>NC_092353.1:48517880-48850614 GCF_963676685.1 Mytilus edulis | reverse complement strand
AGAGAGAGAGAGAGAGAGAGAGAGAGAGAGAGAGAGAGAGAGAGAGAGAGAGAGAGAGAGAGAGAGAGAGAAACATTGAAAACATTACCTAGGAAATATAAGATTAACCAGCACGAATCAAACCAAAATTCAGGTGATGATTCGTTTTCTCCTTCTTCTTCCTGCTACCCTAGTAACACCCGTCGTTCTACTATTGTTTAATGCTTTGGTTGAGTAACTAGGCATCTTACAGATATATCCTTCATTGAAGTTTGATACTTGATGAGATTTTTTTAGCAATTTGGTATTTTGTTTTATTTCTTATTTAACAATGAATACTGCCAGACAGACAGACATGTACCCTTTACAATCATTATATGTTTTAAATACAGTTGATCTTTTGCATATATATAGTATCAAAGAAACAAATAAAAACAGAAAAACTTCAGATTAACCAATGTACCATGAAAATGAGGTCATTGTCAGATGATAATTGCCAGACAGACATACACATCTTACAATGATTCCATATGCCAAATATAGTTGACATATTGCTAATAGTATTAGAAAAAAACAGACTAAAAAACAAAAATTTATAAACATTAAGAAATGAACTATAACATTGAGGTCAAGGTCAAATGAAACATGCCAGACTAACATGTACTTCGTAAAATATTTTCATACACCAAATTTAGTTGACCTATTGCATACAGGATTAGACCTAAAACAAAAAAACACAAAAACTTAACTTTAACTACTGAACCATGAAAACAGGGTCAATGTCAGATGACAACTGCCAGATCAACATGGCCACCTTACACTCATTCCAAACACCAAATATAGTAGACCTATTGCATACAGTATTAGCAAAACAGACTAAAACACAAAAGTTTAACTATAACCACTGAACCATGAAAATGAGGTCAATGTCAGATGATACCTACCAGTTGGACATGTACACCTTACAATCATATCATATACCATATAGTAGACCTATTGCTCATAGCATCTGAGATATGGACTTAACCACGTTCACTGATCCATTAAATGAGGTCGAGTTCAAGTGGGGAAACTGGTTGAAGGGAATGGGGACTTTGCAAGGTACGCAAATACTAAGTATATTTATTCTATTACTCATAATAAGAGAGAAATAAAGAATACTAAACATCTTTATTTTCTCAAGTAGTTACTGAACCATGAAATGTGGTAAAGGACAGCGGACAAATGACAGATGGAAACTTCATAACATAAGGCATCTTTATACAAGTATGAAAGTTCCAGTTCTTCTGCTTTCTAAAATATTAAACTTTTAAGAGGTTAGTTAATATGTGATGTTAGTACTTTATTAATCTGTCTTAGAGATTGATATAAAATATGACTAGTGACCTTGTTTATAGAATCCATAACAATTGTCATTTCCGTGTTTTTTTAACTATGTGTATTTCAAATAAAAACTCTACAGCTAATAAATCAATAATTAAAAAAAATATAGTATACCCTTAAACTCTTCAGCTGAGTAGTACACAAAAGGCTAACAAAATGCTCTGAAAATGAAATACTACTTTTTTGCCTATACTGTGACAAAGATATGAATAATTCTTATGATACCTAAACTGGCTTATACAGAAACTACTTGCTATAAGAAATACTTGTCGGTCACCATCTTTTGATGAACAAAATCAATACGGGGTCTGGAGCTGCATTTCGGCATACAATCAAAAGGTAAAATTTATACATTATCAAGCCAAAGACAAAATATATATCATTCCCTTTTATTGAAGCCAGGAAAACGGACAAAAATGTCATTCAACAATACATTTTGTAAAGTTTCAAAAAGAAGGGGCTGTACGGCAGATGTAGGAAAGTTTTTACCCGCTACAACTAAACATTACCAAGCTCACATTTAAATATAACATTATTCCCATCCATACAGAAGCCAAGAAGAACTTTAGGAAAAATTTCCTAGTGCAACGAGTGTTGTAATTTTTAACTATCACCAAGCAGAAAGTAGCTGCACGGCAGATGACCAAATATAAAAACACAAATGACAAAAGTTCCTACCTTAGGTCTTTCGGGCGTGCATACGGAGAGATTCGCAGAACAACGTATGCATTGACAGAGGGAGGAAAGGATGAAATGACGGACAGAATGACGGACGGAATAAAAGACACAGGGACAGACGGAGGCAAGTGGTTACAAGACCTTCTTTCGACGTTGGCGACGCAGATATAAATGGACAATTTCATATCCCCGTCATTATATGCCGGTTTTCTTATTTTGTATTTCTAACAGATAATACATGACAAACTATCTTTATCCGTCCATGTGTTTAAGGTCAAGGTCACAAATATTTACACTTTAAATTTGATATAGTGGTTTCCGATTCATAATCTAGAATTTTTTAAAGAAGATAAATCAAAATAAAACATATGCAGCAATAGATGTTAGGGTGTCTGTTTACATAAAAGAAAAACATGATGGTTTTAAGGATATTCGCTTGTTATGTTTTGGAATATTTGTCAGGTTTTCGGAAACCTCTGGCTTTGTATGCCTTAAAAACATTTACCCATTGACACCCAATTTTCTTTTTACAAATCTTTTGCATGTATAATTATAAGCCATCTGTAAAAGTCTTATACAATCCTTGTTATTTCTAAATAGTTTTTGAGTACTTAAACTTGTCAATGATAAAGCTATGAAAGTCAGTAGAGGACATTTTCCCGCGGAAATTTCAATGGTTAATATCTCGAAAACAAGCACATTGACCTATAATAAATTTTTTTGCACTTTTTAGTCCTTAAATAATCTCCGATCAATATATACTAGTGTTATGAAAAGGTTGTTGATTTGAAACTGAGTAGCGAACCTCCTTAACTAAGTTAAAAAGCTTAATACTTGAATGGCGACATTAGTTTATAGTAGGTTAATTTTTTATAAAACTGAATTATGGATACTACGATACATTTAAAGTTGTTTGAACATTTGGATGTTAGTTTCCGCTGAAAATTATCTAGCTGCCAGAAAAAAACATTTTACATTTGGATATGATCCACTTTTTGAAATAAAACGAACATATCGATTTTAATTACACATTCAATTTATCAATTACATGTCCAAAACCTGGGACAAAGATAGTTTGTAGGTTAATGTAGGTTTCGTCGCATTAAACATGTGCGTATCAATAACATGATAAACGTTTTGTATATAAAACATTGTTGTGTCAGTTATTCTTTGTATTGATGCTATACATATCGGTTTTACGAGCTGTTATAATTTTATGTAAGTATTTGTAAAGAAAACAACAAGAAATGTTTTTCAAAAAATATGTGTGTGTACTGTCATATGCTTTTACTGATATTGTTCACAACCTCTAGTAAAAGCCACGCTTTTCCAAAATCTTGGTCAAGAAATGCCTTAAGATTGATCGATATTTCTTGTAAATTGTGAATGTACGGCGATACGTTAATAATGCAACGTCATTACGAAAAGAAAACAAAAAGCACGACGGACGATGACGACGGACGATGACGACGGACAACGGACGCCAAATAATAAAAAAAGCTCACTTGGCCCATTGAGCCATGTGAGCTAAAAGGAAGTCAGAGGACAATTATTTCTTGACATGCTAAAATAAAAGTGAAGCTTTAGAGAGTTTTTTTTTTTGGTAATGCAATTGATACATGTACATACATAATATGATGCAAAATGATTAGGGACTTTCCGTTTTGAATTTTCCTCGGATTTCATTATTTTTGTGATTTTACTTTTTTACACAGCTATTTCAATTGGTCCAGATTTCAATAGGCACAGGCCTACAACAATTTAGGCCATTGAAGTGAAAATTAAAGTAAGTTATAAGAATCAGAAGACCGTACTGAATATTTCCAAGCACATTTTTTTTCAAAGTGACAGAACTCTGTTAATGAATAACTCTAGCACATCTGTATTAATTTCGTTGAATTGAAGACATTTTTTTATCATAGGAATAAATTTCAACAACGATGATGTATACAGCTGGAACAGTGATATGGTTGTGTTCTGTGATATTAGGAAGTGTTCATTCGCAATCTACCAGTAAGTGAACGCTAAACCTTCATTGAGGAAATGTAAGATTAACTGACTTGATCCTTACACTGTGTAAACAATATATAATGAACCAATAAGTATTAAGATGTGGACTTATTCCTTATTAATAAATTTTGTATTTTCCCTTTTAATTTTTCTAATGTTTTCAGAAATTTCAATTAAAATTATTTGAATAGATACTTATATAACATACAAAAATTGTTAAGATCTGTTAATGTTGTACTGACCAAAATTTGCTAATTATATATTCAACCTGTGTTTCACATTTTACTCAGTTGGTTTCCATTTCTTCCTAATTGGAAACACTGATTAGGGATTATGTATCATACAGGAAAAGAAGGGTCTACAGAAGTTGATGCAATCTAGGTGCTGTGTGCAAATCATTGCACGATTTCAACTTCGCTTCCAAAAATTTTAAAAAGAAAAAAAGGATGATTTATTAATGTCTCTAAATCGAATAAACAGTGTTTTGTAATCATAGAAAATATTTCTAGTACAAGTTTTACATAAGAAGAATTTATGGATTGTTAAAATAACCTTCTTTTCAAATATTTACTGTATTATTGATTTATTTAGGGAAAAGTTTATCATGTATGAAACCTTTTTTCACTGAACCTCTGTAAAAGAGAGGCGAAAGATACTAACGGGACATGCATTCAAATGTAAAAAAAATATACATGACAAACTCTAGCTAACATTTGAAAATTCACAAGTGACGAACACTGAAACTTACAGTATATTAGTAAAACAACTGTTCATACATGAATATATTGTGTACATGTAGATTGTATAATCAGAACTACTTTTTGAATGAATTACAGATTATGTGTAAAACCCCTTCAACAAATTTTAAATATCTTTTGGGTGATGTTCACAACAAAAATTTCTTGTAAATAATGACATATCACCACCGCAAAGGATGGATAATGACATCACAATTCAAGATGCTGTATACAATGTGCCGGTCTTCCTCTGTTCGATGTCCTATAGCACCATGATACATACACCTCGTTGTTATCCATTCGTTTGGTGTGTTTGAGCTTTTTATTTTGCCATTTGATTAGGGACTTTCCGTTTTGAATTTTCCTCGGAGTTCAGTATTTTTGTGGTAGAAAGGTAGAAAATAGCTTTAACTTTCTTGCAGGTTGAATAGGTGGTTTTTTTTTCGTGTTCTACATTCTTTATGTTTAGTGTAATGTTTTGTTATGATATATGTTTTGCAGTAACTATGGACAGTGATGTCTATTGTGGGAAAGCAATTGATCTTTATGATCAGGAATATGTTATAAAGATAAGAAAAGATATGACAACATCAATCCGGCCGAATTACCATTGTGTTATTACGATTCGTTATGGTTACACAGATTCAAATCACGGAATACAGATCACTCAACAGATGATCGATATCAACGATTGTGGAATTAAGCTGAATATTTATGAAGGATCTTCACCAGGTGGAACTGTTTTGGTGGGTACTTTATTTATGGTAGGAAGATTAGAATATATTATTACAAATATTTGAATGCTTATTATCCGTACATATTTTTAAACAAATGTATAATTGCATTTCAAATTTTACGCACCATCAAAGATATATTTTTAAAAGATGTGCAGAATTACTGAGTACTACTTATAAAATCTATATCAATAATACCTATGCAATACACAGAGAGATGTTTCAGAGTGCTTCACTCACAATCATCAATATTCCTTGTAAAAATCACACCAGAACTAAATTCATAACTGTATTACCTTATGTGCATACATAGTTTTATTTTGATTTACTTTCTTTGTTTGATTGCTATTTTATTGATACTAACCCTTATGACGTCACCAAACATTTACGTTGTATTTACAATGATAAAAAAACTGTCTCATGAAAGTACCAAATGTATTGTTCCTGTGACATGGAAATGTCAGAAAAATGTTCCTGCTATTTTGATTGTGTGCAATTGTTGATTCCATAAATTCTTCCAGCCGATTTGATTGTTTTTAATTGACAGACACTAACATAGGTGCTAGATCAGAATTAGGTATATTTGCTTTGGACTCTTATATAAAAACTCAAACACTCATGTACTTTTATAGAACAAACTGTAATTAAAATAATCCCCTGGTTAAAGAATCTCTAAAAACAAACATAAATTTACATTCTGCAGGATTTATTCTAGCTTTCGTATGCAGATATATGTTTTTAAAGATATGAAAATAAACACAGGAAATTAATCTAATATCAATGTACCTTTTACATGTTTTAAACAATCAAAAACGTGTTAAAATGTACTATTAAAAAGTGTGTTTCGGAGGAATATGAAAAAACGACTTTAAATAAACTTTCAAAATTGGATACTTCATCCAAAATTTGTCTCTATGGGAAATTAAAAAACTAATTGTCAATCTGAGGAATATTTAAGTTGCAATAATTTTATACATAGGCAGTTACTCTCGAAAATTTAGACTTAGTGATCATTCCCTAGACATTGAATTGAGAAGATACAGAAACATTCCAAGAGCACAAAGATTATGTAAAAAATGTGGAGTCCTAGATGACGAATTCCATTTATTGTTGTATTGTGACATTAACATATCATAATTTTTTGGCTTATCTAAAAGACTGTGTACCATCATTTCAACATTTTGTCTATCCCTAATTCATGTATTTGATTTTGATGTTATATTTGTTATTCTCGTGGGATTTTGTCTGATGTTTGGTCCGTTTCTGTGTGTGTTACATTGTAGTGTTGTGTCGTTGTTCTCCACTTATATTTATGCGTTTCTCTCAGTTTTAGTTTGTTACCCCGATTTTGTTTTTTGTCCATGGATTTATGAGTTTGAACAGCGGTATACTACTGTTGCTTTTATTGATGCATTTAATAAACTAATACACATTCTAAACCCCATTGTGTTTTATACATAAATTTATAATTGAACTCTTAAAATATGTTCTATTATATTGTATTGTATTTCATCGTTTTGCATTGTATTTAAAATGTATAATTGCTTATTTGTATTGCTTGGCCCTTATGGGTGTAATTGCGTCTGGCGTATATATAAAATTTAGTCCAGGTATCTATGATGAGATTATTTGCAATAAGGATTACGTAACTTCATAATTTTTCTATCCATTTTAATTTCACAAAATGTATTTTTTCATGTCATCGTGTGTTAATTGTACATTGATGTATAATTTCAGAAAAGATTATCCTGTTCAACCAAAAGTACAGGTATTTTATTTTCCGAATATAAAATGGTTACATTTGAGTTGATAATTCCAGTAGCGCTGTACAACCCAAGGAATGACTTCATTATTAAAGTGAAAGCATTTTACAGTAAGTATTTTCTGTTGATAGTGAAATATTGAAACATGCAAGTGGGATTGCCGCGTATCCATCAACTGATTTCATCAGTCCACCTGCAGAGGTAAAGACACAGGACAAGTAAATGAAAATAGCACTTTGTATACATTAGTTAAAATATTATCCAGTGTTTCAAACTTATAAAGGCTTCTATCAACATTATGTACTTAATTATTCATTTTTTATATGATAATGCGGATCTAATCAAGGTGTCCGTGGGGGGTCCTGGTGGTCATAAGAATACAAAGTAAAAATAGAATAAACAGCAACAAAAATGGCTTAGTATCGGAAACATAATATTATAACACACAGTCATGTGTAGGTATAATCAACACTTCCGTTAGATGAATATATTTACCACTCATACACGTTGTGGGAAATTTCGAAACCTTTAAAATATCCAATTTCACTGAATTCAATCAGATCTAAAAAAAAAAAAGTGTTCTGTTTTATTTCTACATCTACATGTACATCGTACGTGGAACTGTCAATTCGGACCAATATTCAACGCTTTCGGTAGGTCAAAAAGAGTATGTTGAAAGGTAAAATCAAAAATATATAAAGCAAGTATATATGTATGATATGACCTTTAAAAAAAGGAGAAACCCGGCTTCCTTGGTAGTACCAGGGAAATAATACCCACTGGCCTACTTTAGTCCATCATTTGACTAACTTTGCAAATGGCGGAATGAACAGAAAATAGAAAGAGAGCTTTGAAAGCTCCCTCTTGAGGGATGTCAAGGAAGGAGTCTAAGTTACTCTTGATGGAAAAGAGTTTCAAAAGGTCACTGTTCTTGGGAAAAAGCTGTATTTGAAGCCATTAATCTAGGTTGAGTATTATCGGAACTTCTTGGTATGTGATGATCTTGATCTTGCTAATATTTGTGTTAGGTAATTGTCACATGGTATATCACAAGATCATTAACCACTTTATTTTAAGGTTAGTGTCACCTTTCTGTCTTTCAACGATTTCCAGTCAAGTTCTCCCAACATGCTAACCACACTACTGTGGTTCAAATAGCTATAAGTGGCGTAAC
This sequence comes from Mytilus edulis, assembly GCF_963676685.1. NCBI lineage: Eukaryota > Metazoa > Mollusca > Bivalvia > Mytilida > Mytilidae > Mytilus > Mytilus edulis. The sequence goes on along the minus strand of NC_092353.1, from coordinate 48,842,156 downwards.
GGACTTTTTTCACATGCTCCTTTTGATAGGGGTTCCATACTTTTGCAAAGTAGCGTAATTGGAATCTGACCAATGCAACATAGGTGTTTGTCTTTGTTTCACTATCAAACGTTCTTAAATTGCGTTTTAGAACTCCTAACATACTTTTTCCTTTTTTTTCGGTCACTTTATCGATTTCTGGTTTCCAGGACAGGTTTGATTTGGTGTCAACCCTAAGTTATTTTGTACTTCTTTATCTTTCCAGCACTTGTCTCTTTTATTTATGAGCATGATCTTGTAGTAGTTTGTACAGTGCACTTCTGTGGGTAAAAGTCCATACCTTAGGATGTTTGTGCTGTTTCTTAATTATTATTTATAACTGTTGGTTTTGATTGTTATTGTCTTTTAAAGATTTTCATGTAGTATGCTAGTATCAACAGGAGATGTTTTCTTTATATGCTATGCGATCGTTTTATTAGGTAGATCGTTAATAGATAGAAGGGGTAGTAAAGGTCCGAGTACAGTCCCTTGGGAGACTACACTGAACACATGAACTTTCTCTGAAGATTCTCCCTCAATGATGGCTTGTTAAATACAATAAGCTAGGAATGATTGAATCAACTTGAATGTTTGTCTTGTATTTCCGTAAGGATGTACTGAAATTCAGAAAATATTTCGAGGGTTTGATGAATGCAAATAGTGCTATGATAAAAACTCGCATTCTATATATATATATATATATAAATATATCTGTATGCAGAATTTCCTTAAATCTAATCTCGTATGTTTGTCCTTTTTTTTAAATCGCAATAATAAAAGCGTGAAATTCCTGCATTTACAGTAGTTTGCTTAGCAGGCGTCTATGTAGTAGCATAAACAAAATTACGGTAACCCCATTTTTATTTTGAGATCCTGACGAGCTATATTCTCATGATTTATTTTAAAATTCTATATAAAAAAGAAGATAGGGTATAATTGCCAATGAGACAGCTCTCCACAAGAGACAAAAGAACACAGTAATTAACAACTATAGGTCACCGTACGGCCTTCAACAATGAACAAAACCCATACCGCATAGTCAACCATAAAAGGCCCCGAAATGACAATGTAAAACAATTCAATAGAGAAAAATAACTAACAAAGAGAATGAGGCAGGGTTAAACATGTTAGCAGGATCCAAACCCTCCCCTAGCCTTGGACATGGGTGTAACAGTACAACATAAGAACGAACTATAAACATCAGTTGAAAAGGCTTAACTTATCAGATGGATAAACATACAAATATACAAGTGGACATGGCCGGTGTCATATGGTATTTTAAACCCCATGGTAAATTGACCCCGGGGTCTAAATACCGCTATGGTAAATTGACCCCCCCCCCCCCATGGTAAATTGAACCCCCCTGTATGAAAAATTGAACCCCCATAGTAAATTGAACCCCCCTGTTTTTTCATCCTAGATGATTATTAGAACATTTTACATTATTCTAAAGCTTAACATAGATTAAGAAATCATTCATACAAGGAGGGGAATAACCATTTTCCATGCTTAGTTAAAAGAAAAATCTTTGCTTGGTATAAGTGCTCTGAAGTCTTTACCAACAAAATGTCATTCAAAATACTTATTGACACATTATAACTAGACCATATGTAGCTTTAATGCTATTATTATTTGTAATTATAACAAATGTATATATAGTTATATGTATAAAGGGTAGTTTTGATTTTCCATGGTAAAAAAGGGGAAGGGGGTCAAAATACCATGGCAAAGTAAAATTTTAAAAATATTTTCCAGCAAGTAAAATACATACAAACTACTTATTGGTATATTCTAACTACATAAAGAAGTAACAATTGCCAGATTTTTTTTAATTAAAGGTCTAGAGTATGGGGGTTCAATATACCGCAGAAGGGTCAAAATAGCATGGCAAAGTAATTTTCAAAATAACTTTTCCAGCAAGTTTAATACATCCAAACTACGTATTGGTGTATTCTAACTACATAAAAGAGTTAGAATTGCCAGAATTTCTGAAATTAAAGGCCTAGAGTAGGGGGTTCAATATACTGCAAAGGGGGGGGGGGGGGGCTCAAAACACCATGGCAAAGTAAAATTTTCAAATTCACTTTTCCATCAAGTTTAATACATGCAAACTACGTATTGGTGTATTCTAACTACATAAAAGAGTTAGAATTGCCAGATTTTTTTTAAATTAAAGGTCAAGAGTAGGGGGTTCAACATACCGCAGAACGGTCAAAATACCATGGCAAAGTAAAATTTTCAAAATAACTTTTCCAGCAAGTTTAATACATACAAACTACTTGTTGGTGTATTCTAACTACATAAAAGAGTTGAAATTGCCAGATTTTTTTAATTAAAGGTCTAGAGTAGGGGGTTCAATATACCGCAGGGGATCAAAATACCATGGCAAAGTAAAATTTTCAAAATAAATTTTCTAGCAAGTTTTATACATACAAACTACTTTGCCAGGGTATTTTGACCCCCCCCCCCCCCCCCCCCTTGCGTTATATTGAACCCCCTACTATAGACCTTGAATTTCAAAATTTCTAGCTATTCTTACTCCTTTACATAGTAATAGTACTCCAATGAGTAGTTTGTATGTATTTAACATGATGGAAAAGACATTTTGAAAATTTTACTTTGCAATGGTATTTTGACCCCCCTGTGGTATATTGAACCCCTTACTATAGACCTTGAATTTCAAAATTTCTAGCTATTCTTACTCCTTTACATAGTAATAGTACTCCAATGAGTAGTTTGTATGTATTTAACATGATGGAAAAGACATTTTGAAAATTTTACTTTGCAATGGTATTTTGACCCCCCTGTGGTATATTGAACCCCTTACTATAGACCTTGAATTTCAAAAATTTAGCTATTCTAACTCCTAAACATAGTAATAGTACTCCAATAAGTAGTTTGTATGTTTTTAACATGATGTAAAAGATATTTTGAAAATTTTACTTTGCCATGGTATTTTGACCCCCCCCCCCTGCGGTATATTGAACCCCTTACTATAGACCTTGAATTTCTATTAAACATAATAATAGTACATGTACTCCAATTAGTAGTTTGTATGTATTTAACATGTTGTAAAAGATATTTTGAAAATTTTACTTTGCCATGTTATTTTAACCCCCCCCCCCTGCAGTATATTGAACCCCCTACTAAAGACCTTGAATTTCAAAAAAGCTATTCTACCCCCTTTACATAGTAATAACACTGTAATAAGTTGTTTGTATGTATTTAACATGATGGAAAAGATATTTTGACAATTTTACTTTGCCATGGTATTTTGACCCCCCTGCGGTATATTAAACCCCCTACTAAAAACCTCAAATTAAAAAAAATGATAGCCAACTAATTTAAAATTAGATAATCTGCAATACTATTTATCTAAAACAGGGGGGGGGTCAATATACCGCAGGGGGGGTTTTAAAATACCATATGTGAAAATGACCCCGGGGTCAAAATACCATGCGGTATAATGACCTCGGGGTCATTTTACCGCATGGTAATTTGACCCCAGGTTCACTTTTCAGGGCGTTCAAAATACCATATGACACCGGTTACTTGTACTTCCGATTCACAACAACAGAAAGTCACTAAGTACAGATCAGAGAGAACTTACAGTTACTGATAGCTAGTCCAAAGCCAGTAACAACTTATAAAAAAAATTATGCCTCTGAGACTTAATAGTTTAGTTTACCTTCTAATAACATTCACATTATGATGGCACTTTTTTTAGAAGACAGTTTTTGGATGTTCATGTTTAAATAACAATCACTAAGTTATTTAAAAAAATATCAAGACAAGTGAGGCACTATAATAATGAAGGATTAGCAACCCAAACACAGTAAATGCACCTACATGTTTCTAATTGGCCATATCTGAAAGACGACAGAAAACAATTACAACATTTGTATTCTTAAATTAGCGTTGTCAGTTTATCAAAAAATAATAAATCACTTAATAAGATATATTAATATTAAATATATATATATAAATATATATACTTATCATAGGTTTGAACGTAGTTTTCAATTTAGACTTGTATATATATATATATATATGAGGTGCAAAAATTTTGTTGTACACCAGATCCGGATTTCGACAATAAATGTCTCTTCAGTGATGTTAGGAATTGAAACGGTATTTGGAAGGCCATATAATGTATCTCAATTTAGGATAGACGTTTGAATTTAAAGAGTCAAAGTAGGATGAACGGATCATATAAACTGGAGGGAAAATATGATACAAGCCCAAACGAAAAAATATAAACAAGTCTAAATTGAAAACTACGTTCAAACCTATGATTGCGTTGGATAAAAACCGCAATTTTTATACGTGTGCAAGTAAAATCAATTTCGTTGTAGAAGGGTCTAAATACAGCACAAACAACATTTTCCAAAAGACCAAAAAAGTGAAAAGTACATTTTAACAAAACGCATTTGACTAACAGGTCGAACAACTGATATTCTTAAACCCTGCTGACTGCCATTGGCGATTGCCAAATAAATTGATCACAAGATGTAACAAAATGGATTTTGAAATGAATTTTATACTAAACAGAAAAACAATAATTTTGCAGAAAAGATGTTATACCACAAACATGAGGTGCAAAAACTTTAGGCCATATAATTTATCTCAATTTAGGATAGACTCCTTGAGTTTAAAGAGTCAAAGTAGGATGAACGGATCATATAAACTGGAGGGAAAATATGATACAAACCCAAACGAAAACATATATTTAAATCAGCTCGCCATACATCAAATTTAGTTAAAATATATTCAATTTTGAAACAAAAATTGTTTGTGCAGCGTTCGTATAATCTTTATTAAAAATGCACCACTTGGGTTAGTCGATTGTCCTCAAACGTTCATATAAAAATAACCGTTCGAGTTAAGTTGTGATTTCCAATGAGACAACATTAGTCACTCAACATTTCTCATAATTTGTGTCAGTCTTTACAGAACACTCGTTAAATCTGAATATTGGAAAAAGAGGTAACACAAATGGATAATGCAACACGTAAATTCCAGAATGGATGTAATTGTGGCATCATATCACCAAGTTATGTGTATTATTTGTAGATAAACTCATCAATGATACCAGGATTGCATTAAGAATATCCTCTTTTTTACAATTATTGTGTATGAGTTATTTATTCTCCCTAACAGACTATTCATATTCCCCATTTCCATTCTCAATTTTATATGACCAAATAGGCATACTTATATATGTCTGCTAGCATATCAAATCAGATCTTTTTAAAGATAAGTTTGTCTTTTATGATCATTCAAACTATAGACATCCGTTTGAAACATGTTTGGTATTACCCTTCCTAAACCGATATCATTAATAAAAGGAGTATGTAAGAATACGAACAAATCATATTGTGTTGTTTTTTTCCAGAATATCCATGGACCTTAAATGATTCCGTAGCTGAACAAAAACCGAACATGGATAATTTAAACAAAACTGATGACGTAAGCACACGTGTTGGTAAACTACAGCAACAGATTGTTAGTAACAGTGCTAGAGGTTTGTGACTTTAAGTAGTGTTACTCCCTTTATTCAAACTCCGTACAGTGATCGTTTCCGTTCCGGTACTATTTTCCCTTACTCCATCAATTAGTGTAGAGTAGTTTGCGGATTGGAGCTGAACTGCCGGGGAGTTTGCCCTTTATTATGTCATACAAACTTATGAATATAGGAATCGAGTACAATTTCAAAAACTCACTTTGTACTGTACAAGAATAACTTAAGGATAAAACTATGTGACTTCCGCTTTCGAAACCTCAGTTATTCATATTTTTCATTTCAACTGATAAGCGATTTGATTAACATTATTTACTGTTAAGCTCTTAAATTTTTTTTTTTAAATAAACACAAGATGGCTAGTTCCCTTTATGTTTGTTGTTTCAACTGTCCATAAATTGGCATCCAACAAATATATCGTCGCTGGGCTTCTAAAATGTCGTATACGACTTTTTTGGCTAAAAATACTTTTTGACACCAATGGTCTGGGCGGGAGGAAATCTTTGTTATCACAAAATAGCATACAGTTAGACCAATCAAAATGTGTGAAATAAGACATATTACAAAATTGCCAATGTCAGTTGTTTGTAAAGTTTGCTTCCAAAATGTTGTATGAAAACTTGAAAATCGTTGTAGGATGGCTTTGGGAAAAAAATAATTGTACATTTCTTTATTTCTGTGAAAATAATTTAAGTTCTTGGATAATCCAGAAATGTCAACGTTTTTATTTCACTGCTATTTACAAAAAATTTCAAGTTCACATACGACATTTTGGAAGCATACATTTTGCCAAAATTTTCAAAGCCTGTTTGTGAGAAAAAAAATTCTTGAAAAATTTGTAATTTACAACATTTTAGAAGCCCAGTGACGATATTTAGTCCAAAAAAATCATGAGCTCTTGGATTGACGTTTCTAAATTAATCGTGCAAAGTATAATTGTGTAATCTTTTTTTTCAAAAGACTTTAGATTCTTATGTTATTCAAAATGTTAATTAGAATCATATGAAGTGACAGGTGAAAAATAATGTTTATCCAATTATTGAACCAATGCATGTATATATCATAAACTTATTCTTTTGTGAACGATTTTATAATTTTTTACGCAAACATATCGTATTATCGTCAATTTTTCTTCTTCTTCTCTCTGTCTGTTATGATAAAAAAAAAATATGGCAGCTAATTAATTGTCGTGTTTCAAAGCCGTAGTTTACCGATTGTCACCTTATAGTAAACAATCAACAAAAAAGAATGGTTATTGAGCACGTGTATAACAAGTTCAATCAAATAACAGTTTATTTTAAACACATATTCATGCGTATTGTGATTTCCGGATTTTTTACGAGACGGTTACGCTAAAGTCACTTGCATACTGAAAATATGTTGGCGAATTGCTTCCTGGAAGCAAGCAATTGAAAATAATAAAATTCTTCTAAATGTGGACAAATTAAAAAAAAATCTTCAGACAAAAGTATATGCACATAAGTTTTATAATGAACACTGTCCATTTAGTTAGAAAAAACATATGCATCATTTTTTTTTATTTGAGGTTTCATATGACTTTAAATAGATATAATCATAACATGCTTGATTTATTAGTGCAAACGTTTACAAAAGTCATTTCCAGTAAGATAATGACCGATTATAGATTATACAGTTCAAATTTACTTTAAACTGGTTTCATTTATTTTTCAGTGGCTATGACAGCATGTCTTGTTTCTAGTCTTTTCTTATCCAGTGGTTCTGTTGTGAAATTTGATGATATCAAAACACATACAGGCATTTCTAATTTATCCTCTTTCCGAGAAAGTGGCAAGTTTACAAGTGAGAGCGAGGGGCTCTATCTAGTTACTTCCTGGATTATGTCGAATACAAATGCAGCCCAGTTTGCAATATACTGTAACGGCGATAGTTTGGCAAGTGCATATGTTATGTATGGTGGTGATGCCGGAACAAGTATTGGAACAGCCACAGCTGTTGTTGCCGTTGAGTTAAAAGTAGGCGATACTGTATGGGTACAAACCAAAACACGCATGCAAGTAGGTAGAGACGGGTCGTGTTTTACAATTGCAAAACTGAAGTAAAATACCAGATTAGTGTTAACCGCTTCGTCAAAAAATTATACAGACTGTTTAAGGTTTTTTTTTCTTAAAAAGACTTTAATGTGCTTGTTAATTTATTAAGAAATGTTGTAGTTTCAAATAATTTTTAACAAAAATTTTCTTTTCTTTTTTGATTAATGTACACATTGTATATATTTTATCAAAAAAAGTTATTCTACTTTATGACAATAAAAAGTCATAATCTATACATTATTTAAATATTTCTGTATGTGAATAAACTCATCATAGATTCCAGGACTAAATTTAGTATGTACGCCAGACGCGCATTTCGTCTACAAAAGACTCATCAGTGACGTTCGAATCCAAAACAGTTAAAAAAAAAAAAAGGCCAAATTAGTGTATCTGAATGACAAACAATGACAAATTGTAAACATTGAACATCTTTGTTTTGGTTATCACCACCTCTCTGGCTTGAGGTAAGTGTGTCATTGCTTATTTCTTGGAAAACAATTTTTAATCGTTTCAAGGATACATCTCCGTTCAGATAGAATTGGACATTATTGTACATTAGATTCATAATGTTCCCTCTTAGGTTTTATCCCTGAAAAAGTTGTGTCATGCATGCTTAAATTTAAAGGAGGAAAACGTAATGTTCTGAATATTTTTCACCGGTCAATAAGCTATAAGTTACGGTATCCCGACGTCTCAGTTGATAATCAAACTGGTAACACAATGAACGCTAAACCCTTAATGTAGTAAAGAATTATAAATATATAAAAAGGAAATGTAGTATGATTGCCAATGAGACAACTCTACACAAGAGACCAAAATGACACAGAAATTAACAACTATAGGTCACCATAACGCCCTTCAACAATGAACATAGCCCATACCGCATAGTCAGATATAACAAGCCCCGACATGACAATGTAAAACAATTCAAACGAGAAAACTAACGGCCTAATTTATATAAAGTATGGTGTGATAGCCAATATGCAGATGATAGTTAAAATATCGTTGACGATGACAATCAGTCGCAATTACCTGCACTGCCTTCTGGTGATGGTGGTCAATATAGAACCACGTAAAAGAACATAGAACAGAACTCCGATAAATATCCGCGAGTTAGAAAAAGCACATAAACAAGAAAAATAAATTTATACAAATTTATCAAATGAAAAAAGAACTAAACAAAAATTCTAAAGACTATGACCATGTTAAGCGCAGTTATCGAAATATAAAAGAATTAAGCGTCTTACCTGATAATCACATTTTTAAACACAATTTCCACAGTTGGACAAACCTAAACAGTATTGGTCTTATGAACAAAAGATTTCGAATGGAAAGCTATGTAGACACAGAAGTTTATCAGCACAGGTCGATATTTTTCATTGATTTGGTAATGCTACAAGACATATTTTCCCTCCATATTCAATGTTTCAATTTCTACAGTGTATTTTTTCAACATGGGCCTGTCACATCAAATCAATATTTTCAAACAAAAATATGAACCCAACAATTTTTCACCCAGATACATACTAAAATAATCCGAACCAAGTTATGATTTGGGACTGCACAGAATTCGAAATAGATGAGCCTAGTGAATAAGATCAAATTCAGGCAAAGGTATAAGTTTCTGGCTGTTGTCAAGTTATTAAACATGTCATTTTTTTTAAATTAAAATGTATTAACCCATAGGGTCTTTGCATCGGAAATACACATAATTATTCCAAAATCAGTAGTGTAACACTATATACAGTGATTATAATATAACTTTACAGTTCAATATAATGTTCATATACAAATGGACAGTAATTTTAAAATAACAAATGTCTCTGGTTTAACTCAACGAAAAATCTATTGTTATTCTAGAAAGTGATTATGTGCGTACATATTTTTGCTGAAGGGAAGCTCATACTTTTGACAGATGGTCATCGTGTATAGTGGTCAGTTAATTTGCTTTTAAAGTTCTGTATTAAATCAAGTTTGACCACTGTTTGTGACATATGTATATACCGCTTTTGGCTTTCTAGAAGTAAGTATCCTCAAAGATTAAATCAAACAACATGCTTTCTAAATTAAAGTCACGTTTGTGGAACAGCTTACCCTTCCGGAGCACCTGAGATCACCCCTAGTTTTTGATGGGGTTCATGTTGCTTATTCTCTAGTTGTCTATGTTGTGTCATGTGTCCTATTGTTTGTCTGTTTGTCTTTTTTCATTTTTAACCATAACGTTGTCAGTTTATTTTCGATTAATGAGTTTGAATGTCGCTCTGGTATCTTTTGTCCCCTTTTAAAGAGATATCTCGGACGGACTGTTCAGATTATAATTTGGTCAGCTTGTTCAGCCATTGATTATCTTGTACCTGTGCATTTGGTTTATTGTTGATGTTCTGTCTTACTAGACGTATCTAAAGTCTTGTAGTATGTCTGCATGATACGAGCATGTTCTTCTCGTATAATTTATGATAGCACGATACTAAACCCCCAAAGGGAGGGATTGTTCTTGATTTCAGATGATGAACTCATAATCTTTGGATCCGTTTGATTTAGGTCTGCATTCACTGCAGTAACTGCAAACTTTTCTGAAAAGTTCATCCAAAAATACCAAGACCAGTTAGTAAACATTCCAAATTAACATCACAAATAATACACGATGGTCTTGATGTTTAGATTCTAGGTACTGACGTTGTTTATCATCTTAATAACGTGTTATAGCATTCTTTCATTTTGTCTTTGTAAATTTTTACTTTTATTGTTAATGTTATTTTTAGTAATATCCATTTGAGGTGGCTAGGGACTTATACGTCCCATCATTGTGTTATGGTAAATTTGTATTCTTGTATTTTGTTTTTTCTAATGTGCTTTTTCTTTGTGCATTTTTTTTTTTTTTTTTTAATAGTGATTAAGATTATTACACAATGTTGACTTTTGTTCCCCTATATTTAATATTTTTACCTGTTGTCTGTTTTTGTTCACACATTGTTGTCAATATAATGGAATTGTATGCGAATGTTATACAAGTGAGGGGTTGAGCTAGCTATTAAATCAGGTTATATCCACCATTTTCTACATATGAAAATGCCTATTCCAAGTCAGGAATATGACAGTTGTTATCCATTGGTTTGATGTGTTTGAGCTTTTGAATTTGCAATTTGCTTAGGGACCTTAGAATTTTCATCAGAGTTCGGTATTTTTATTATTTTACTTTTTGTTAATTTATGTTGGTCATTGTCATGCTTAGATTATTTTGTTACCTAGTTCTAACATTTGACTTGGACTTCTTTTTAACTGATTTTACTGTGTGTACTATTCCACATTGGCTAGAAGTATTAGGGGAACAGTTGAGATCTATCAAATGAAAGGTAAGCAGTTCCTGCTTCACTAGTGACATCTGTCATGTTACTCATGCAATAACTGTTTATTAATAACTGAACCATGAAAATGAGGTCAAGGACAATTGAAATATTACAGACAAAAACATCAAAACATAAGGCCTCTATATACAAAATATGACGGTCTTCTACCTTCTAAAATGTCAAGCTTTTTAAGTAGTTAGTTATCACTGCCTCTGGATCACTATTCCTTTTTTCAGCTTAGTGTGACAAAAGTTGCAGGCTTGACAAAAACTACTGACTAGAATGAGGTATTTTTTTTATTTGCAGGGTAAAATGCAGTTTCATAAATACATATTAAACTATAAATATCAATACAGCTTGAAATACCAGACATAAGTAATAAATGTATGGTGTCAAAATTTGAGTAGGTAAGAAGGTGAAAGTTTGAAAAAATGTATGGCATTTATAAAAAAATATCAGACAAAAAGACGTAACTGTGAGGTAATGCCAACTTAGTAGTTTTAACAGTCATAGTTCAGATATTTTCACACTAAGAGAGTATTGTCAGAAGTTTTCTGATATATGTACATTTACGATAAAAATATGCATGGTAAACTTTAGTAAAAATATCTGTTAAAAATTTCCATGAAATTTACATTATTATAGCATTTTCAAAGCAACTTGAGAAATCTATATATAGATTTGAAAAATTCAAAACAAGATGAAACCAGTGGGCAAAAACAAAAATGTATGTTTGGTTGACATTGATGGTAAACTGTTTAAAAAGGCCAACTGGAAATATTTACTCATAGGATAGTTATTGATTCAGATTTGGGTATTTTTGTTACTTTACTTTTACTCATTATTTTACAAACCCTGCCCGAACAATTTTGATCTTAAAAATTATTCTTGTCTAAACTTCTTATTAAAGTTCTGCGGCAGTCTGAAAAGACCATTTATCAGTCATAAGCTTAAGAAATCTGAGAAAAACCATGCCAAGTTTACCATTAACAGAAGAACTGAGAAATAACATGCATAGTTCACCATTAGCATGATTATCACAACAGCATAATATAGGCACTTATAATGGCGATCAGATATGAGAAATAAAAATATATAAAGATTTGTTAACAGATATACATTTAATTTGGTCCTACAACGGATATTGCACATTAAAATATATATGGTTTTAATGGTGTAAACTATTATCATATAATAAGATTTTTTATAACCAAACAAGTATATGTATTAACCAATATTTGTGCAACTGGTAAGCTTAATTGTATATAGAGCTATACTGTTGTTGATTGTCAAAAGTAATATTGCCCAGATGAAAAAACTGCCTCCAGGTGATCTCAAATAAAACTTATCCTAGTTCCACATATTAAATCTCTTTTTAAATGTTTGACATTTTTTTTTTTTAAACAACTTCTTGATGACCAGTTGCAAAAAAATTGGTAACACATTTAAAGTATAATAAGAAATGATATTAATTACAATTATAAAAACTATTAGACTTTTTAAAAATTTACAAGTATACATTATTAAATAGAAAGATAAATTTTCAACCTTTTAATTGTAAAAAATAAATACAGCATGTACAAAATCTAAAATTCAGAAAAGACCATTCGATAAAATGTTTATTTCATATACACAATAATTTTGTTCATATCTACACAACTGTAAATTCAATTTGTCATAAGTGGTTAATCTGCAATGTTAAGATTGTTTACAAAACAAAATATACAAAAACATGAATAAAATGTCATGATAAATCAATAATTTCTGATGTACAAAATCCACACCAAAATACATATTCAATGGAAAAAATTAGTAAATTTATATCTTAAAACTCAATGTCTTAATGATTTATCTCTCAATTATTAGTATTACAAATGCATAACAATCCTACCTTTAAGAAGTACTTAAACTTTTATAAATATTTTAAATGCCTATGTAAAATGAGATACAAAGGCCGAATGACATTTGGTAACATCTACACCTGTTTTGAACACTTCATCCTATGAGTAGAAATATGAGTATCTTCATGATTATATGCAAAAATTATTTGACATATTAATTCATCCAATATGTTGCAGAATGTGCTAAGTCCCAGCATTAGGGTAACTTTTATTTCTTGTTTTACAACAGAAACTTTTCATGTGCTACCCAATTTCTTACAACAATAAAGTTTAAAATAATCTATAATCCAGATCTGCAACAGAAATGAGCTGAAAAGACATAAAAAAAATATGAATGGATATATATACTGGAAAAGTTATGGTATTTTATAAATGCTATTTTGTACCAAGGGGAAATAATCCAGCACACTCAATGACTGTCTAATACCTAATAGTCATTTGCCTGGAAACAGATATAAATAACATGCAATATGAAAAGACACTCAGTGTGAGGCTCCAAGGCAATTATTCAAGTTATATGTCAAGAAAGAAGACTTTCAAAAAGGTTTAAAAATTGGGGCATTTATGCATTTAATCTAAATAAAAATCAAATATGTACAACAAATTGCATTGCATACAAAAGAACAATTCTATAAAAGTTGCGTACATAAAACTGAATCAATTTCAAGAACAACCAAAAAAATGCACTAATTTCCTGTAGTTTTTCTCATTTTTAAAAGTATCAGTTCTAGAGGCTACCTTTTTCTAATTGCAATGAAAATGGTCATTATCTCTAAACTAAAAGCAAAATAGCAAATAAATTTTCTCTAATACTGACAAAAAGACAAGGACAAATTTATACATAAAAAGAAATAAGAGAAATACAAACTAGTATTTAACTTATAAACAAATACTACATTGCTAAAGCTATATTTATAAACAAACACATTAACTAGTTCAGATGCAACATGGTCCAGTATACAAGTCTTTTTATCCGTACAAGTTGCTTTTGCTAGAGTATTTATGCTTACATTATAAAAATGACAAAATTTAAATAAGTCAAGAATTTGTAAAAAAAAATGACAACCTTTGCTGTATGAAATTTTTTAAATGATTTGCCTTGAAAATTGCATATATACAGGTATTAGCAGCTTTCAGGATGAACCCTAATCCCTAAGGCCCAGACCAAAACTGTTTTCTGGGCGTTAACATTTTCCACACGCTAATAATTAAAAATTCACTAAAAATTATGTTAGCCTGCTTTCTTTGTCAATAATTTTGTATAGACTATTTAATCTAAAATATTAACAGAGAAACCTACACTGTAAATAATCATATCTTAAAAAAATATATATTAATAGAAATAAATACTCTATGAAAACATAAACAAAAAATCTGGCAACATTTCCACTTATACAACCTTTAAATCAAATTAATTTGTTCAAATTAAATGTTCAACCTTTATCATGATGTCTACCTTAAATGCAGGATTGATTGATTGATTGTTGGTTGCTTAACTTACAGTGTTACAACCTTTATCATGATGTCAACCTTAAATGCAGGATTGATTGATTGATTGTTGCTTGCTTAACCTCCAGTGTTACAACCTTTATCATGATGTCAACCTTAAATGCAGGATTGATTGATTGATTGTTGGTTGCTTAACCTCCAGTGTTACAACCTTTATCATTATGTCTACCTTAAATGCAGGATTGATTGATTGATTGTTGGTTGCTTAACCTCCAGTGTTACAACCTTTATCATTATGTCTACCTTAAATGCAGGATTGATTGATTGATTGTTGGTTGCTTAACCTGGTACATTTTCTGTACCAAGATATCAATAATTATGTTAGATGCAGAAATCGAAACTGCTCGGGTGAAACTTTGGAGATCCAATATGACACTTAGATCTATTCCATTAAAATTGAGGGTAGAAAGGAACTTAATGAATCCCCTTATAACCAACATACTTGACTTGAGCAATTTTGTAAACAACAAATGATCCATGATCCATGACCCATTTTCCCTTCCTTCCCTCCCCCATTCACTTTAATAGAATAGTCCTTAACTGACTCAATTTGTATCTTTTCAAAGTAATCTGAATATCAACATTTTTCAATGAAAAAAAAAATAACAATTTCTGAAATAAGTTATAAAAAGACCTAAAAATTGCATTAAAATTCGTTAAAATACCAATAGTTAATGGTGTACAACAACCATACATTACGACAAGATATTTCAAATATTCTTGCCAATCAGATTATATAGTTTTAATAAGAAGCCACGTTTACAACAAACAAACATTTTTTGTGACCCTGAGTGTACAAAAAAAAATTATACTTAAGGCAAGAAATTTTTATTTTGTCAAAATTTTACTACATAACTTATATGAAGCACATGAAAAAATTCAGCATAATGGCTAAGCATTCTGGGTAGCTTAAAACACCTTTACGTCAAGAAACAAGTACATTTTTTTTATATATGAATTATTAAAACAATCAGAATATATCACAAAAACTAGGAATAGAAAGAAAGAAAACTGCTACATCACTAGCTATTATAAAATGAGAATTTCAACAGATCTGTTCCTTGTATTTCATTCTTCATGACAAAAATAGAAATAACAAAATATTACAAAAAGCCTAGCTAAATTTCATTAATAAGTAAAAAATTAAATATGAACCTCTACTCTGTTCATATATTGTGGATTCAAGAGCTTGCAGCTCCTATTCAGACTTTGTAAAACGTCACCAGTGTCTGAGCAGAAAATTGATGAACCAGGGGTATGTCAAAGAACGTCTCGTCCTTTTTCTTAAAAAGTTCATCGGAAGATACCCAGAACTTGTTGATAAATATTCCGTATCAACTTCACAAATAATACAAGATGGTCTTGAAGTATAGATTTTGCGTACTGACGTTTGTTAGCATCTTAATTACGTATTATAGTATTCTTTTATATGTCTTTTTTAGATATTCATTTGAAGTGACTCTGTGGTTACGTAAAACCACATACTTTGAACGGCAAAATTATTTCATTTATTGATATTACTTTTACTTAAGGATCTTGACATACTATGAATGACTAAACTATTTTACTCAATAAGACTACTTTTTCTGTTTAGTCTGTTTTTTATGATATACATTTGACGTGAAACTGTACTTATGTATCCCGTCATACTTTGAACCACACCATTATTTTATTTATTATTATTACTTTTACTGTTAAATCTGGTTTTTGTTATATCTACTTTACGTGAGTCTGCATTTATGTATGCCGTTTTACGACAAAATTATTTTTATGTCTACCTGTGCGAATTTCAAACGCGCAATTTTACACCAGTAATGAAAACCTTCTATCATTTATGGGTAGACTTTACATAGATAAATTCAGCCGTATTTGACGTGAAACTGTACTTATGTGTCCCGTCATACTTTGAACCACACCATTATTTTATTTATTATTTTTACTGTAAGTCTGTTTTTTGTTATATCTACTTTACGTGAGTCTGCATTTATGTATGCCGTCATACGACAAAATTATTTTTATGTCTACCTGTGCGAATTTCAAACGCGCAATTTTACACCAGTAATGAAAACCTTCTTTCATTTATGGGTAGACTTTACATAGATAAATTCAGCCGTATAAGAAAAGCAAAATGAGAATGTTAAATTTGATGTATGCCTTTTTGTGCTACTTTGTTACATTTGTTGTTTATGTAGTGATATTAAGATGATAACACAATATTGACTGTTGTACCCCTATTTTTGACATTTTTACTTTTTGAGTATGTTTGTTTTGTTCATGCATCGTTGACAATGTAATGGAATTTGATGCGACTGTCATACAAGTGAGAGGTTTAGCTAGCTATAAAACCTGGTTCAATCCACCATTTTCTACATTAGAAAATGCCTGTACCAAGTCAGGAATATGACAGTTGTTATCCATTCGTTTGATGTGTTCGGACTTTTGATTTTGCCTTTTGATTTTTGATTTTCCTTTTTGAATTTTCCTCGGAGTTCAGTATTTTTGTGTTTTTACTTTTCATTTATTTTCATGGGTATCAATTTTTCGTGGATTGTTGGAAATTTGCATTTTCATTGATATTAAATTTCGTGGTTTTGCCAATCTTTTTATACAAAGCCTATTGAAAATATGTTATTCGTTGAACATTTGAATTCGTGGTTTATCTGTACACACGAAACTCAATAAAATTGGTATCCAAGGAATAATAAGGAATCCACAGTAGTATATCTTTAAAGACTTTTAGTACTAAAAATAACTCTCTCTTCCATATTTTATAAATCTTTAAAAAATATATATATCAGGTAATCTCATTAGTAAATATATATGGGTTTACTATGCAACAATTCAGATCTTTTTTGAGCTTCTTTCAAAATCTGCTTTTGGAAAAAGTTACAGAAACAAATCTTGTGAATAACTATACAACAGTTTCTTTCTCCCTTTCAGGAAAGTTCCCAGGAGACTTCCTGTACATTAATTTAGCACTTCCTGTATCATCAAGCTGATACTGAGGTCCAACATCATATATTTTTTCAATGGCGGCTTCTTCTTCTTCTGTAGACTTTCCTTGAGCCCGTAGTAATTCTGTCTTTATAATAATCTCATTGCTAATATAAGCCTCTCTTCTGATTTTAACTTTCAACTGTGCAGGGACATCTGGGATTAACCAAGCAATCAAACCAGTGATGAGTACAATTACACTCTAAAAAAGATATGAGCTTACATTATATTTAAATTGATCACTGTACAATCATTTAAAATCAAGATTTCGTTTTAAACCCATATTTGATTTAATATTGATAAAAAAAACTTATTAAATCTAGAGACTGTTTGCTTGATAGAGCTAAGGAGTAACAGTTGGTCATTGTCAGTCTTTTTAGCTATCAAAAGTCTACTGATACTAACAGTTTGAGTTCTTTTGTTATGCTGATACACCACTGTCCAAGGTTAAGCCATGGTGTAGGGCTCACAAACTAATTTAAACCACCACATTCAGAATGTGGCTGTCCCAAGTTAGGAGCATTAGGTATGGTTGTCATTGGTTGCCAGTCATATTTGTTTTATTACAAATCAGGCGATTGTTATTCTCATTTCCCATTTTGTCATATTGGTGCCTTTATACATTGTTACAGCTGACTATATACAGTCTGGATTTTGCTCATTGTTCAATTCATATAGTGAATGTGATTAAGAGTTGTCTCATTGCTCATTGGCACTCATACCACATCTTCTTATGTCTAGTGACTGATAAATGTCAATTGAACACTGGTGGATACTTCCTTATTTTCATATCATAAAATTTTTTGTTAGTATACTGTGTACATCCTCTTCAATAAGTAATTAAACTTTCTGTGAACTACTATAAATTCAGGCTATCTCTGTAAATTGCTTGTTGCTTTTAATTCTTTGTGATTATTTCTCTAGCATTTCGTTGTGGTGTCCAGTTTATAATAGTTTCTTCAGAAGTCCAGCATTCTATATTTAAAATAGTGCTGTAATTTATACTTCATGCACATAGATTTTTTCTAATAAACTTTTTTATACAGAACAAATACACAATTTTATAGGAAAGGTTTAAGCAAATTAGCTTTTCCTTTGCAGGTCCCTTCTGAATGTATTACTCCCTACATATACATTGGTATATATACAAGCATTTTGATTTAAATTTAATCATTGACAATTGTTATCAATTTGAAACCAGTGACATTGTGGACTTAAGTGTGAGTAATTTCAATATATTTAATACATTATTTTCAAAATTAAAAAAATATCAGTGAAATTTCATCAAGTTAAAGAGTTATAAATCCTCTTTTCCTTAAATGGAAAAAAAATTATGAATAAAAAAATAATGCTTTTTGAGACCATACCTGAAATACTACAATAAATACAAATCTAGCAGCCAATATATGCCAGTATAATTGTGAAAATTCATAGGCATTCTCTGACCATGGTGGGTTTCTAAAATCTCCGTATCTGTAAATAGAGGAAAATATTTTATATTGAAAAAAAAGAAGTTTAACAATAACAATATAAATTGTGTCATTAAAAATGCCAGACATGCAACAGGATTTCAAATGCTGAAATCAATTATGATTGAAAACCAAGTGAAACTGCGAGCTACTGCTCACTGATCATGCTGATGATACCCCCGCTGCAAGTGGATAATTTTAATAGTGTAAAAATATGCAAGTGTTCGGTAAACAGGAAGTTGTTGAGTGATGAATATGAAAATACATCACACGGTATAGCTGACTTGTATAAAATTAATCCTGAAACCAAATTTCAGAAATCCTTGTATTATAGTTCCTGAGAAAAATGTGACAAAAATTTTCAACTTGGCTATCATGTGTAAAATCATAGAAGTGTTCGGTACAGGAAGTTGTCGAGTGATGAATCTGAAAACGCATCACACGGTATTCATACTTTATATAAACCGTGAAACCAAATTTTAGAAATCCTTGTATTGTAGTTCCTGAGAAAAATTTAACGAAAATTTTCATCTCGGTTTATGTTTTTCTCATATATGTTATGATGGTATGATACTAAACCCCTAACGGGAAGGATTTGCCTAATATTCATATATGATGAAAACATAATCTTTCAATCAGTTTAATTGAAGTCTGGAGCTGGCATGTCAGTTAACTGCTAGTCGTCTGTTGTTATTTATGTATTATTGTCATTTATTTTTATTTTCTTTGGTTACATCTTCTGACATCAGACTCGGACTTCTCTTGAACTGAATTTTAATGTGCGTATTGTTATGCGTTTACTTTTCTATATTGGCTAGAGGTATAGGGGAGGATTGAGATATCATAAACATGTTTAACCCCGCCTCATGTTTGCGCCTGTCTCAAGTCAGGAGCCTCGAGCCTTTGTTAGTCTTGTATTATTTTTAATTTTAGTTTCTTTTGTACAATTTGGAGTTTAGTATGGCGTTCGTTATTACTGAACTAGTATATATATTTGTTTAGGAGCCAGCTGAAGGACGCCTCCGGGTGCGAGATTTCTCGTTGCATTGAAGAACTGTTGGTGACCTTCTGCTGTTGTCTGTTGTTTTTTTCTATGGTAGGGTTGTTGTGTCTCTCTGACACATTCCCCATTTCCATTCTCAATTTTATCATGTGTAAAATCATACAAGTGTTTGGTAAACAGGAAGTTGCCGAGTGATGAATTTGAAAACGCATCACACGGTATAGCAGACTTAAACACTGAAACCAAATTTCAGAAATCCTTGTATTGTAGTTCCTGAGAAAAATGTGACGAAAATTTTCAACTTGGCTTTCATGTGTAAATCCATACAAATGTTCGGTAAACAGGAAATTGTCGAGTGATGAATCAGAAATCGCATCACAAGGTATAGCAGACTTATATAAACCTAGAAACTAAATTTCATAAATCCTTGTATTGTAGTTCCTGAGAAAAATGTGACAAAAATATTCATGGGACGGACGGACGGACGGACTGACCGACGGTTGGACCGATAGACTGATGGACTGACGGACGTACGAACTGATGGACTGATGGACTGACGGACAGACGGACTGATGGACAGACAGAGGTAAAACAGTATACCCCCTCCCCTTTCAAAGCGGGGGTATCAAAATCTACTTTTTATTTACCAGAATTCTTTTGGAGGTTTCAGTCTACAGATACAATTTATTAGAAATTGCCAGTTGCATAAAAATTAGGATATACTTCTGCAGGTTGGTATTTTCAGAAATTCCCATTTTAATTAGCTCTTTTTTAATTGTTTTTTTAGTATTTATATGTCTTAGTATATCATTTGTTACTTTATAAATTTGTTTTCTTTTTAAATGTAAAGTTCAAGTGAACAAAAAACAAAAAGATAGGTCCTACACTGAAAGACGACCTGTAAGTGATGGGAAATAGAATTTTCATAAACTGTGGATTCATTTATTTTCGTGAATTAAGGAAAACATGTTCTTGGATATTTAATTTTGTGGTTTTGACAAAGCCTGCATACAAGCCTATAGAAAATTAGTCATTCGTTGAACATTTAAATTTGTGGTTTTAACTGTACCCAAGAAATCCAAGAAAGTTGGTATCAAACGAATAATACTGAATCCATAGTAACAATAATCGGTAAACTGCTTCTTTTATTGACCATACCTGCAAATCTGTATGTTTTCACTTCCTGCATAAGTAGGCCTATGATTTCCCTCAAAATCAGATGTGTTGAAATATGACATTGTATGATTGAGATATCCTTTCAGGCTATCATCTTTACTGTAGGAATTCAGGTTTACCATTCTAGGTATATAATCTGATGTGAGAGCAATTATAAAGGCCTGGAAAATATATATGACATATCATTAGAGACACTAAACCTTCCTTTTACTATACCAACAATAGACCATTTCATATTATCGACTTTTGACTAAATAATTTAAAACTATTTGATCAGATTTTTAACAAATTACCCCACAAGCTAACAGTCTGCAGGAAGTCAAGTGATCTTACACAGACCAATTACACGTCTCAAGGGCAAATCGCTCTTTAGTCTTACTTCAATGCTGCATGTTTGATGGATGAGTAATAAATGCCAATCTAATAATCTTTGCTTTGACCAAGCTGGGATCAAACCAGCTTCTCTAGCCTGTTGAGGAGATTTCCCTTAGTATAAACATTTAACCCTTTTGGTTCAATGTTTGAGCTGGAAATTGAATTGTAAATCAGTTTTGCGTTATTTGTCATTCGTTAGTGATTGTGGCAAAATTGTTTGTATGGTTAAAAGAAATGGGGAAGTCTCCAAATTGTGGCATGGAAGAAAGATTTTACAAATAAATACTTGTTGTTCTCATTGTTCCTGTTCAGAAACAATTAAGGATAATATGCCATTTATTTAAATGATTGCTTTGAACAAACTGTATGGTATCAAGGGTTTATCATCATTCAATCATACAGAAAAAAGATAATATTACAATTACAGTGGAAAATGATTAATAATAAAAATTATGACTCTTTATTTAGATTAGACTAGAAACCACCTGTGATAACGAGGATCCATGACTGAATTAAAGTATATCACTATGCGTAAGCCTTATTTTAGTATGGTATTGTCATCTGATAAAGTCATGCCGATTATAAGATTGAAAGCAGTTTTCTGTGCTTTCAAATCTTTCTGTTTTTGAACATGTCGACCTGGAACTTATCAATTATTGGTACTATTAATTATTTGGAAAACAAAATGTCCTGGAATGGAGTTTTTTTTAATCAACAGCATTGTTTGCGTTATGTCTGCTAACAAATTGAGAACTGTACCTATACGCCTTATTTTAAGTCTAGATTTTTGTATTCGTATTGTTATCTTAGAAAGTCTTACTGATTAAAATACTACAACAGGGAACAATTTGACAATGATTGAATTTAGTAGTGTCAACACTGTGATTATGACCTGTGTATAAAGTAAAATCCTTAATACACGGTTGGTGGTGCACCTGTCAGATGCGGAACGGATAAGGTAATAGGTAACAGGTATACTATTGGTATCGGTATCGGATTTGACCCATAACTTGTTAATTATTGGTAATATTAATTATGTTGTAAAACAAAAGGGTCTGGAGTGGTGTAATTTTTAATCTCATGACGGCTGATGAATTGGACCTCGTTATTTTAGTATTATAGATGCTCGACACTGAATGCCATTGTTAATACTTATTATTACGACATAAAGAAGGTTATGCCCCTTATTTTGCAGAACTTACATTGGAGATTATAGCTATTCTTGAGATTCCATACAATACACTGTACCAGATGCCTGAAATTAAAAAACAAAATAAAATAAGGTCAATCTACTCTGAATTCATTATAATTTGTTTTATACCAATTGTTGTGGGATTCGTGTGGACAGATGAACCACATATTCAGATGTTCAACGAATTAAAAAAAATCTGTAGGCTTTGTATGCAGAGATTGGTGAGACTGCAAAATCAAATATCCACGAAAATATAAGTTATCCTCAATCCACGAAAATTGATACCCATGAAAATAAATGACTTCACAGTATAACAAAGTCAGACGAACAAAGCAAAAGTTGAAAGAGACAAATATAACAGACAAGAATCCATGTTAAAAAACATTACACTATTTACCTTTTGGGCAATTTTTATATCAGGAGGACAACAATGTTAATGTAGCGCGTATGATGTGAACATCCAGGTGCAAAAAAGTATCAGTTGAGCCATGTAAACGCCATACGATGGAAGAAAGGATATTTTACAGATTTGAAATGTATTTTAGATGATTTTAGTTTTGAAATGTATTTTAAATTGAAACATGCCAATTGGAACGCTGAAAATTATTTTCCTCATAAACTTAAATTTGAAAACGTTCATCTGTGATAATAAAAAAGTATTAACAAAAAAGAGAAAAGTCATTTACCGCAAACCTCAGACGAAAACGATTGGCAACAAATGATTAGAAACAATAACTTCCTTTACATTCGAACGACAAAATTGAAAATTGAGGACCTGAACTTATCCTTCAATTTGAAATCATAAAACATAAAAAATTAAGTGTTGTCACTGGAACTTCATAACAGTCGAAAAAACCTGTTTGAAGAAACTCGTAAACCATTGAAAATTATATTTTACATTTATGTTTACCCTTACTTGACTTATTAGATTACAAATTTTCCGTGACAAGACTTTTGATTTTTCTACGCTATATACTACTATTCCCCATGCTCAGTTGAAAGATCGACTTCACCATCTCATAAAACAGAGCTTTTTCTATAAAAATGGGAATCGTAGATACAAATTTCTTGTTTTGGGATACAATAATTCATATTTTGTTAAGAATCACACTGAATCTTCCAGAAAATATACTGAAGATGATATTATTAAAATGCTGGACTTTTTGATCGACAATATATTTGTTGAGTTTGGAGGATTTATATTTCAACAGACAGTCGGTATTCCAATGGGTACTAATTGTGCACCCCTGCTGGCTGATTTGTTTTTGTATTCGTATGAAGCAGAATTTATTCAGAACCTTCTAAAAGACAAAAAGAAAAAGCACCTTGCGAAATTTCCGATATATTGATGATGTTTTATCATTGAACAACCCATACTTCAGCCAATACTTACATCTCATATATCCCAGTGAACTTGAAATTAAGGATACTACTGATACTAGAAGGACTGCTTCATACCTTGATCTTTTCCTCAATATTGACGTAGATGGACGACTTCACACGAAAATCTATGATAAACGGGACGATTTCAACTTCCCAATTATCATTTTCCCATTTCTCAGCAGTAACATACCCTCTGCCCCTTCGTATGGTGTTTACATATCACAATTGATACGTTATTCACGTGCTTGTTCACACTATACGGACTTCATATACAGGAGTGTGCTCCTTACGCAGAAACTGCTCCAACAAAGTTATGAGGAGGACAGATTAAAATTGACACTCCGTAAATTTTATGGACACCATCACGAATTGGTGGATCCATATGATGTGTCTTTAACCAAATTAGCTAAGGACATTTTTATCACATGGTAGATTGTGGTTTGTCATTATGTCGTCTAATCTTTTAATTACCAAACGTGACTTATTCCCGATTGTGACAGTTTTCCTGAATGTGAATTCGCATTACTATAAGACGTGTTTCTGTACTTGTTGATCCCAAATTCATGTATTTAGTTTACATGTTTAATGTTATATTTGTAATTCTCATCGGATTTTGTCAAATGTGTTGACGTCTTTTTATTATATTTAGGTGTTACGGATAGAAAAATTAATCACCGCCTTTATTAATTATATTAAATTTTGTACGATTATTTACGTTTGAAGTTGGATTCATAACAAACTGGACATATATATATTACAGTTAATTGTTATTAATAAGTATTGCAATATGCATTTTGTTTAAATGAATTATCAGTATTTAGTTCTAATATAATCTTAAATCAATCCTAATTCTATCTCACTTTGATAGTTTTTCATATGTGACGTCATGCTGTTTCTAAATTTCATAAATTCAAATGTGGCATAACGTTTGTGCCTTTTCGCCATCGTATGTGACGTCACATTTGTTTTAATTACGTTGACGCCTGGACTGATTCGGGTGTATCTATTCTGTGTTAAACTTTAATAGCATTATGTATTCGGGTTTAGTTTTCTGTAATTAGTTAATACTTCAGTTTCATTATGTATATCTCTTTCATATTCATTTGTTAAAATTTACTGTTTGCAATAGCATGAATTGT
This sequence comes from Mytilus edulis, assembly GCF_963676685.1. Classification (NCBI taxonomy): domain Eukaryota; kingdom Metazoa; phylum Mollusca; class Bivalvia; order Mytilida; family Mytilidae; genus Mytilus; species Mytilus edulis. Next base: position 48,817,057 of record NC_092353.1, on the reverse strand, counting down.
TCTATATAATAAGGATGTTCTTATCCCGGGCATAAAAACAATGCCGTATTTGGCAAAACCTTTTCAACTTTTTATCTTCAGTGCTGTACAACTTTGTACCTTTTTCACTTTCGATCTTTTATATCTGGGCGTTATGTATTCGGGTTTAGTTTTCTGTAATTAGTTAATACTTCAGTTTCTTTATGTATATCTCTTTCATATTCATTTGATAAAATTTACTGTTTGCAATAGCATGAATTGTTCTATGTAATAAGAATGTTCTTATCCCGGGCATAAAAACAATGCCGTATTTGGCGAAACCTTTTCAACTTTTGATCTTCAGTGTTGTACAACTTTGTACTTTTTTCACTTTCGATCTTTTATATCTGGGCGTCACTTGTAAGTCTTGTGTGGACAAGGCGCGTTTTTGGCGTATTGAATTTTAAACCTGATGCTTTTTGTTATCTATTAATCATGTTTTTCTTTGTCTAATATGTTCTATTAATTTGTATTGTAGTCCTGTAATATTATGTTGTCATTTCAATGTTATATTTAACTTTGCCATTAAAGTGCGAGGTTTGGCATGCCACAAAACCAGGTTCAACCCACCACTTTTATTCCCCTTTAAAAGTGTCCTGTGCCAAGTCAGGAAGATGGCCATTGTTATATTATTGTTCGTTTCTGTGTGTGTTGCATTTTAACGTTGAGTCGTTTGTGTTTTCTCTTATTTTTGAGAAATTGAGATAAGACGTGGCACGGTACTTGTCTGTCCCAAATTCATGTATTTGGTTTTCATGTTATATTTGTTATTCTCGTGGTGTTTTGTCTGATGCTTGGTCCGTTTCTGTGTGTGTTACGTTTCGGTGTTATGTCGTTGTTCTCCTCTTATATTTAATGCGTTTCCCTCAGTTTTAGTTTGTTACCCCGATTTTGTTTTTTGTCCATGGATTTATGAGTTTTGAACAGCGGTATACTACTGTTGCCTTTATTTGTGCTAATTATTTTTGTGCGTTCTTCTGTCAATTTTATTTTAGCACGTGATTTTTGTCGCTCAGATATTTGATAGTAGATATATATAATACGGTTTATTTCCTTTAAACTTGACACGGATGAACCTAGAATAAATTTCTTTGTTAGAGTTATCCCCCTTGCATGTTTTTGGTTATTGCTACTCCTTTGTAACTTTATAGGAAACCTAATTTTTTTTTAATAACTCGTTATAACTTCTTAATAATTTTGACTGAAGCGATCTTGAGACCCACTCCTTCTCTATTGGATATTAGTGGAATGCATTTGTACGAGTGTGAAGACACTGTGGATTTTTATTTAAGGTAATTGGTTCCACAGATAGAAAACGAGCTCAAGGTCAAGGTCAATGTTTTTGATTTTGGCTTTTTTTGGTCCTTCTTAGAAACTATAAGATATCGACCAAATCTTTAAACTTAACTGTTAGTTGCGACATCTCGTTACACGTAAATTTGGTTGAAACGGTACGTTGACTTTAAATTTCCTCTCAACCTAATAGTTACAACAAAATGTAAGGTGATGCTACTCATAAATCATATACAATAGAGACATATGGTCCTTGCTTTATGTGTTTGACATTGAGGTCGAGATCAAACTATTTTCAAAATGTTAACCGAAAGTAGCTATTTAGTTATGAGCAAGGTACTAGAACTTTATATATTTGGATTCAGTGTGAACTGGAAGTGAAATCTTGTAACCGCTAGTGCCTACATTATTTTGAACTTACATCTATGTAGAAAATCCATGGTAAGATATTGCCAATGTTGAACAAAAAATAATAAATAATTCACAGTCAACTGTTGATGGTTAAGAGGGACGAAGCGACCGAGTATGCCTTTTACCAATATATGTTTTACTTAATATACTCAATACATCTGACTTGGGATCGAGATGAACTAATTTGCAACAGGTCAATTTTCAACTCATGTGATCATGTGAAAAATAAACAGAAGGACCTAAGTATGCAATTTAGTAGTTGGTTAGTTGTTGGTTACTGGAATGTTTTACGGATGCGAAAGTGAGTAAGTCCAGTAAATCGAGTAGCTACACAGAATAAAGCTATCTGAAATATGTGTTTTTTTTGTTGTGTGTCTATTTTTACGATTGCCGCAGTTGTAGGTTTCAACCATTACCTGTTTTGTTTTTTAAAAATATTCAACATTTTAATTCCTATATGTATTATATCAATTATAGCAGAATAGATTGTTTTTAACACATAGTTGAATAGCTTGCTCTCTCAAGTTTCTAAAACACTTATAATATCAAAATTGTAAATTTAAACTTTTGAAAGGAAATACTTTTCCACACACATGCAAAATACAACATTCTTATTGATAAAGGAGGAGATGAATATTTTTGATATCATTTTATACTGGATAGGTTGTTATAAAAGAACTAGGTCTTTGTCATACGCATCAATGTATATTCGCATAGCTCATATGCAAAAAAAAAGTAAATTCATTAAAGTATCATTTCAAATTTTATTCTCGATTCCCAAAACTGTTTCAGGTGGCTCATTGGTACAACAATTTCAGCAAAAATTAACACTTTATTTTTTCATTACATTTGGCCCTAGATGACTTGTAAAATGTTTATATCAATGAAAAAGCTCCAAATTATCTCCCTTTGGTGCAAGAATGCCATTTTTTGGCATTAAATTTTTTAACTCATCGGTGATTTATATGTTTTATTATTGTTTTCAAATAAGCTGAAGATAAACTAAATAATTGTAAAATTAAAGCGATTTCGGTAATTAGTTTATTTTTTTTATTTCGATATTATCTCTATTTCTCCTATTAGTTCAACAGATAAAAAGGACATTAACATAAAAGTATGCTTCTTCCAGAGGCAGATTGTGAGCTCAAATGAACGGTGACCCCATTTTTTTTATTTCATGTTCTTTTAAGTATATGATAAAGTTCATTTATATAAAAATATAGCGAAATCCTATGTTCCAAAAAAATTAGATTTATACACAGGAGCCCCCTTAACAGATTTTTTGTTTCTTTTTAAAGTTTACCTTTATTTGTTATCCTTTTTCAATATGATAGCGAAAAAAAGGAGTCAAGCGGGTTAAGAAATCGTCATTAATGGACAATCAGTCGCACAAAAAAGTAAAATCTCAAAAATACTGAATTCCGAGGAAAATTCAAATAGGAAAGTCTGTAATCAAATGGTAAAATCAAAAGCTCAAACACATCTAACAAAGGGATAACTATTGTCATATATAAAGGCAACAGTAGTATACCGCTGTTCAAAACTCATAAATCCATGGACAAAAAACAAAATCGGGGTAACAAACTAAAACCGAGGGAAACGCATTATATATAAGAGGAGAACAACGACATAACACCGAAACGTAACACACACAGAAACGGACCAAGTATCAGACAAAACACCACGAGAATAACAAATATAACATGAAAACCAAATACATGAATTTGGGATAGACAAGTACCGTGCCACGTCTAATCTCAATTTCTCAAAAATAAGAGAAAACACAAACGACTCAACGTTAAAATGCAACACACACAGAAACGAACAATAATATAACAATCATATTCCTGACTTTGTAAAGGCATTTTCTTAAGTAGAAAAAGATGGATTAAACATAGTTTTAAAACGAGGTTAACCGCTCACTTTTATGACAGTCGCATCAAATACAATTATATTGACAACGATGTGTGAACAAAACAAACATAAATAACAGGTGAAAATGTCAAAAATAGGAGAACAGCAGTCAACATATATAATCTATCACTATAAAAAAAAAACAAAAAAAAACATGTAACAAAGTAGCACGAAATGGCACAACATAAACAAGAAACATAAAAAATGTATATATATAAAGCACTATAGCAAAAATGAAAGACAAGAATACAAATATGGTTAACAATAGCACAATTCTTAGCTGTATAAGTACAGAGCCACGTCATACTGTAAATATGTATCAAAGAAACACCAAAAGTCATATAAACAAAGCACATTAGCAAAATTGAAAGATAAGATTACGAGAATTATCATATAACAATAACACAACGACGGGATGTACAAGTACCGAGCCACGTCAAATGGATATGGCTGACAACTCGTAACTTTTTTTTATTGTGTAGATAAAGTATGAAAGGAAACGATGTTGAAGACGACAGTTTTGTCCGTACACCGATGTATAACTTGTTCATCAATTTGGTCAAGTATAAAACCAAAATGTACCAATGACCATTCTACGTAAAAAATTATAAGCATTCTTTTTAAATTACTGTTTAAAGAGATTAATGGATCAGCTGGATAACTCAGGAGAACTCTGTTATCTCCTATTGGGGATGTTAATCCCTGAGCTATCAGTTCAAACAAGAAAACTTTTTATCTACATTGATGCATTTTGAGACCACTAAATTGCACTTTATTACCCGGTCCACCACTGATTACAACTTTTCTGAAGTGCTTATAGGTTTTCGCAAGAAGAAATAGTAATCGATAAAAGATAATAAACAATTTGTTTTGATATAATTCATATTAATTTTTACAACTGAGATTACTTTTGTAAAAAGACAGTGATATTAACCACTGATAGAGTATTGCATGACACTACATCCAGTAGAAACACATGACCCCCGATGTAAATTACAAACAGGGGAAAACAATAACGAACCTCCAGTTATTCTGCATTATTTGTTGAAGTTTATGTACGGTACAACTAAGCATAATAAGAGAATGGAAAATAATTAGGGAATTTACAGAACGGAACACTTGCAGTTGTGGATGCAGAATTATTTTTTTCTTCAACTTTTTGAGTTGTTGCAATCATTACTGGCATGATTTTTCTACAAGCATTCTCAAATGTCACCATTCCACGACAACGTCCCGTACTATCGTAATATTGTCATGTCGACTTTTCTATCACAGTCAATCATTTAATGAATCAAACAAAATCCTACTCAGAATCATGAATGCTAACATTAGTCATAGGAATCTACATGTCAAATGAAGTGTTGGCCCCTGGGGACATACCCTCGTCTTAGTGTCTGTTTGATCTCACTTATATACTAGAGGTATTAGGGGAGGGTTGAGATCTCACTATAAATGTTTAGCCCTGCCGCGTTTTTGTGCCTGTTCCAAGTTAGGAGCCTCTATCTTTTGTTAGTATTGTATGCTTTTTTAATTTCAGTTCACTTTATCAGATGTATATGTTTGGAGTATAACGTCCATTTTCACGTGGACCTAGTACATAGTTTTGTTTAGGGGCCAGCTGAAGTCACTTGTTCTCTCGCTGTGTTGAATACCCATTGATGACCTTTAGCTATGTTTTTTTTAACTCTGCGTCTCTTATATACTATATGTTGTTTTTTCATAAACAGATTGTATATATTATTACCTTAGATATTGTATGATTGTTACTAAGTATCTAAATGCCATATTCGCATTAAAAACTGTCGTCGAATATTTATATTGGATACAAAATAAATTCACAAGGAAAAAGAAATAAGCCTTTAAATTATCACTTTTTTTTTTAGTTATTTGCAATGTGATAGCTAATTACTTAGATAATTTCAATAGTAACACTAAGTAAACAAGTATTTTAATTTCAGTCTATTTTCTGAATGAACTCTTTATCTACAAAATATTGATACAATGTGTAATTCTAATGAAATTATTTTGTATTAATGGTTCCGATTGGATGACAGTTAGCGTAACTGTCTGTAACTAAGGAAGCCGACATTTTGAATTGCTGAATGTATTGACATGTAATTTCTACAATAATAAGCCAAAAAAAACTCACATGTTGCACCTAAAAATCTAATTTTATTACATTGTGAAGCGGCACAAAAGCCAGAAAACGCCCGGTGTGTATGTTTGACGTCGGATGCATACCTATGACGTAACCTAGTGTAGGGACCAAAGAAGATAACATCTTTTCGCGGAATTTTCTCTAATGAAGTTGATTTTACACTGATATAATGATTGAAATTTAATTATGAACTTGTTTTGCATAAGAATAAAGATAACTGTATTGTATTTAAAGCTATGCGGACGCCCCTCAATGTTTTACTGTCGCAAATTTAGTTTACCTGGCGACGCGTATTAAAGCTTCAAATACAATACAGTTATCTCTTAAATCACCGTTTTTGTATTTATTTCAATTTGACAATGGTAAGACATGAATTCTGTTTATATACAAACATCGATGTTGTAGTTTGTACCCATACAGCATCACCTGCTTTTAATTCAGTACAAACAGTAGCTGAAGCGCTTCCCCCGTTGTTATTGCTAGTATCTCTATCATAATGTGCATATGCCAATGCTATAATTTTGCCGTTTTGGTACACCGCTTAACGAGCACCATTTGTGTTTGAAAAAATCCAAGAAGAAATCAGATAGAGTCCTTCAGTTTCAATCGTGAACTTCCCATTATTTTTTAAGTAAGATAAATAATAAAGGTTGCTATTTGTTTTAATATCATTAAATTTTACCACACCATTTATTGTTTGGTCTGAGGCTGTACAGGCTGTCATTGCCACTAAAAAATAAACAAACACTATTTTTAAGAATCTGCAAAAAAAAAATGGAATGTGTTTTGTCTCTGGTAAAAATAAGGGCAAATAATTTTAAAAAACGTTCTATGATGTGATATAATCAATGATGTCTATTTAAATGGTTATGCGATACAAACAGAAGTACTCGATTTTTAAATAATCTCCATAAAAGCGTAAATGAGCTTATAATAAATTTAGAATTAGTTTACAAATCAAAAATATCTGCAAAGTATGAAAAATATTATAATCGGAGATATCACTGCGAACACGAAAACATGGAACCGACTAATTAATGAACAATCCGTTAGAGGGAGACGCCAGAAAAGGAGTGCAATATAAGGTGTTGGGATGTTATATTTGACTGTTTGTCGTATATAGGAACGAAATTTGTAATGATATTCTAAAACCCAGGTATAAAAATGCATTGGTTAATATGAATGTGTGATTGAATGTTTATGTCATCTTTAGAGTAAATGCATTTGTTGTGTTTTAATAATTACAATTGGCTTTTAACTAGCTTTCAGAAACTGCTAGTATTTTTATATCTTGGATTTGTATCTATTGTTTGTTATAATTTTTTTTATTGCACCGAATCGATCAACTAGTACTAAGATGGTGCTAAAAAATGTCTCAAAACGGAAAGGGTAACGAAGTGATGATTTGAATTAATTAGTGACTGGAGCAAATACAAAATTTTAATCCGTGTTTCTATGATGAGTTTATTGTCACCTTCATAAATACAAATAATTTGTATTTTTTTATAAGATAAGAATGACACATATTAATAAAACGCAATCCTTTTGAATTCGAAGATAGGTGAAATAAGACACAGAACGAGAACAAGCTATCATTTTGTTTGAAGCCTAAACTTTACCCTTTTGGCAAAACTTATGTTTTAGTTAATAATGTTAGACCACTCTTCAGTTTTGTGACTACATAACGATGATAGGATTGTATGAAATGGAATTTATGAAAAAGTGAGGAATCCGAGGATGAGAGGGCAAATACCTAACTCAATTTATTATTGGGAACTACCATGCCAGTTAACAAGTTTAATAACCCATAAATCGGAATTAAACTTAAGAAAATAAGAAATTTTAAAAAAATATTAAATTTTCATAAACTACTAAAATAATTCTTCATAAATCAGACCTTAAATTCAAAACTAGAAATTTCATTTATGGATAAATTTTGTAAACGTATCATATATCTATTTACCTGACTTTTCACAACCATTTATATATTTTTCACGATTACATATTTCTATTGTGAAATGAGTATTTATGTTCCTTATCATATTGTTGAATTAGTTAAATCATTGAAATTAATAGTTTTTGGAGAATTCTAGGAAAATTTATGAAAAACATATTTTCCTTACTTTTTATATTTATCCATTTAAATGCTGCTTACGTTTGTTTTTGTATTTAACAATGATTATCCGACAACATACTAAAATGAAGAATGTCTGTGATGTATGATTACACGGTTAATTCGGTGATGTATGTTTCCACAATTTTGGGTGCTTGATCCCAATTATTGTAACATGAACTAACCATGCTAGCCATGTCTGTTGAGTTGCTCACACAATGTCGTCAATTCAACGATACGATAAACAACAGTTTCTGTCATAAAAGTGGGTTATTGTATTTTTGGGTTCGGTTATTATGTTCAAGTGCAGGAAATAGTCAATAGGCGTTTCCACATTATTTGAACTTAAAAGTTTCTTTTGTTGTGCTATTTAAATTTTGAAAGGGTAAAGAACTAGTCTTAATAAAAAATAACAAAGAAAATGAAGTTTCCCAAATCCCACGTTTTTCGATCTCCCACGGATTTTTTAAAATATAATAATTGCACTAGACATTTCTTTTCCTCATAATTTTGTTGAATAAGAAAACACGTCAAAATCCGTACAACTATCATACAAGGGGGGAGGAGGTTTATCTTTGGTGTGCGGTATTATTGTTATACTTGTTTACAAGTTTGTAACTTTCAGATTAAACAATAAATAAACATACCAAGCATATAATTTAGTACGCCAGACGCGCATTTTATCTACCTAACACTTTACAAAGACGTTCGAATTCGAATCATAATGAAAACGATATCATTAAAGAGCCTTAAAACTATTGCCAAAACTGTTTAAATCTGGGGTTGAAAATCATTAGCTGTGTTTCACTTTTTAGTCGTGTTGCTGTCTCTATGGCCTATACTCATTTCCATTCACAACTTACGCATTTATAAGATATAACTGTAATGACTATTGTATTTTGGTATTCTCCCCCCTTTTCAAGATTTTATATGTATTTGTATGTAATTACAGTTATAGCAATAGTGTTATTATTAACTTTGCTCTTTTATGGTGGGGTTAACAAGTTTCATCATTCATATATAAGTTTGTCAGTTATAATTAGTCAGCCCACTGTTTTTCAAGGTTGTTCTTTGTTTCATAACTGAAATTTAACTATCAATGACAGACATTTCCTGTTTTGTTGACCTAGTTCGCAGAGCCCTACCAAGTGCCCTACCAGGTGCCCTACCAGCCCTAATACTGGAGCTGTAGTGCCCTACCAGGTGCCCTACTAGCCCTACCAGTTTATGTGTCACTTTTTCATTGGTTAAGGACGTTAAGTGTTTTATAATTATTGAGGTTAATGGGGGGAGTATAAATAGGGGGGTTAGGCATTATTTTAGTCAGTAAGAAGGCAAGAGTTTTGTAGTCTATAAGGTAAATTTATTGTAATACAGTCTGTTTACTATGCACTGTTAAATTGAGTATATTATACATGTCTTTTTAATATAAGTTGGAACTTATCATTGACTTCGAGTATCTTTTAGTTATACACTACTCAAGGATCCATTTATAATTTATGTGACCATGAACATTCTCATTACAACGCTACATAATTCATGAAACTTAACATTACTTGGAGGATCAACCTGAGAGAAAGCGGAGTACCACAGGAGTATTAGGAAATTGCCATCACTTTCATTCGTCATCGTCAGGTTTAGGCATTTCTAGTTCCTCCAGTTACCCGACCATCCTCGCTTTTTCGTCACATTGGTGGCAGCGGTGGGATTTTTATTGAGTTACTTTGATAACTTTAATGACATTCAGTTGTGATATTTTTCTCTTGGATTTATTGTTTGGGAAAGTCCAAGGATTATATACGAAGGTCAAATACTCGGGCTCCAAGGTCCGTTGAGGTAAGACAAGATAAATGTGGATCTGAATTATTTTCACCTGCAGACTCGGGAGTGGTGGTTTCACATCAGTCCTCTGGATGCACACTCTGGGGAAAAGGCAGGCGAAACGGATATTCATCACCCAGGGGCTACCAGAGTACGGATGTTGTTGGTGTGGTCATTGGTTTGGAGATCAAATGCAGTTGGGGTTGGTTTTGGTCCGTATGGATTTGCTTTCTTGTTGTATGCAGTGGCTGTGATATTTTTGTTTGGGTGTATTTTCCTGAGAATAAGGTTGTCCGACGGTCCCAGGAATATGTAATGACTGGTCTTTTTATGATTATTTGGCTCCTTGTTTCGATGGTAGGCATCAAGATTGTTTGGCGCTCTGGTAAAAACGGTGAACGCCATATGTCCGACTCGATGTGTGCTGAGGATGGTATTTTCCCTGAGATAAATTGGGATTAATGCGTTAGTGAAAACCGTGATCAACCATGCGACAGAGAAGATTGTAATATTGGCGCCTCGATTCCTTTATTTAGCCATCGAAGCCCTCACAATGTGCAGATGTAGCTGAAATGGTGGTGAATGCGAACGATGTGTCAGAGCTTGAACGGTGTGTCCCTTCGCTGGTGTCACACCGGGATGCTTCGGCTTCATCTTATATGGCAGCTAGTATCTCACATCAACTAGAATACCCTGTTCGTAGAACATTCTCTGGAGTCAACAAAGACGTCTGGAATGAATTTCTGCAGTATTTTGAGAACATCGCGGAGCTCAATTCTTTGGATCCTAAAAAATAAAAACGGGTAAATCTCAGCACTCTTAGAGGACAAGCCGAAACTTTTGCATATGGGTTGCCATTAGTATTTCAGCGAGATTATACGAGGTTGAGGCAAAAGATGGAGGAAAGGTTTGGCCATACAGCAATGAAGGTGAAGGAGAAGTATGTAGCCGAAGCTAAGATGAGGAGATGGCGGGATAAAGAGTCCTTGCGAGATTTTGGACAGGGGCTTGAAGATCTATGCTTACCCGGGGAATTCTGATATAGTTGAAGAAAATGCTGTGAAAGCTTTTCTGGACAAGTGCGGTCAGTCTGAGGACTTTCGCATGGCCGTTAAAAGGACAAGGCCTAAAAATTTGCAAGAAGCAGTTATAAATGCAATGCAAGAGGAATGTCTAAGAGTAGGAGAAAATGATTTTGTTAAAGATAAGCCTATATATATGAAGTGAGACATAGAGATAATATGATGATAGATGACAGTGAACCTCCAAGGGCGGGTTCTACTGAGCAAACAAATGATTATGAATATAATAGAGGCGTCCGCCGAAGAAGATATAATTGGAATTTTACTGGTAGGGGTCCAAAGGGAGACTCTTTAATCGAGGCTTTATGAGAGGTAGGGAAGTTGCCCCACAGTTTGGTAGAAGCCAAACAGACAATGGAGGCGGACAACAAGAGCCGTCACCATTGTCCGTTGGAGCCGAGCCGAGTCCGTTGATGTGACCGATACTGAGGGCCAAGTATGGGTTACCCAAAGAAGGCCTAATAAAGAAGTTAATGTAAAAGTAAAGAGAAGATGGAGGAAGAGGAGAAAGGTGAAGTTTAAAGAAGATTGGAGGTTATTGTAATAGAAACGAGTAGCAGTGACGGTCCTGCAGTTGAGACGCCCTGGGAAACTGGAACTCCTATTGATAGTCCTATCCGAAAGTTAAAGTAAGAGGAATTGCTAATAGGATTGTGAAAGGACAGATCGAGGGCACGACGGTCGAATGGAAAATAGATACTGGTGCCATGAGTACTTTCATTACCAATGAAACGTTTGATTTAATACTGGACAAACCCATGTTAAGCCCAGTTGATAGTCATTTTTAGCTGCTAACGGACAACCACTGAGGTGTCTTGGTAAAGCGGAGATGATGATAACGTTTGGGGAGAATGTTTTCGAACATGATATTATTGTTAAAGGAGTGAGAAACAACTTAATAGGAGAGGATTTCATCTCGAGTCATCGTTGTACCTGGGATCATGACGAGTCCAGTTTTGTTATTAAAGGTAAGAGAATACCTTTGGAAGGGTCGAAAGAGACCAAGTTCAGGAGAGTTATAGCATTGGAGACTGTTATGGTACCGCCGAGACATGAATCTGTAATCAAGTCGGGATAACGAACAAGGCTAAATATCGCAGTGCATCCAGTTCCTTGGGTATCTTGACACCCTGGAGCGGCTTGGGCTTGCGTTGGCAAAAACGTTAGTTGAATCAGCTGATGGAATGGTGTATAGCCGAGTGTATAACCCTGGTTCTTCAGATGTTATTGTATATAGGCATACACAATATCTGGCATTGTTTACGCCAGTGTGTCGAGTCGGACCGGTTATAGATATGAATGAAATGTCGAACATTTGTAAGGTTGAAGTGGATGCCTCAAGTAGCACAGGCAATATACCTGAGCACCTGCGTCCAATGTTTGAGATTGGTTGTAGTTATTGAGATAAAAAAAACAAGTGGAATTTCTCCCCAGACGGGCTTCTCGGATTTATCTAACTTAAGGTTTAAAATTTTCTCTAAAAAAACATCATCTTCTTGTCGGCGAGATATGCAAGGATCCATTAAGTTATAAATACAGCAGTGCGAAATATGCGGGGAGCACAAAAGCCCGATGGTCAAGAAACGTCATCTGATTAAGTCGTACGTAGTTGGTGCTACATTTGAACGGATAGTGAGTGACATTGCCGGCCCTTTTCCTACATCAATTAATCAGAATAAGTACATTTTGGTAATAGGGTATTATTTTTCGAAATTACCAGAAATGTATGCCATGTCTGATATGCGAGCAGAAACCGTTGCGGATATTTTATCAAGGGCATGGGTAAAGAAATACGGTTGTTCCGTTGAAATTCACTCTGACCAAGGTCGTCAATATGAGAGTGTTGTTTTCAGAGAGTTATGTCAGTTATTAGAAATAGATAAAACTAGAACGACACCCCTTCACCCAAGATCCGATGGCATGATTTAAAGAATGAATAGGACCATCAATGATATACTTTCGAAGTATATTAATTAGAAACACCAAAACGTTTGGGATGAACATTTATACTATATTGTTGTGCATTATAACGCTACACTCCACGAAAGCACTGGTAATACACCTTACCGCATGAAATACGGTCGGGAGATGTCATTTCCATTAAATTTAATGACTGAGACTGTCTCGGATGAAGAAGAATTTTTTTTTCTGAGTTTGCTAATAAACTTGAATATAAATTAAGGGAATCACATGAGTTAGCCCATAACAATTTAAAGTCTGCTGCTGAGACGCAGAAAAATATTTTTGATGCCAAGGTTCGACCATTCATCTATATATAACGTCAGAGACTACGTGTGGAAAAACCAAAAAAGAAATGTTCCAGGAATTAAACTAAAAATTGCTCGTCATTGGACTGGGCTTTAATAACTGAAAAGTTTAGTGACATTACGTTTAAAAAAAGTGTGCAAAGAATTTTTCCAGAAGTAACTGTTCATGGTGATATTTTAAAACCGTATTTGCCCAATTGGGATCTAAAAAAATGGTTTGGTTTAATCTACCAAGAATTATGGGGGGGGGGGGTGAAAAAATATGTTCGCCTGAAATAATACCGGTAAGCGATGGCAACAACTGTTCTGGTACATGCCCGACTAATTTGGGTACCCCGGAATCAGGTACCCGACCAGCCTGACCAAGCGCGCGAATTAAAATCCACATGACCATTTCAACAAACAACACGAGAACCAGAACGATTACCAGACCTAAAGATTTTTGGATAAAGACACTTTTTTCGAAGGGAATATGTAACTATTCACCTCCAAAGTACGCATAAAAAACAATGGACAAGCTCGGGATCTGTCCAGAGAGGCTTACCTGAGTTACACCTCTAGAGAGAACATTGAAAATTATGGGCCCCAGGATTGAAAACTATGGGCCCCAGGAAAAGAAACTGAAGAGGGATGAAGAAGATAATGTGCCTTGGCCCAGCAGTCCAGAAGTCCCTGAAGTCCCCGAAGTCCCTGAGTCCGTGGATGAGGTAATTCTGCCCTGAGTCCGTGGATGAGGTAATTCTGCAAAAGGACGCTTCAGAATTTGATATAAAATCTGCACAGGAGGGTGTCGGTGCTTCAGGAAGCAATACGCTGGAACTTGATGATGTGTATAACTCTGACTCAGATGCCACAACAAGTGATTAGGAAGAGGTAGGAGATTCACACATTGACAGTGTAGAAAAAGTGAATTTGTCCTTAATCAACGTTCGATCGAGCAGGGATGGAGTCTCGTCCGTCTGGAGAGAACACAATTTTGCCACATCCACACATTATGATCCAAGGAATTTTGATTGGCGTGGTATCATATGTCATATGGAAGAAGAGCTATGTGAACATGCGGCAGCTTCAATTTTGTACTTGTTTGGCTTTGTAGCTATATTGATCTGAGCGTCACTGAAGAGTCTTATGTAGACGAAACACGCGTCTGGCGTATTATATTATTATCCTGGTACCTTTGTTAGCTTTTGACATGTTTAGTAAAACCATACAATCTGTCTTTCAATTGATCTTTCGGAAATTGCAATGTAAATAGTAGGAAACGGACGGTTTGGTATAACTGCACAATTGTAAATATTGTGAAAGAATTTTTTACGAGTAAATCTTTAGAATTCTTATGAATCAGATGTGATCCTTGTTGAATATAGCTTATCATATTTAACTTTTTACCGATTTATTTTGACAATGAGACGAAACGATTCATACATCATGTACATGTTGTAGACACACTGGAGACTAGCGATCTTTATATGACAAGGCCATTTAGTCTATTCTTCTTATTAATTTTTCCCCGTCAATTCATATTGCTTTTTAAAATCTTTTTTGGGTATTTAATGATGTAAAGGTATATAATAGAACTTTAATAACCAACAATAGACGATAGCACGTGTCTTTTTTAACTAACTATTCAAGATCTCATATATAAAAGGTACGTGAAATTATTGTATACTGCATAATCATTTTTATAGAACTGTTGGTTGATCAATGTGTTTGCCGAGATTAATCACTTCGGAAACAGAAAATGTTTGAAACAAAAAGGTAAAACTGTTATATCTACTTTTTTACATAATACTTTAAAACCGATTCGAATTCGGTGGCTTATGTTTGTTTTCATTATTAAATGACGAAGTTGTGATTTTTAATGCTTTTTATAGACTATGTACAATGAACATTTTAATTTTCTTCAAACTATTTTGCGAGATTCTGAATATAGAATAGAATATCTTTTATTTCCATAAGAGGTACCCTCAAGGGGCATAGTGCATATACATTTATGACAATATATAGTTACAAACAATTACAAATACAATAAAGCAAAACAACAAAACAGTATGCTTTAAAAAGTTAGACATTTTAAATATTACTTACAGTATCCCAGTGTTATATTATAAATGTTTACTCAAGGCAGGTGTTTTGATAAGAAATAGCCAAGTTGTTTTAAAATATTAATTGACTCACAGTTTAATAGCCAAATAAATTTATTGACCATATCCAAGGAGTAAAAATTTTTACATTCTTTAAATATCAGATCAAATAACATGTCTCTATCCTTAGAGTATACAGGACATTCTATAAGAAAATGAAGTTCATCTTCCACTTTAGTTAAATCGCATTTATCACAAATTCTTTGATGAACTTCTAATTTGGAATATCTCCCAGTTTCAATTTTAAGTCTGTGAGATGAAATCCTGAATTTTGTGATAGCTTTTCTCAAATCAAAATTTTTCAAGATATTTAAATAATTTTCTTTACAAAATGATGTTTTAAACTGACAATATGTTCTTAGTTTTCCTTGGCTATTTTGGCTATAAGCATTTTCCCAAGATTTGACATAGGATACTTTTAAACAATTAAGTAAACATTTTCTGAATTTGTATTTACTAAAATTAATGAAGTTACTAGGCAGGTCAATAATTTTACATAAGTGTCTGACACTGCTATACCAACTATTGTGATTTGTATCATCTAAATCTTTAGAGGTTTGTAAGGCTTTATATAATAAAGAGTCCTCAGGCATATTTTCAATTCTAAAATAATAGTTCAGTAAATTTTTCACAATACTAATATAAATAGGAAATCTACCTAGTTCAGAGAGTACAGCAAAATTGCTGCTCTTTCTGTTTACACCCAAAATAAATTTTGTTATTTTCATGTGTAATTTATCTGGTTCAAGATCTGAATAAATTTTAACTTAGACTATATCATTTCTAAATTTACTACTCTTTGGGTTAAATGTACCCCAAATTTCAGAGGAATATAAAGAAATAGGTTTGATCATGTGATCAAATAGATGTAGACTGGTAGTAATTTGAATATATGTTTTGAAAGAATTAACATTTACAGGAAGATGCTGGTATTCCGTCATCTTTTAAAAATAATTACACGACAATGGGTTTAGATCTTTACAAAATATACTAATTTAAAGAGAGGAATGTGATGCATATGATAATAGATGGCTGCTTTACGTCCAGCGGTAAATTAATGTACATCAAAGAGAAGAAATGCTAATGTTAAATGAATCCTACTCCTGCTTTGTACTGGACCGGATTTTAAACGTGTTAGTTCAAAAGATACCCGTTCACTAGTAGACATATCACCTTATCCGGACACATTATTCTGACTCACCGACCAGCTATTACTACTTAATGCCGCGTGCTGAGCGCCAAAGCATCAAATACAAATTCTAAAGTTTTTGATTTGACCCGGTCGCGGTTTAAACCCCTGATCTTCCGCACGTTAAGCAAACACGCTTCTACGTGACAACATAGGCAGTTTAATTCTTATTTATTACTTATCATCTAAATGAAGAAAGGTGTGTGTTTTGTCTTTTTAAAGCGGTTTTATTTTTTAAATGCAAAGCACTTTTCCGTGATTAATTCTTTTTTCAAATTTATGATAATGGATTAACGAGATCACCTTACTTTTAATGAAAAAAATGTGAAGAAAATTTACCTATTTTGTTTTGTAGGTAGACAACAAGTCCCGTGACCCAAATATTTATTCAAACTTTCTGAAAGTGCGTTATACGAATATTTGGTTTCATTAAGATATTTCAAAGATAAAAGTGTCGAAATAAAGAATTGTTATTGCCGATAACAGGATAAAGAGAAGAGTAGAGAAGTTTATTTACTTTTATAACAGAAAATATTATCATTTAAACTAACACAAAGCATCAAACCTGCAAAATTTGTTGTTCTTTAAGAAACGTACGTAGATTGAAAGATAGATATCATTTTCCTATCAATACGCTTATTGTTACCATTTAGGAACATCTAATGTTATATGACGAATTTCTATAAGCCTTAAAATGGTGTACTGTTATCAAATATAAAGCGTATTCAAAAGTCTGGTTGAACATTGTTATCACATTTTAGCATCTACATATCGAACTGCATGTCATTTAAAAATACGTTATGTTGTATATATTTGTCAAGAGAGAGATGAAAACAGAGGGGCCAAAGATACCATAGGGACACTCAAACTCATAAATCGAAAATAAACTTACAACGCCATGGCTCAAAAAGAAAAAGACAAACAGAAAATAATACAACACAAGACACAACTTTGGAAACTACAGACTAAGCAACACGAACCCCATCAAAAACTGGAGGTGAAATAAGTTGCTCCGGAAGAGTAAGCTTATGTTATTACAAATCCGGTAAATAGTATAATTCAATAGGTCAAATTCGTTAAAAAGGGGCGGGGATTGTAGTTACGACATAAGGAACATATCCGATATAATCAGCGAAGTGGTTATTCCATACCGGTCAACCAACTCTTGATGGCGTCCGTTAAATTTACGAAGGTATGATTTCAACTTCCCCATTTGGACTCTTGGATTAATAGCTTCCTTGTAAGCAGCAACCCTCTATCAAGGAAATCATGATAGGAAATACAAACCCAAAAATTGTATCAATTAGGACATATATACTGCAAAAGCTTTGATTATGTATTTTCACTCGTTGGTGACAGACTGTTTGTTTTTTTCTGTTTATTAATGTCTTTCTACTTAAAAAGGAAAGACCTTTTGTTAGTGTTCTGATAATATATTTTTTTGTCCTGTCGTATGAGTTTTTTTTTATGGTTTCAAGCCATATAGCTAGCTGAAACCTCTCACTTGTATGACAGTTGCCTTTTTTGCGCATAATATTGCACAGTGATTAGGATTTCACCAATGATACTGCGTAACCGAACGAACCCCAAGTTTTCAAAGAAGTTATCTCCCTCTGCCCAGTTTTTTCTTTTTATCTTGATTTAAGATTTTAACATTTGCTTACAATTCATATTTATACATCATTAAAGCTATAGGAACTGACATTTTAAACTAAATTTTAATATATTTATATCAGAATATATTTTAAGTCCTCGGTGTGGAAATACATTCAATTGTTCTCTGAACAAATGGGTTTTAATTTTTTTTTTGTTCCGTCAATTTTTTTGTTTACGTTTAATTTTGGTTTCGAAATATGTCGCTTAGATATTGCTTACGTCGTATTGTACAGTTTGTTTGCTATTTAATTTCATTCTGCCAAGCCGAAAAACTATCTTCGTTATAAAATTCCTGATGGTTTTTTTTTAATGTTTTGTTGGAGTTTCACAGGGGTATTTCCAACAATTCCATCCAGACACAAGGCCTAACGCATATTATGACAGAGCTATTCGAAGCTCATATACAGCCTCTTTTAGAATCATATAAGCAATGGGGATATGCTGCATCATCTACATTCAAGTACTTGTATATGTTTCTGGAAGCTGTAGAAATTATGCTGTCAAATGTTAGAAAGTAGACCGAGAAGGTAATTGGTCACTTCATTTGAGATCGTCATCTCAAATGTTACCTTATTTTTTTGTAACCAACCGTACAAATTACCCAAGGTGGATGCCAGTTTACATACTCGATATGCTTCAGCTTCCTGAGAATATTCGATCAGCTTTTATAGATAGCGACTTTGCTATTAGACAGACTTCTTGATATTTTAACGATATATGGACCGACATGGCAACAGAAAATACCGTTATAAAAGACTCAAAGGGATCAGGTGAGTGGCATTGTAGGCACAAAAAATCAAAAGGCTGCTCTTGTACGATGGACACTTACCAGACATTTCCTAGCATCCCTTAGTCACGTTATGCTGGAAAGGGCTGGAATTGCTATAAATAATGCAAATACACACGAGGAAACAACACCAACAGCAATGAAAAATGACGAAGAACATGTTATTGCCATTGTGAACCATCTGAATGAAATCATGACTGATCCCTTTGACATGGAATCCCATCCTCCATGTTTAATCAATATATCTTCTGATATACATGCTACATATTCAAGATTCTTTGCTCACAGCTGTCGAGGAAGGCTTGAACATGTCTAGAAATTTCATCACTAATGTTCTTTCTGTTGGTCAGTCGAAGAATTTTATAGTCCAATGTCAAAGTCAAAACTAAAAACGTTTGAAAACATGACCTCAAAAACAAACCTTAAATGTAAATCGGGGGAAAATGATTGCAGGTCACATATGTGTTTAGACTTTCACTGATTTTGGTAAACTATAGGGATGATGTAACACAAGAAAATGTGTTGTCACACCCTGTAGGTTCCATTCCAGATTCCCTTTTTCACGATGACGGCACCATGAGAAAATCATGGAAGTCTGATTTGGTGACGCAATTCGAATCTGAAGTCGCTTGTGCACTTCCACTACCTTCCTTTGACCCATCACTCACAACTTACATCAGGTATTGCATTGGTTCAATGTTTTGATGTTAAGAAAAGTAAAACATTCGGCGACCTTACAGCTGACTATTATAAACATAGGTCCCGATGCTTTTCTTTAACGCACACAGTTGCAGTTTTTGACCGCTACGACATACACAACTCTATAAAGTCTGCTGGAAGGGAACGCCGCACAAAGACTACAGCTTCCACCAAAGTGTATCAGATAATTGAAGGGAGAAGTTTTCCTGACTGAAAGAAGTTTCTTTTATTGAAAGAAAACAAACAGGCTCTCCTTAATTTCTTTGGCACTTTTATTCTTCAAATTTTTAACATATCCCCTTTGATTCCCCCCGATTGTGAACGTTTGTAAATCCCGAAATTATCAAAGTTATTCCAACCAACACTATTAATGACGGTCGTAACTTGTTTAGCACTCAAGAGGAGGTCAAACTCGCATGATACTTCATGTCTTATACTTTGACACGAAGTTAAAGGAAATGGGAAAGAGCGGCAGAACAATAATACGGACCTCTGATACGGATGTGATTGTTCTGTTTGTTCACTACTACCAACAGATGACACATACAAGCGAGTTGTGGGTGCAAATAGGGAACATTAGCAGTGTTAAGGAAGGGCGAAGATTTTTACCATACACCAACTATGTGCCTACTTTTCCCAAACGATTCGTAAAATGCTGCCTGCTTTTCGTGCTCTTACCAGATGTGACACAACTTCGTCTCTGTTTGGAGTAGGTAAGAAAACTGTCTACAAGACTTTGAAGGACACGCACGACTATTTCAGTGGTTTGCACAGCTTTGGTAATACTGATGAAGATGAAGCCCTTGTTTGGACAAGAAAGTTATGAATACAATTCGTGTCAAGCTTGCCATCAGTAAAGATGTCAGTTTAGTCACGTTACCTCCATGTGAAGCGGCACTGAACCAGCATGTTTTACGTGCTTCGTTCCAAACTAAAATTTGGACGACATCGCATATTGCTAAACCCCCTATTTCTTCACCTTTGGAATACGGCTGGCGAGAGTCAAATAATTCCTTACACCCCGTGTATTTTGAAAGCCATATGTCAGCAGAATTCTTGCAGGATCTTGTGTGTTCATGTAAGGGAAAATCTCCATGTAAAAAGTGAAAAAAAACCTTACATGTACGGAGCTTTGCTCATGTCAAGGGTCAGAATTGTGTAGAAATTCCCAATCATGTTCCTTGACAGATGAAACAGAAGATAATTGTAATTGTTTCGAGTTATTGAGTGGTTTTTGTGTTTGAAGAATAACATGAATGAGCCTTTGCAAAATACGCGTTCAGGATAGTAGGCTTCAAGTAAAAACAATGTTTATCATTTATTTTTGAGGTAGAATATCAACCGGTAAGGTAAATACTGTAACTTTAACGGAATATGTGTTGAACTTGTATATTAGAAAAAGGGGATGAATTTTTTTTTTCAGAATAAATTGACTACCTTTTTTTCCTTCATATTTTCGAGATAATTCATTGTTAATTGATTAAATGGACATCTATGAGAAAACCATGCAGATGGTGCTCCATGCAAAGTTGTTTGATTTTGATGAAACTTTACTGACATGTTCAGGTTGACCTCATAATAAAGTAATGCAAGTTTAAAGCCCTTACACTGCTGGTAACCATGGCAACGATAGGGATTTAGGGTATTTTCGAGTTTATTTATAAATGCATTTACTGAAATGCATAGATTTCATAGATTTCTCAAATAGAAATAAATACTATAATACTTCTGAGTGTTTAAATACTTTAATAGTACAGATAGGATGTGTATGAAGTACAAATCACATAATTTTATTAAACATAATGATATATATACAAAATAAGGGTGTGGCAAAACACATAAAATGATAAAAAATATGGCCTTTTCATCAAATCACACTAAATCAGACATTTCAGCCCAAAAGTCGCTTTAATTTACCCTAAATTTCAGAAATGCTTTGCATTGTCTTTGGTTCAAAATATGTTGACGGTTGCAAATTAATTTTATAGATTTTATTGATCATTTAGATAGCCTTCCCCCTTTTTTTTGTATTTTCGCAATAAATTGAGGAAAGTCTCATATTTTCATGAAACCAAGTATTCAAAAATAAATACTTGAATTATACAAATTATAACATGCAATATAAGTAATTCAAATAGAAAATTCAAAGTGAAATGGATTTTTGTGTCACAAACAATAGTAAGCATCAGGCTTAAAAAAGGAGGCAGCTGCCAAAGACTAGTTTTTTTTTGTATTTTTTTTTATTCCAAATTCCTTTAGTACACTTGTCCCTATTACTTTAAAGAGTAAAATCCATTCATTTCTGCCTAGTAATCCCATTTTTTTTTTGGCAGCTTGCTAATTACTAAAGTTTTATTCTGGTTACTCAAAAATGATATGAAATTCAATGTCAAGTTCATCATATTGAAAAATCTTACGTATTGACATTCAGAAGTTGTGTGGCTGACAGGTAAACAAAATTAAGACATGTTGCAACCTTTTACTTGCATGCTGGTTACCATATAAGACATTTTGATTACGAGTACCTGACACAGTGTGGATAAAATCTGAATTTCTATTGTACAAAGGGAGATAATCCAATAAAAATGCTATTTTTTTAAAACCTTAAAATTGCATATGTACATATTAATTTAAACTAACATACGCTTCATCAATTTAATAAAATATAAACATATCTCTATTTGGTTATCTGGAGAGAGAGTTAATAGTGCATTTGAGCATATAATATTGGTTTGCTTTTGTTGTAGTACTTTCTAAAATTCTCCTCGAAAAATGTCTAAATTTATAAATTCTCTTTTAGCATTGATAAATTTTTAAATATTTCAATCTGTATAAATGATCATAAATGTTATTCTTTTTATAGCATTAGTATTATATATAACAATCAATGAAGATGATACAATAACACTAAATGGTGCTTACATGCAAGAATAAGATTATTATAAACATACATAAAAGTTAATTCGAATTGACTTAGCAGCACAAGACAATTGTTGCATTAGGTATGGAACTTAGGGTAGTATTAAATCGTTTCCATTCTCTCTGATAAAAATTTACATACATGTAACTACATGAACTACGAAAGGTAATTTACTAATAATTCAATCAATAAAACTAGTTAGTCAATCTAAGTAACAATTTCTGACAAATGAAAATATTATAATATTTATCAAATGGCCAAGTACATTCGTAATCTTCTTGATTGTCTTCAATATTGATGACCTTTTAATACAGAAGTAATTTTAGACTTCTTATTCGCTGATGAGTAAGCCATTCTGATGGTGAGACAGTGAGAACACTATGTCCTTGCAAATATCTCTCTCTTCTCATTTGTGTTGCAACTGCGTGTTGACTTGGTTGTTTTTAAGACTTCAGCGAGATTCACATTGCCGTTTTTTTCCGTTTTTTTCAAAGCATATCCATAAGTTCCATTTCAACTTATTTTTGTTTGAGCTTGCAATTTTTTAATACCAACAGGAAAAATCAATTATAATAATTAATTTTACAGCTTATTTCCTAAGGCATGTAAATCTAAGACTTCGGTTAGCTTGCATGGTTTGTTTGTATATTGTACAATTGCAATTGGCATAGCGTCTAATCAAATTTAAAAGTACTCCATAAAGGTTCAAATATGCCTATATATATATTGTTTGAAGATATCAACCTTAAATACAAAGCTTGAATTAATATTTAAACAAACAGAGCAAGCAAACCTACCAAAGTTTTACTCTACACACATTAGGAAAATAGCTGTAATAATGCTAAAAGTGTTTTTTCAAAAATGAAAAATACAAATGTAGTCGTCAGGTTTTCAATATATACATGTATACTATAAATGAGGATCTGTCAAGCTGACAAGAACACATATTTTTTTCCAGGTTTAATTCTTATAAAGAGAACAATTCCAATGATGAGTAATGAAAATTTTGTTGTGTAAATTGTTATGAAATGGCCCTTAATTGATCATAAAATACGAATTTGAGTGTTCTGTGTGTTATTTTTACTTTTTGTTTACCAGATTCAACTTTTAAAATTGAAGGGTTAATCTAATTTATTGATTATTTATCATGTTTTTACAATAATACATGTAACTGGTCAATTTCCAATTTCTGTACATGATCATATTTCACAAATAATGCCACAACACAGGTCTTATTTGCTGTCTATTTAGCAGTCTCTTGTTATGACTTGTTTGATTCATTTTTTTTATCAATTATATCATATATTTACCTATATGATCTCCTATCATATCTCCTTTCATTTTAACATTATTTTTGTGCTTTTCCATCTTCAACATTAACCTGTTGATAAGAAATAAAATATTTTATATTTGTGCATTTGCATGATCAGTACTGTGAGTTACATCTACATGTACATTGTTCATTGAGTTGGCTTAACATAATGCATTGGTTCATTGAAAGAAAAACTTTTGTAAATATGATAATTAATTTGTGTAAATGTCATTAAATGCTATAATATCAATCACATCATCAAGTAATTCATTTCTTAAGTATTGTTATTTTGAATTTGTTTTATCTGTAATGTTATAATCTCATGTTGCCCCTTCTGGGCCCTTTAATTTGAAATACATTTGTAAGCATATGCTATTCAGATTCTATTTTTATATTAACCTATAGAAGTAAATACATGTACAAGTTCTCTTTCCATGTTTATAACTGTGATACATGACCTGCAGTAAGGAAATGTAAAGAAAAAGTCTCACAGTAACCAATTTTTAGAGAAAAAAAAACGAAGCTCATAGTCTGTAAAACATTTTTTTGAGTTTGAGAACCATATATTGTATCAATCTAGTTGCATTGTACAATGTACATGTAGTGCTGGTAAAGGAATGAATAAAGACAGGAAATTCACAACTCTTTGGGAGCTATATTGTGACTTTAACAGTGCTTAATCAAAACCTGTCACAAAAATCTTTAGGCTAAAGGGACAAAAATAATGGTAGGTAAGGGTAGTGCATACACATACTTTTTAGTTGGCCTAAATGTACAGTAGTTTTTGTATGTTTATGTAATTTATAAGTGTTATTCGCTTCTCCTTTTTTTATATAGATTTTCCCGTTCAAAGGGTTTTACACTAGTAATTTAGGGGTCCTTAATCATGTTTATAGCTTGTTCCGTGTGAGCCAAGGCTCTGTGTTGAAGGCCGTACATTGACCTATAATGGTTTACTTTTATAAATTGTTATTTGGATGGATAGTTGTCTCATTGGCACTCATACAACATCTTCTTATATCTATCTACTGAATGTTTTCTATTTCAATAATAATAATAATAAATAATAATAAAATTCTTTATTTAACGAAGGTAACACATTTTACAATTACATGTTAATCTTCCATGAGGCCTTCAAAAACTATTAATACAAATAGGAAACAGACAAAAATACATACAAAATAAAATACATAAATTTTAAATCATTATAAATGTATGTCAATGAAAATTAAATCTGTGTTTGCTTCAACAGTTCAAGAAAATTATGTAAATACCCCCCCCCCCCCCCCTCCTTTTTTTCCCCCAAAGACAAATGGTCAGTGCTTTTCTTCCTACATTTATGAGTTGATGTGATGTTTCTACAGTAGGTCTTTTTTATGGTGTCAAATTGCTTTTCTAACCAAAAAACAATTAACAAACTTACCAGAACCAACTGAAACTGAAACTTTTGCTTTGGAATTTCTGTTGCTAGATTTGGAAGGGTCATGAAAGGATGGCAGCAACTCATGCTGTCTTCTTGTCTACTGCAATCCAACTCCTATCTATGTTTGCAGCACATTTTGAAATGCATATGCTGCAAACATAGACAGGAGTTGGATTCCAGTGTCCGTCCCAAGTCAGGAGCCTGTAATTCAGTGGTTGTCATTTGTTTATGTGTTACATATTTGTTTTTACATATTTGTTTTTCATTCATTTTTTTTAATCAAATAAGGCCGTTTGTTTTCTTGTTTGAATTGTTGTACATCATGTACATTGTCATATCTGGGCCTTTCATTGCTGACTACATATGCGGTATGGGCTTTGCTCATTGTTGAAGGCCGTACGGTGACCTATAGTTGTTTATGTCTGTGCCAATTTGGTCTCTTTTGGATACATTGAAGTTGTCTCATTGGCAATCATACCACATCTTTTTTATATAGATGGGTTTTGTTCTAACATGTCTAAGTTTTAAGTGTGCATGCTTAACCAAAAATGTTATAACTGGAATCCTAGCAAAATCAACTGCATTCACATTCGAATACTCCAGGTTTACAACAAGAAAATTATGTTTGCATATATATGTAATTATATGATAGTGATAGTCTAGCCTAATGAGTCACGCCGTGTCTAGACTATCTGATCAGGATCAGACTTATCCCAGTGGCAGTGGGAATGTCTTTGTCACATGATTTGCTATGTCTTTGTTACTCTTTCAATAAAAAATCAGTTTTTGGCTACACCATATTCCTCAAAAATACCATTATTTTCTATCCTTCCGCACATTTGTTGATTTCCCTCCTTCCTTCTGTTATTGACACTAAATCTACCTTTCATTATGAAGAGTTTTACAAAGGGAGATAATTTTAGTTATATTTTTCAGTTTTTCATCTTTTATTCAAATAAGCTTATATCAATTTGCAACGAAAATCCCGTTAAGGAATACTAGTTTGTAGTGAACCATAACGTTTAACAAAATATTGTTTCAATTTGAGTGACTTTTGAGGTTTTATGGACATTTTCAGTACATGATGAATTCAAATTTTAGAAAAAACACATTTATGTCAATAAAAAAAAAATCAAAAATAAAGGTTGAAACAAGATCCAAATTACAGTTTATTTTAGTAAAAAGTCTGAATTTTAAGGTAAAACAAATTTTTTTTGTCATATAGTACTTTGAACTATTCAATAAAAAAAAAACCAAAAAAGTCCATTTTCAACAACATTTTTCAGCAAAATTGGTACTAAAATAGAATTGACCTGTATTCACATAATTTGAGATAAATTGTCATTTTTTAACCATAGAACTATTAGATGTACTTAATACTTTACTAGCAACCCAAAATCAGCTGAAAACTCCACAACCCCTTTCATATTTTTTTTTTTTTGATTTTGCATGGTTTTCTCGTAGACATCCATTTAAATATACATGTAATCAATCGATAATTTGGCGGATAAATCTCTCTAAATTTGAACAATCTTGACATTAAACATTTAACATTGACACCCTTTTCTTCAAAAACTATATGAAAAAATAACAAGTATGTTATTAGTTTAAAAATAAAGCGGTTTCAGAAACTATATGTATTTAAATTAGAAAATTAGGAATAGATCAGAACATTTTTTAATGGAACTTTTGTCACTACTAGTACATTTATCATGTTTATAGAACCACAAGATTCTGAAGATCTGACATTTCACGTTCAAACAAGAGGAGCGAACTTTCTTAGTGTTTCTATGAATTTGAAGTTTTTTTAGTTATGATAGTTTGTTTGTTGAGGTGTTGAGGAGTTCATAATACATGTTTATTTTCTATAAAGGGTTAAGTTGAACTACAGTTTTTTTAATTCACGGTAAAAACCATGTGATCATGTCGTTCATGTAAATAAAGTTTACGATAGCTCCCAGATAAAAGCTAGTGTAGTTTACTTTATTTTTAGAATCATTGTTTTAATCTAATAACCTGAATATTACTTCGAAGATGATTAGTACTTTTTGTAGATATATCTCTGTGTTCATTTTAGCATAACTATTTCCTTGTGCATTCTTTGTTCGGTTAATCTCTATTGTTTTATTCCAATTTTGCCGACGTATGGTGAAAGGGCTTGGTTATGTTTATATTGTGTTGAATCAGGTAAATTTTTTGATTTTAAATTTATAAGATAAATCCATATTTTTGTTTATCTGCAGATAATGAAACATCGTAACGTTTCTGCAAACTTCGTTCTTCTTCATCTATGCGATATGAAACACACTTGCTTATCAAACAATGGGCTTATTTATACCTGTTATATTACATAGAAGATTTTAAAAGATAAAAACTATGTTACTTCGTTTTACGTTGAGTTTTCTGGAAGTCTAACATCTAATGTTTCTGTTTCACTTTATGGCGATAGATAAATTGTGGTCTGACACAACATTAAGAATGCATTTGTTTCTAACCCGAAATTTTATCATCGATGACTATCGTTTAGTAAACGTTGAGCTGCTAGAAACAAATACATCGTTTAGACGTTAAGGTAGTTCAGAGGTATAGAAAAAAAATGACAGAATTTTCTTATACTTTGTGAAATTTAACTTTGAAGTATTGTAAATGAAAAAATGCAAAAAAAATTGGGGGTCACCGGCCATCTAACAGATATTTTGACCTCTGAAAATGAGTGCAAATAGGTTATATGGAAATATAGGGGAAATGGACAAAAAAACAATTTGATTGAATTTTCAAAGCAAAATAAATGACAGAAGTTGCTCATTTTTTCATAAAGTAAAGCTTGATGTCTCTATTTTATAAAATTGAAATAAAATTTGGGGGTCACCGGCCATCCAAGAGATTTTTTGACCTATGAAAATGGGTGCAAATAGGCTAAATATAGGGAAAACAGGCATAAAATATCTTTATTGAATTTTCAAAGCAAAATAAATGACAGAAGTTGCTCATTTTTTCATAAAGTAAAGCTTGATGTCTCTATTTTATAAAATTGAAATAAAATTTGGGGGTCACCGGCCATCCAAGAGATTTTTTGACCTATGAAAATGGGTGCAAATAGGCTAATTATAGGGAAAACAGGCATAAAATATCTTTGATTGAAATTTCAGAGTAAAATAAATGACAGAAGTTGCTAATTTTTTCATACTAAGGTTGATGTCTCTATTTTATAAAATTGAAATAAAATTTGGGGGTCACCGGCCATCCAAGAGATTTTTTGACCTATGAAAATGAGTGCAAATAGGCTAAATATAGGGAAAACAGGCATAAAATATCTTTGATTGTATTTTCAGAGTAAAATAAATGACAGAAGTTGCTCATTTTTTCATACTGTAAAGCTTGATGTCTCTATTTTATAAAATTGAAATAAAATTTAGGGGTCACCGGCCATCCAAGAGATTTTTTGACCTATGAAAATGAGTGCAAATAGGCTAAATTTAGGGAAAACAGGCATAAATTTCATTATCTTTTGAGGCGAGATGTATAGAGACACAGACACGTTAACTTTTATTTCTATAGAAGTCGCTCTTCACTATACTACTACCTGTCGATACATTTATTTTTGGCATTGCACAAGTCATGTCTTCTTTGACTATTAATGACGTTAAAATACTAAATCCCTGTGATGTGTTTTAGTCGATTTTAGTCTCTGATGCATGATTTTTTATTATTAATTGGTTTTGGCTTTTAACTAGCTTTCAGTAACTGCGAGTACTCTCAAATCGTATTTTCTTGTTAATTCGACCTGTTGATACTGTTTATAATGCTTTTTTGTCATTTTTTATTTATACGGATCTTGTCTGTACACCAGCTTTGATTATTTGTAATATCTTCACTTATTCTTACAACATTTGTATAAACTTCAAGATTATAAAAAAACCGGTTTTTTTTTCTAAAGTGAACATTGATTGGTTAAATATTTCTCAGTCATGTCCTGTTTTTGAATTTGTTTGTTAGCTTTTTGGTCATGAATGTTTGTCTCTAATATTTAATTAACTGTGCATTTGTATTCAGATATCGCAGATCAAATTTATTCGTTCATTGTTTAATCATACGTTTTTTGATTGAGTTAAGTCTGCCAATTGATATTTTATCGTATGTTTTTCTTTGTTGTAATGTTATGCTATTGTTTCAGAAAAAGGGAGAAGGTTTGGATCCATTAAAACGTTTAATCCCGCTGCAAATGTTTGCACCTGTCCTAAGTCAGGAATCTGATGTACAGTAGTTGTCGTTTGTTCATGTAATATATACGTGTTTCTCGTTTCTCGTTTTGTTTATATAGATTAGACCGTTGGTTTTCCCGTTTGAATGGTTTTACACTAGTAATTTTGGGGCCCTTTATAGCTTGTTGTTCGGTGTGAGCTAAGGCTCCGTGTTGAAGGCCGTACTTTAACCTATAATGGTTTACTTTTTAAATTGTTATTTGTATGGAGAGTTGTCTCATTGGCACTCACACCACATCTTCCTATATCTATAAAATATCTTTGATTTTATTTTCAGAGTAAAATAAATGACAGAAGTTGCTAATTTTTTCATACTGTAAAGCTTGATGTCTCTATTTTATAAAATTGAAATAAAATTTAGGGGTCACCGGCCATCCAAGAGATTTTTTGACCTATGAAAATGGGTGCAAATAGGCTAAATATAGGGAAAACAGGCATAAAATATCTTTGATTGAATTTTCAGAGTAAAATAAATGACAGAAATTGCTCATTTTTTCATACTGTAAAGCTTGATGTCTCTATTTTATAAAATTGAAATAAAATTCAGGGTTCACCGGCCATCCAAGAGATTTTTGACCTATGAAAATGGGTGCAAATAGGCTAATTATAGGGAAAACAGGCATAAAATATCTTTGATTGAATTTTCAGAGTAAAATAAATGACAGAAGTTGCTCATTTTTTCATACTGTAAAGCTTAATGTCTCTATTTTATAAAATTGAAATAAAATTTAGGGGTCACCGGCCATCCAAGAGATTTTTTGACCTATGAAAATGAGTGCAAATAGGCTAAATAAAGGGAAAACAGGCATAAAATATCTTTGATTGAATTTTCAGAGCAAAATAAATGACAGAAGTTGCTCATTTTTTCATACTGTAAAGCTTGATGTCTCTATTTTATAAAATTGAAATAAAATTTGGGGGTCACTGGCCATCCAAGAGATTGTTTTACCTCTGAAAATGAGTGCAAATAGGCTAAATATAGGGAAAACAGGCATAAAATATCTTTGACTGAATTTTCTGAGCAAAATAAATGAAAGAAGTTGCTCATTATTTCATACTGTAAAGCTTGATGTCTCTATTTTATTAAATTGAAATAAAATTTGCGGGTCATCCACCATTCAAGAGATTTTTTTAGCAAAATAAATGACAGAAGTTGTTCATTGTGCAACGAGGGGTTTACCTCTGCGGTTGTATAAAGCTGCATCCTGCGAAGCATCTGGTTATTATTGTGCTTAATAAACCATATTTGTGACAACATATGAAAAGTGTGAGCTGACAGTCTACTCAGTTTTTATCCATAAGTCTCATTCTGACTTTCTATCTGAAAGGTTTTTATGTGTCAATATTTGTGTTTCAATATAAAAGGAAGATGTGGTATGATAATTGATTGTTAATGAGGCAACTCTCCGCAATAGACCAAAAGACACAGAAGTTAACAGCTACAGATCAAAAGCGGTTATTGCATAGCCCTTCAATTACTAATGAAAAACAAGTCAAATGAGAAAACTGAAGGCATATTGATGTACAAAATGATGAACAAAAAATAAATATGTGACACAACAAAAGACAACCACTATCTGAATTACAGGTTCATGACTTGGGACAGGCACATACATAATGTTGTTGGGTTAATGTTTGAAGGTGACAACCCTTCCCCTTAACCTGAGACAGTGGTGTAAATTGGTACAACATAGGGGTTTTATTAATTTGTATTATTTATTTTTGAACCCTAAATCTAGCGGAAAGTAGATTATCACAGATAAATTTGCAGAATGAGTTGTATGAATAGTCGGGACCCTTGTCTTACAAACTTTATGGAGCAAGAAAAATGTGATGAGATTTGTATGTACATAAAGTCTGTCATAAAATTAAAGATTTCAGTATATTCGCATTTTACAATATTTTTTGTAACTGCTGTATTTAACATGTTATTTTTCTTTTCTACTGTAGGATAGAAAAGAAAAGTAAGTGGTTCGAATATACATGTATGCCTCTTGAGACTAAAATTACATGCAATAAAAATCAGCCCCCAAAAAAGCAAATTTAAATAACTACAGCAGTAGTATGCATTTTTAAATGTAAATACAATGTATGTGCTGGGGGCCTAAATTGAACCTGAATTATTTCAAGTGTTTTTGGCCTTAGACTTTTTAATACATAACGTACTATTAAATTATTACATGTAATATACTATGCCATTTGTAATTTCCTTTCTATTTAACGTACATTTTAAACATACCGGAGGATTCAGAGGCAGCCCTGGGAAAAATTTGGTTAATAATATAGGGAATCACTGGAGCATGACCTGAGCGGGTCCCCTCTTAGGCAGTCAGTGAGCCCCACTTATGAAAAATTCTGGATCTGCCACTGGGATTATTTATACAACAAAAACATTCACGAGGTTTTAAATTGCAGGAAAATATCACCTCTTCATACAAGCCCTCCCCCTTTTTCATTCAAAAACATACTAAACATGCTAAAAGGCACATACTCATACATTTTTATAATTTTGACTAGTCAATAATTATTATACATTCTACATGTCTGATACATGTACATCAAATTAGTCTTTAAAAACATTTTGTCTATAACATATATCTTATAATTGCCATGAAACTTGGTCCGTAGGCTTTTAATTTAGTAAGCTCTGGTCACACAAAGTTGGTTAAGATCAGTTAGTTCCTACTATCCTATTAGATAGGAACACAGTTAATTTATTATCCTTTGATTTTATCTTTATTTACAAAATAAAGACTTTAGTTTTCTCGTTTGAATTGTTTTCATTGTCTTACCGGGGCCTTTTATAGCTGACTATGCGGTATGGGCTTTGCTCATTTGTGAAGGCCGTTCGGTGACCTATAGTTGTTAATGTTTGTGTCATTTTGGTCTTTTGTGGATAGTTGTCTTATTGGCAATCATACCACATCTTCTTTTTTATATCTTGCGTGAACATTACAATGCGTTCCACATGAAAATCAATTATATAATCATTTTTATAAATTTGATTTCATACCTTGAATTTTTTTTCATACACCTTTAAAAAATATGCTTTTAAATAAAGAGGAAGTATTTAAAGAGTTGAAATTACACTGTAACTTTTGGTCATGAATGGACCAGCTAAAAAAGGTTAAAAAATGTCTGAAGCCATCAAGAGAATATGACACACACTTAGTGCAGGTGTAATTTTTAAAAGTTTGCATTTAATGTCTTTAACATATATATTAAAGAAATGCACTTCGAAATAACTGTGTAGAGACCTAACAAGCTTTTAAATTTAGAAAAATATAATTTTATGACAAGACTGCTTTTCCTGTTTAGGTAGTAAAAGTTTTGTTTTCTCTCATGAAGATTCTGTAGGATCAAATATATTATAGGAGGGTATGGAAAAGATTTAAAGAATAGAGAATAATGCATGAAATGTTCACAATACATTTGTAAATATAAAAACAATAGACATACATGTAACAATGAAGGAAAACGGGTTGTTAAATTATAAGAAGTACAGAAAAATGGAAAAAAAATAAATAGAGATAAATGGTATAAAGAATTAGATAGGAATGAAATGAAGGACCCTCAATCCAGACCATCGGTAAGAAAGGTAGTTTTGTGAAATGATTCATATTTAAAAATAATCTATACAGTCTAGATCCCGCTAACTTGTTTAACCCCACCACATTATTTATGTATGTGTCCGTCCCAAGTCAGGAGCCTGTAATTCAGTGGTTGTCATTTGTTTATGTGTTACATATTTGTTTTTCATTCATTTTTTTTAATCAAATAAGGCCGTTTGTTTTCTTGTTTGAATTGTTGTACATCATGTACATTGTCATATCTGGGCCTTTCATTGCTGACTACATATGCGGTATGGGCTTTGCTCATTGTTGAAGGCCGTACGGTGACCTATAGTTGTTTATGTCTGTGCCATTTTGGTCTCTTTTGGATACATTGAAGTTGTCTCATTGGCAATCATACCACATCTTTTTTATATAGATGGGTTTTGTTCTAACATGTCTAAATTTTAAGTGTGCATGCTTAACCAAAAATGTTATAACTGGAATCCTAGCAAAATCAACTGCATTCACATTCGAATACTCCAGGTTTACAACAAGAAAATTCTGTTTGCATATACATGTAATTATATATTTCATGCATTATTCTCTATTCTTTAAATCTTTTCCATACCCTCCTATAATATATTTGATCCTACAGAATCTTCATGAGAGAAAACAAAACTTTTACTACCTAAACAGGAAAAGCGGTCTTGTCATAAAATTATATTTTTCTAAATTTAAAAGCTTGTTAGGTCTCTACACAGTTATTTCGAAGTGCATTTCTTTAATATATATGTTAAAGACATTAAATGCAAACTTTTAAAAATTACACCTGCACTAAGTGGGTGTCATATTCTCTTGATGGCTTCAGACATTTTTTAACCTTTTTTAGCTGGTCCATTCATGACCAAAAGTTACAGTATAATTTCAACTCTTTAAATACTTCCTCTTTATTTAAAGGCATATTTTTTAAAGGTGTATGAAAAAAAATTCAAGGTATGAAATCAAATTTATAAAAATGATTATATAATTGATTTTCATGTGGAACGCATTGTAATGTTCACGCAAGATATAAAAAAGAAGATGTGGTATGATTGCCAATAAGACAACTATCCACAAAAGACTAAAATGACACAAACATTAACAACTATAGGTCACCGAACGGCCTTCACAAATGAGCAAAGCCCATACCGCATAGTCAGCTATAAAAGGCCCCGGTAAGACAATGTAAAACAATTCAAACGAGAAAACTAAAGTCTTTATTTTGTAAATAAAGATAAAATCAAAGGATAATAAATTAACTATGTTCCTATCTAATAAGATAGTAGGAACTAACTGATCTTAACCAACTTTGTGTGACCAGAGCTTAAAAAAATCTCTTGGATGGTGGATGACCCGCAAATTTATTTCAATTTAATAAAATAGAGACATCAAGCTTTACAGTATGAAATAATGAGCAACTTCTGTCATTTATTTTGCTCTGAAAATTCAGTCAAAGATATTTTATGCCTGTTTTCCCTATATTTAGCCTATTTGCACTCATTTTCAGAGGTAAAACAATCTCTTGGATGGCCAGTGACCCCCAAATTTTATTTCAATTTTATAAAATAGAGACATCAAGCTTTACAGTATGAAAAAATGAGCAACTTCTGTCATTTATTTTGCTCTGAAAATTCAATCAAAGATATTTTATGCCTGGTTTCCCTATATTTAGCCTATTTGCACCCATTTTCATAAGTCAAAAAATCTCTTGGATGGCCAGTGACCCCTAAATTTTATTTCAATTTTATAAAATAGAGACATTAAGCTTTACTGTATGAAAAAATGAGCAACTTCTGTCATTTATTTTACTCTGAAAATTCAATCAAAGATATTTTATGCCTGTTTTCCCTATAATTAGCCTATTTGCACCCATTTTCATAGGTCAAAAATCTCTTGGATGGCCGGTGAACCCTGAATTTTATTTCAATTTTATAAAAATAGAGACATCAAGCTTTACAGTATGAAAACATGAGCAACTTCTTTCATTTATTTTACTCTGAAAATTCAATCAAAGATATTTTATGCCTGTTTTCCCTATATTTAGCCTATTTGCACTCATTTTTATAGGTCAAAAAATCTCTTGGATGGCCGGTGACCCCCAAATTTTATTTCAATTTTATAAAATTGAGACATCAAGCTTTACTGTATGAAAAAATGAGCAACTTCTGTCATTTATTTTACTCTGAAAATTCAATCAAAGATATTTTATGCCTGTTTTCCCTATAATTAGCCTATTTGCACCCATTTTCATAGGTCAAAAATCTCTTGGATGGCCGGTGAACCCTGAATTTTATTTCAATTTTATAAAAATAGAGACATCAAGCTTTACAGTATGAAAACATGAGCAACTTCTGTCATTTATTTTACTCTGAAAATTCAATCAAAGATATTTTATGCCTGTTTTCCCTATATTTAGCCTATTTGCACCCATTTTCATAGGTCAAAAAATCTCTTGGATGGCCGGTGACCTTATAAAATAGAGACATCAAGCTTTACAGTATGAAAAAATTAGCAACTTCTGTCATTTATTTTGCTCTGAAAATTCAATCAAAGATATTTTATGCCTGTTTTCCCTATATTTAGCCTATCTGCACCCATTTTCATAGGTCAAAAAATCTCTTGGATGGCCAGTGACCCCTAAATTTTATTTCAATTTTATAAAATAGAGACATTAAGCTTTACAGTATGAAAAAATGAGCAACTTCTGTCATTTATTTTACTCTGAAAATTCAATCAAAGATATTTTATGCCTGTTTTCCCTATAATTAGCCTATTTGCACCCATTTTCATAGGTCAAAAATCTCTTGGATGGCCAGTGAACCCTGAATTTTATTTCAATTTTATAAAATAGAGACATCAAGCTTTACAGTATGAAAAAATGAGCAACTTCTTTCATTTATTTTACTCTGAAAATTCAATCAAAGATATTTTATGCCTGTTTTCCCTATATTTAGCCTATTTGCACTCATTTTCATAGGTCAAAAAATCTCTTGGATGGCCGGTGACCCCCAAATTTTATTTCAATTTTATAAAATTGAGACATCAAGCTTTACTTTATGAAAAAATGAGCAACTTCTGTCATTTATTTTACTCTGAAAATTCAATCAAAGATATTTTATGCCTGTTTTCCCTATATTTAGCCTATTTGCACCCATTTTCATAGGTCAAAAAATCTCTTGGATGGCCGGTGACCTTATAAAATAGAGACATCAAGCTTTACAGTATGAAAAAATGAGCAACTTCTGTCATTTATTTTACTCTGAAAATTCAATCAAAGATATTTTATGCCTGTTTTCCCTATATTTAGCCTATGCACTCATTTTCATAGGTCAAAAAATCTCTTGGATGGCCGGTGACCCCCAAATTTTATTTCAATTTTATAAAATAGAGACATCAAGCTTTACAGTATGAAAAAATTAGCAACTTCTGTCATTTATTTTACTCTGAAAATTCAATCAAAGATATTTTATACCTGTTTTCCCTTTATTTAGCCTATTTGCACTCATTTTCATAGGTCAAAAAATCTCTTGGATGGCCGGTGACCCCCAAATTTTATTTCAATTTTATAAAATAGAGACATCAAGCTTTACAGTATGAAAAAATTAGCAACTTCTGTCATTTATTTTACTTTGAAAATTCAATCAAAGATATTTTATGCCTGTTTTCCCTATAATTAGCCTATTTGCACCCATTTTCATAGGTCAAAAAATCTCTTGGATGGCCGGTGACCCCCAAATTTTATTTCAATTTTATAAAATAGAGACATCAAGCTTTACTTTATGAAAAAATGAGCAACTTCTGTCATTTATTTTACTCTGAAAATTCAATCAAAGATATTTTATGCCTGTTTTCCCTTTATTTAGCTTTTTTGCACTCATTTTCATAGGTCAAAAAATCTCTTGGATGGCCGTTGACCCCCAAATTTTATTTCAATTTTATAAAATAGAGACATCAAGCTTTACAGTATGAAAAAATTAGCAACTTCTGTCATTTATTTTACTCTGAAAATTCAATCAAAGATATTTTATGCCTGTTTTCCCTATATTTAGCCTATGCACTCATTTTCATAGGTCAAAAAATCTCTTGGATGGCCGGTGACCCCCAAATTTTATTTCAATTTTATAAAATAGAGACATCAAGCTTTACAGTATGAAAAAATGAGCAACTTCTGTCATTTATTTTACTTTGAAATTTCAATCAAAGATATTTTATGCCTGTTTTCCCTATAATTAGCCTATTTGCACCCATTTTCATAGGTCAAAAAATCTCTTGGATGGCCGGTGACCCCCAAATTTTATTTCAATTTTATAAAATAGAGACATCAAGCTTTACTTTATGAAAAAATGAGCAACTTCTGTCATTTATTTTGCTTTGAAAATTCAATCAAATTGGTTTTTTTTGTCCATTTTCCCTATATTTCCATATAACCTATTTGCACTCATTTTCAGAGGTCAAAATATCTCTTAGATGGCCGGTGACCCCCAATTTTTTTTGCATTTTTTCATTAACAATACTTCAAAGTTAAATTGGCGATTACCGATTATTTGGGATAAGTTTTGTATTTCGCTTGCAATTTTTGTTTTGCACATCAATATGGATACTTCTTATAATGTTTTGTACTGAATATGCATTGAATATTTCCCAATGAAGGTAACGTAAGCAACAAACAACAAAATATATCGTATTTGGGGAATGCATATCTTTATGAAATGAGAAGATATATACGGTATGATGAGTGCCAATGAGACAACTCTCTAACAGACATCAATTGACATAAAACGCATTAAAGTGCAATGTTTTCCCATTTAGATCCGAAGAGGAGGAGGATATATATTTTGCTTTAATATAAAAAGTTTGTCGAGAATAACAAGTTAAACGGGTCTTGCTTATAAAATTCACTATACTTTCTTTAATAGCGGTACAATATTAGATTATGAAATGAAACGATTGTCAGAAAAAAAGGTTAATTATAATTCATCTCATATGTTTACAAGCTTTGTATGATGTGGAGAGGTATATAGCCACGCTTTAGGCCCAATTTTATTTTCACTTTCAATTCCATACACATGAATCTTATTGCAGAGAAATAAAAAAAAATCGCAGTCAGTTTACGCTTCCCAAATTTGAAAATTTGATAAAGATGATTTGTTATCCTCTTGTGATACAAAACTTTTTCACAACTTAAGAACCTCATCTAAACGAACAAACCCAGTCATCGGAATTTTTTTATGATGCTTTGTGGTCTTGTTGATAGTATTTGACTATCAAGAAAATTCTATCTGAGGAACTATATACAGATGATCCACCATAAATAGCGTACCCCGAATCGACAACGTTGAAAACGTACGAAAATCGTCCAGTGGACAAACTTGCAAGACATTTCATTTCTTTGAAAACGAAGTCGTTTTGACTACGCAAGTTATCAAAAAGTATGTAGCTGTTTTGTAAAGTTAAAGCACAATTACGGAAAAAGACTATTTAGCATGCAACTAATCTAAATTTTTAATAAATAACGTCGCAAATGACAATTTGTTTGTAAAAAACGGCGAAATCCGACATTGGACATCTTGCAAGACATTTGTCAGAAGCCGTTGCATTTTTATATGTAGTGTGAGTGCTACAAAAATTCAATTTTGATATGGTCTATGTATGCACACATGTGAGCCGAATTTACACAAACGAAATATCATATAATCTTATATTTTAAAACCTATAAATTTTGATAACTTAACATCTTCCAAAATCTGACCAATATGAACACTATTTGTTTTTGCCAAAAATAGCGTTGGTCGTATCAGAAACACATATCCAGTAATATTGTTATACTTTATATATGAAGCATATCATTCATTCGAATTTTCGTGGATATAAGACTATTTTGAAGAACACAAACACCCCTGCTAAAGTGATTATGCGTATAGTCTGTTACGTCTGACACGCATATTTTTGACGTTTTGTCAATATGTTGTCCTTATTTTAGACTAAAGTAAAATATGATAAAACAATTTGTACTTTTTTTCGGAATAGTATTTACCTGTCTAGTCTATAGATATAAGTTTTATATAACTTAACTGTTATAATTTTATAAAAAAGCTGTTTATTAGTGTGGACTGGTTGATTACACGGTATTGACGCAATAACGTGCGTAACGTCATAATAAACTTTATCGACCCCGTGTAGTCAGACAGAAATAGATTACACACACGCACTGTAAACAAACAGGTAAAAGTCCGGGAAATAAATAACCAGGACTTTGCGAAAACAACACGTGCTCGTAATTATTTAAACGACAGATACAGAAACAAATATATCGTTTACACGTCTTAACGATAAACGATCAACGACTACGCGACTATTTTGCGCGTACATCGTTTACGTGAACGATGTCAACGTTGACCAAAAAATGTAAGAAACAAATGGATTAAACGACTACGCGCGTAATCGTTTACATCGTTTAGGTTAGAAACAAATGCGCTCTTAATATCGGCATGACTCTCGCAGTTAACTACACCAGCTAACACTATGTATATATCAAATGTCTATATAGCTATTCATCTTCCCTTTACCAAAATATGTCGTTGTACATATATAAGAACTGCCCTTTATGTACTTCTCACATCTAACTGTATTTTATAGGCACTACTAGTTTGGATTTATGAAAAATTTATTAAAATTCAAATCCATATTTAATGAATGATCGTATATTTAAATGTTAGCTCATTTAGCTTAGTTAAAATATGTTGATAACATTAAGTCCTAGACATTTATTCAACCATATTCAGAAAATATTGTCATTTGGAAAAATAGAGCCCCCTAATGTTCTACAGTCAGAAGAAGTTGGCTTAAGGTTTTAAAATAAGTATACTATGCCGACTTTAAATAAAACTTATTTATTCTATGGAAAGACCTTTTGATATCGATCTGATTATAAGGTCTTTCCATTTTTCAAAAGGGAAACCCTTTCTGTATTGTATTTCTTCTTCTTCTTTTTCTTTATTATTATTATTATTATTATTATTATTATTATTATTATTATTATTATTATTATTATTATTATTATTATTATTATTATTATTATTATTATTATTATTATGAATTTCATCTAATTCTCAAAGTCTTCCCTTTCGAAAAGAGAAAGGCCGTACTGTATTTGTACTGATTATTAAGGTCTTTACCCTAAGTGTGGAAGGACCTTTTGTCTTTTGAATGTTTTTTTCTTTTCTTTTCAAGGTCTTTCTTTACGTGAGGTAAGACCTTATAATTTTTCTCATGTCTTATTTGTAGGTCTTTGTTATACTTTGCAGATAGTAACTATCGTAAATTGGGAAATTTGGCGGCGGTTTTTCTCTTGAAAGGCATGCGTTTTATTTTGGTGTGTGTAATTTTGATGCTTCGTCCAATTGATGTGTTAAATTTTGGAACAACAGTAGTGATAAAGTTCATTTAAATTTGCCTCTATATACCCTTAATTAATGCCGGAATCTAATATGGATGCAATTGTCAATAATTCCGTTTATCGTGGTCAAAGCTGATATAAAATCTTCAACATTAAAATCGTTTTATATAGATTTTTTATTTTTTACAAATATCATATACCATAATTGTAATCATTTCTATTACAGTACATTCATATCTATTGACGATCAAGGATTTAAATTTTAAACCTTATGCCCCTGGTAGTACTTGTGAGGCAATTGAAGATAAATGATTACATTCATGCTGTGTTTTCTTAACAATTTCCAAAACTTTACAATCAAGTAACAATTATAGAGTGTTGTTGTCAGATAATACCTTGTATTTATTTGCAGATTTGGCTGTGTATAATAGAATTGAAGGACATATCTGAAGATAAAATATACAAAATATTTCTCAAACAATTAACTTAACGACATTGTCGTAAAGTTACGCGATTTTGGCATTTCGACTTTTATTGATTACTTTATTTTCGTGTGTTTAATTTTGGCATTTTTGATAAATGCACCTAAATAAACCAAAATATAACTACAAGCAACATAACACAATTGACGGTAGTATGCTCGTCACAATATTGAAAATAAATTTAGTACACACAATGCATAATGTCTAAATATTAGCAATACTTTTGCTAATTAGATAAACTACATGTAAAAGTGATATTGTATATAGGCTGTTTTATTACATATTTTAATCAGATTATTAGAAAGGACAAGGTACGTTAAGGCCCGTTTTTAGCCCCCTTATTTTTCAAATTTTGTTTTGGAAAGCTACTGATCACGTTAAAACATTCCCTTATGTTTGAACTTTGTTTGGATGTACTTCAAAACCATTAATTTGAGAAAATGGGCGAGGTGATGGGGCTAAAAGGGCATAAAAAACCAAAAGAAGGAAAAATTACGATTTTTAGCCATTGTTTCTTTAAATTCAAAAGCGTGCGCTTACGTGACCGGGAATTTTTTTTTGTCGAATTAGACAACCAAATCAGTGCTTTTGACATTGGAATACAAAAACCATGTGTAACGTTGTCGCTGGCATTTAAAAACTAAAAAAAAATGTAGTACGGAAGACCTGCAAAGTGAATAAATAACAATTACAATTTTTGAATAATAACAAAAAGTTTACCTCCTCAACTCACTTAGTTGCCAATATTCGTATCTTTTAAAGTTCATCCAAACAAACATCAAACCTCAAGAAATATCTTACCATGATAAGTGGCTTTCCAAAACAGAATTTGAAAAATGAGAAAATAGGAATAGGGCTAAAAATGGGCCTTATCGTACCTTGTCCTTTAAATTTACAGTTGATTTTTTTCTATAATCCATTTTTGTATACTAACTTGACAAAATGACTGTGTGCAGTGACTTAAAATTCTAAATAAACTGTTTAAGAAAGATTAGTAACACATTTTTAACCGTACATACATGTATTGATGGTATAAAA
The DNA here is from genome assembly GCF_963676685.1 of Mytilus edulis. NCBI lineage: Eukaryota > Metazoa > Mollusca > Bivalvia > Mytilida > Mytilidae > Mytilus > Mytilus edulis. Next base: position 48,775,079 of record NC_092353.1, on the reverse strand, counting down.
TAGAGAATGGAATATACTTGATATCAATCTATTTATATAAAGATCGTTCGTAAAAACTGAACAACACTTAAAGGTTGCTTTTCTGTAAATATTGACAATGCATTTTCCCATAGGAACTCCTTTACGACTATAACTGTACCACTTTTACTATGAAGTTTTGAAAAAAATCATATCCTAGAATAGAAAGTTCATATGCACTTCTATTTTTTTTTTCAAAGGTCAAAATATAGGGCTGTGCGGCATATTTTTAACGTTTATATGCCTTGAACTTCTAAGAGTTTAAACTAACACTAAATTCTTAACTACTGCTACCTCGACTGTAGGGTTACCACAGTTTTCAATATAAACAATATTCACATGTATATTTACTGGTAACATTCATAAGTTATGTCTCTATGACATGCAGGCAACCTATATATGTATTTTTTTTAAATAATTATATTAAAATTGAGAAAAGAAACGGGGAATATGTCAAAGAGACAACAACCTGACCAAAGAGGAGACAACAGCCGAAGGCCACCAATGGGTCTTCAATACAGCGAGAAACACCAGCACCCGGATGCATGCTTCAGCTGGACCCTAAAAAATGTATACTAGTTCAGTGATAATGGTTGTCATACTAACTCCGAAATATTCACATGAAACTAGAACTATAAATCATACACGACTAACAAAGGTCAGAGGCTCCTGACTTTGGACAGGCGCAAAAATGTTGCGGGGTTAAACATGTTTTTTGAGATCTAAACCTTCCCCTAAACCTCTAGCCAATGTATAAAAAAAAAACCACACAACGATACGCACAGATCGAAAGAAGTCCGATTCCGATTTCAAAATATGTAACAAAAGAAACTAAACCAAAATGACAACGATACATAAATTATCAAAGGACTTTTAGCAGTTAATGACATGCAAGCTCCATACCTCAATAAAACTGATTCAAAGATTATTTATTCATCATATGAAAATCAAGTACAATGGCTCCAATTAAGGGTAAAGTATTATACCATCATCAAATATATGAGAAGAACATAACCCGTATTATGTCAACAAATGGTTTTATTATAAAATGCAAAGACCCTATAAGTGAATAAATATTAAAACCAAAATATGCAATATTTAAGGACTGACAATAGTTTCGTAACTATATCCCTTCATAATAAGTTTGATTAAAGATTTTGTTAGCATAAGAGGTGAATGTCGACATTTTTGTGCTTTGTTAAGAATATTTATCATAAAGTGATTTATGTGAAATACCTAATCGTATAAGATATCGGCATGTTGATGCGACTGTCATACAAGTGACAGGTTTATCGCTGTAAAGTCAGGTTCAATCCACCGTTGTCTACATTTGAGAATGCCTGTACCAAGTCAGGAATATGACAGTTGTCCATTCGTTTGATGTGTTTTATAATTTGAATTTGCCATTTGATAAAAGAGTTTCCGCTTTAAATTTTCCTCCGAGTTCAGTTTTTTGTAATTTAACTTTTGAACTATATGTACGAATGGTGTCCTTGTACCGATGATGAAATTGAGTAAATGTTTACACTAGTTTGTGGTATCTTAAAGTATTGTTAAGATTTGTATCAGATGTTGTTTCGATGAGTCTTTGTTGATTTTAGTCATAAATTTTAACTAAAATAAATACGCGCGTCTGGCGTATATACTAAATTTAGTCCTGGTATCTATGATGAGTTTATTTACAGACACAGGTCTGCAATAAGTGTTGCACAGTTCCCAATAGAATTTCGATAACTTGACGATATACTGCATCTGCAAAGGTAACACACATGTAAACTAATTAAAATCCAAAAGCATTTATAGTATATCAGCAGCTCCAATCGACATAGTTCTTTTGTTATTATTACAAAATGACCTAGAAGAGTTTGAACATATGTATTTGCATTCTGACTTTTTAAATACCAATTCAAATAGGTGTGTAATATTTTTCGTAATACGAATATGAGGCAAAGAGGTTTGTAGGTTGGAAAAATCAAAACTTTAAACAGATTCAAAATAACCAGTATAAGCATGATCAGCATGCAATTTATCAAATACATCCAACGATTTTTTTACACTCCAAAAGAAATTAATTTCACTATTTTCAAAGGCCTTTTTTTTAAGCAATTTATAATTAAATGTTTTCAATTGAACAAAGTGTACTAGTAAGTAGAATAGACAGTTTAGTAGTGGAACAATGGCTAGAAGACGAAATAAATCTCTATTTGTAAGGTGTTTTGTGTAGCTTCGGAAACTCGTACATAGTTTGAACTTTCATTGTATTTGGTTCTGTTTGTAAAGAATTAGCAAAAGTTGATGTTTGTTACAGATGTAGTTTTCCGAAAATGGATTCAGCTGAAATGTTGGTGAATTCCTGATTTCCTTTTGCAGAACCTCAATGTAAAATTTCCGTCAAACAATTATGATATTATTATCAGCTACATCAGCCGGGACAAAAACAAATTCCTTGGCGAGTTCTCTTAGCCTATGTTTGATACGGAAACAAGGGTGTTTATGTTTTTTGTTAAGAGTAAAATGTTCGTTAAAATGTTGTATACGTATATCAACTATGTTCATTACAGAATAAAAAAAGACTCTGAAGATTTCTTGTCAGCTCCCCCCCTTTTTTTTTTTTTTTTTTTTTATCAATTTCGAACAGTAAGTACGGAGTGAGTCGTGAATGCTATCATAAAACTTATTCCACTTAATAATTGACGGGGGACGATATTTAGTTCCTTTGCTGATGAATGTTTTTAACTCCCGGTCACAAATGATGTTAAGGTTTCGTGTTTTAACATGGGAACTGGGGCCATAAATGTATTCGGAATTACTGCAATTACATGACGTATGTCCTGAGCCTCAATCCTTTTGTTGTTTTGGGGGGGACTCACGATATCGATATCTAAATTTTATTCTACAGCCATTTAACAAGCACATTTATGACAGACGACCCTAACTGGTCGTTGCCGACAAGCATAAACTAGAGGCTCTAAAGAGCCTTTGTCGCTCACCTTGGTATATGTGCATATTGTTTGTCGGTTTGTCTTTTTCATTTTTAGCCATGGCGATGCCAGTTTATTTTCGATTTATGAGTTTGACTGTCCATTTGGTATCGTTTGTTCCTCTTTTAAACAAAGGACACAGATAGATTCATGACAAAATTGTGTTTTGGTGATGCTGATGTGTTTGTAGATCTTACTTTACTGAACATTCTTGGTACTTACAATTTTCTCTATCTAAAACAAACTTGGCCCTTTAGGCCAAATCATGGTACGTCACATCCGGTTGGATACCCTTGAATTTGACAGTTGTAGGTAATTAATCCTACATTTTATTGTAGTAAAAACATTTCTGTGTCATTAACATATGTCTTGGGTATTTCAAAACACCATTATTTTTTATTTGGAATTTCTATAGAAAATTTTGTAATCTTGAGGTTACATGGTGACTAAACCTTGTACACAGATAAAATAAGGGGAGACATTTGATTGGTTAACTTCCAATGATTGTTATTTTCTTATATGCAATGAAATGTGAATTTTTTTCAATAGTACTGGACAGGATAAAACTTTACTCATGCCAAGTATTTCTTTATTTGAAACAAAGATAAATTCTGCACATTTTTTTGAAAAGTGCAAATTTAACAAAGACTAATAGGGGAAAATCAATGGTGATATTACACCTTTAGATACAGAGGAAAATATTTTGTAAAAATTTACAAACATTTACCAAATGAGTGAAAATTGTAAAAAATTGACTATAATGGACAATAACTCCTTAAGGGGTCAACTGACAATTTTAATAATGTTGACCTAGTTTTAGATCTTACTTTGCTGAACATTATTGCTGTTTACAGTTTATATCTATCTATAATAGTACTCAAGATGATAACCAGAAACGGCAAAATTTCTTTAAAAATTACCAATGGGGGGGGCAGCAACCCTACAACCAGTTGTCCAATTCATATGAAAACTTCAGGGAAGATATATATTGACTTGATAAACAAACTAACCTATGTCAGATTTGCTCTACATGCTTTGGTTTCAGAGTTATAAGCCAAAATCTACATTTTACCCCTATGTTTTATTTTTAGCCATGGCGACCATCTTGTTTGGTTTCCCGGGTCATCGGAAACATTTTTTAAAACTATATACCCCAATGATGATTGTGGCCAAGTTTGGGTAAATTTGACCCAATAGTTTCAGAGGAGAAGATTTTTGTAACAGATTACAAAAATTTACCAAAAATTGGTAAAAAATGACTATAAAGGACAATAACTACTTAAGGGGTCAACTGCCCATTTTGGTAATCGGACTTATTTGTAGATCTTACTTTGCTGAACATTATTGCTGTTTACAGTTTATCTCTATCTATAATAATATTCAAGATAATAACCAAAAACGGCAAAATTTCCTTAAAATTACCAATTCAGGGGCATTAACCCAACAACCGGTTGTCCGATTGATCTGAAAATTTCAGGGCAGATAGATCTTGACCTCATGAACAATTTTATCCCGTTAGATTAACTCTAAATGTTTTGGTTTCAGAGTAATAAGCCAAAATCTACATTTTACCCCTATGTTCTATTTTTAGCCATGGCGGCCATCTTGGTTGGTTGGCCGGGTCACCGGACACATCTTTTAAACTAGATACCCTAGTGATGATTGTGGCCAAGTTAGGTTTTAAATATGGCCAGTAGTTTCAGAGGAGAAGAATTTTGTAAAAGTTAACGACAACAGACGACGGACAACAAACAACGGACGACGGACGCCAAGGATTTCATACTTAGGACTGCAATAAGGAATTGGACTATGGAATATAGAAGACTATTTCTGAATGTCAAAAAAATACTATAAAAAACTTTATAATAAATTAAAGACTTCTGTATAAAAAAAGTATGTATACGATGTATTAATATTCTTAAAATAAATATTATTTGGTAATTTGTGTTTACCCTAATTTCTTATCATTAACATCTTAAAGTACAAGTAATTGAAATTTTATTCAAATGTAATTAAGATATAATTCATGGAAGTCATAGATTTGTTGGATATTTACATATGGTCTTGGCCGTAATATTCTAAAACATCCTAAACGTTAGCGAGGGATAAAAATAACGAATATCACGGCCCAGATCATGTGTAAATTAACAACAAATATATGGCTTCCATGAATTATTTCGATTCTAATAAGACAAATACAGTCACTAAAAAACTGAAGCGAGGTTGGGTATGCCACGTGTGTGGCTGTTTTTTTACTCCATGTTAGATGAGCTAAACGTTCTAATAATCTCAATCGATTTATGACTTTCGAACAGCGGAATACTACTGTTGCCTTTATATAGCTTTTATGGATTATTTCGTGAATAACCGCTAGAAAAAAATATGTTAAATTTTTTTAATTCTCGAAGCCAATATTTGCAATTTTTAATCTACATGCATTTTCCTCGTAACCTAACGTCAAATCCAAAAATGACATTTCGTAACTAAGGAGCCGCCATGTTGACTTCCTGAAATTAGTAAATATACGAAAATTGCAATAGAATAGAAAATAAAACAAAACCTACCTCCGAAATTCATTTTAATACAATATAATAGGAATTTCGATGGTTCACTTAACATAAAACCTTCAACTTTAGCGTTTTCATTTGTATGACATCATGTTTTCAATGCTTCAAAAACATTAACAGACTTATGCGGAATTTGATTTGATTTTGATTTTGTTGATTTCTGTGAGCTCTTTAGCAATAATTCTTTTTATTATGCATCCGAAAAAGAATAAACATTATTTTGTCTTTTTTAATTGCAATTATTAAAACAATAAAATCGGCATATCCTTTGCAAATAGGTTCCAATACTTGTGGATTTATGTTGGTGGTATATTGTAATATCTATTTTTATGCATATCTATGAGTCTGCGCTAAGCATAGATATATCGAGAATTTTATCACGGTGTTGTTTACAAAGCGAAAGAAGCACATCATATTGGATTTCATTATAATTAATTAAATTACCATAACATGTAATTAAAAAAATACTCAATTCCACATAACATTCAATAGCATAGAAAATTGTAATGCATTACACTTAATTACCAGTATATTTTCAATTACCCCATCCTTGATCTGAACAAACGTTACAACGAGATAAATCTTAAAATAGTAGTATTTTCTGTATACATTTATAACGGTAACATATATCATTCTATTATAAATTATGAAGATGATAAGAATTTCAAGACTTTCGATTTGATGTCATGATGACATCTCACCTTGACATTCAACTTGTACTATTGACCTTGTGACTTGAAATGTCCAGTGGTTTCAGCTGAATGGTCGTTTTTCTATGTCTCTACGACTATATTCATTGTGAATTTGATGAATCTTTGAATTGTCACATTTTTTTTTGTTACAGTGTTGTACTTCAACTACATATAGTTTTCACTAAGCAGATTTAAGATATAGAAGAAGAAGAAGAATTATTTATTATAGTGCAATCAGTCATCCAAAAAGGCTTATGATGCGCTTTCTGATGATAATAGTCTATTCTGAATCTTTCTGTTGTCCAAATAAGGTCATGATATCTTCAAAAACAAAGAGAGGGCATGTTGAAAAAACAGGATTGAAACAGAACAGTTGCTTAAATACATGCATAGGTTGTCCTTTACTTTCCTACTATTTCCCTCTAATTAAAAGAAACATCTGCACCTTTTCAAAAAGGCTGCAATGGCCACGACAAGGCCTATTTCTCTTAATATCAATATAAGTTTTTTAAATCAGCCCTGCCAATATTGTGAAATTCTAACAATAGTCAATTCAATAACATTGGCCAATTCGGGAGTTGTCGCACAATCATGGATTTCAATTCAAAATGAATTCATTTCTTATATTACCATGTAACCTACACATCCACATGTATAACGCTCTTTCATTACGGTATATAGACATTATGTAATTGAGTAGCTGTCCACAAATTCATACAATTACAGTCTTCAAGATAAATAAAGGCAACAGTAGTATAACGATGTTCAAAACTCATAAATCGATACAAAAAAAAACAAATCTGGGTCACAAACCAAAAGCGAGGGAAACGCATTAAATATAAGAGGAGAATGACGACACAACATTGAAATGTAACACACACAGAAACGAACTAAGCATTAGACAAAATCCGATGAGAATAACAAATATAACATCAAAACTTAATACATGAATTTGGGATAGAAAAGTACCGTGACATGTCTTATAATAATGTAAATTCACAATCAAATATAAGAGGAAACAAACGACACAAAAGAAACACAACGTTAAAATGTAACACACACAGAAACTAACTATAATATCACGTTTCAGTGGCCATGTTTAATATGACATTAAAATGGCAACACAACATTACAGGACTACAATACAAATAGATAGGAGAACATATCTGACAAATAAACACACGAATAATAGTTAACAAATATTGCAGTTACTGGCCTGGTGCTCATGCAATTTTTGGTTTAGATTTTGTTTGCCTTCGAGGTTTAGACTTGATAGAAACTTTACGCTGAGGTATTTGGATTATGACCAAATGTGAAAACAGAAAGCTAAATGTCATTTTGTTTTATGCAAATTGTGATGAACAAATCATTTATGTATACAAGTATGTTCCAAGCAATCAAGTAATGGTTAAAGCATACTTGAATTGGTTTTCTCAATTTCCCGTTAATTGTATAGTATCATGAGTATAGACAAATTAAAATTAATTTCAATGAGAGCTTATCGTAAATAGATAAAGATTAAAGATAAACACTATAATTTATCAAAATAAATCAACACAATTGAAATTGTTTAGATTTAAAAGGATGAAATTTAGTTTTGAATATCTTTAATTTCATGGGATCAAATATGAAAATAGTAGAAAGGGAAGGGTAAATGCCTCTTATTATTATGCAACTGAGTGTATGTAGAACTATGTTAATGTTGCAAATTTTACAGTCATTTCTTATAATTTAATTCTAATTTCCATTTTAAACCGTAGAAAACCATGAAAAAACGTTGATGACGTCACGGTCATATGACTAAATTATGTCTATGGGCTGATAACAAAATAATCAGAAGACGCGTTACATCCAAAATAAAATTATTATTTAATAATAACTTACATGTATATTACCATTTCAGAGATACCAAATATTGACCTCTTTGGACATTTTAAATATATAAACAATGGCTGTATCAGGGACAGATGATTTAAAACTACACATGTTGGCTGAAAATCAACAGGAATGTATGTAAACTCATAGATTAGTATAACAATTAAAATTCTTAACATAACCCATGGGGGAGAGAACATGTAGAATTCTAGCAAATCTGATTTATTTTCAGAGTTCTAATGAAATAAAATCAAAAATAAAGTTATATAAATATTTCAAGAAGACTGAGTATAAAGTAAAATCACAAAAATACTGAACTCAGAGGAAAATTCAAAACGGAAAGTCCAATATCAAATGGCTAATTCAAAGGATAAAACATATAAAACGAATGGACAACAACTGTCATATTCCTGACTTGGTACAGGCATTTTCAAATGTGGAAAATAGTGGATTGAACCTGGTTTTATAGCGCTAAACCTTTCACATGTATGACAGTCGCATCAAATTCCGTTTTACTTACAACAATGCGTGAACAAAAAAGACATAATAGGAAAAATAGTCAAAAATGGGTACAGAGTAAAATACTTTAAAATTCATGAAAATTGTATAAGAAAAGATATAGACATGAAACCTGGTTAAAAAGTAACCGTACGTATAGCAATTGACTTGTTGGTGTCTTCAACCTATGCCAACATTTGATAAACATATATTCAACCTATGCCTACAAACAAAATACAATAGGTGTTGTTAAAGCAATTATTTATTAATAAAAGGTAAAATACAGTCAGTATATTTAAGCATTAAAATATTACTCTTTGAAAATTCAGATACAAAAATAAAGTATTTGCAAAATTGTGTTGTAGTTAAAATGGAATAATTAAAAATGAACCCTTGATACTAGCAAAAATTGTGTTGAAAAAATATAAAGTTCATAACAAAAATATAGACTAAATTTCTGAAATTAAACACTGTTATATAACAATACTTGAGAAAAAAGAGCAAAAAAGCCATTTCATTAGTACAAATTTAATGATAATTTTTGTTACTTATTATGTTGTATTTAATATGTAACATACAAACATAACAAATATACAAATATACTATAACAGATTTTTTTAAATCAAATTAATTTTGCAATATAGTATTTAAAATAAATATCAAAGAGAATAATTTTTTTGTTCATTTATAGGCATCGACTTTCCAGTTTGACAGTGCACACTTAATTTACTTTGTTTTGGTTTTTAAAAAAATAAATTTCTTCGTTTTTTTATTTATTATATTGAGTTGTGAGATTTATGATTACATTTTGTGTCTAGCTCTAATTTGAAACTCCATCATCCGAATTGATAATAAGATAATAATGAGATAATTTGCAAAATTACTAAAACAAAATGAGTGCAATTTATATAAACAGACTTGTGACTATCCTAAGACCATCGTAAGAAACCTCTCGTGTAGTCCTTGCTTCATGTACTTTGTGACCAACTTTAGAAAATGTCAAAATTTAGGACCACTTAATAAAACCCACTAAGGACTAGAATATACCGTAAAACCATCCTAAGACATGTCTTACTCCTGGGATATCTTTCTGAAACTTGCCCAAGAGACCCAAGGATAACATGACACCAGTTGATTGTGCAGATCTAGCATCATGTCTTATAGTATGACTTTTGAGACAATCGTATTAGTGAAATTTGTCTAATTCTATGAATGTGTTGGAATGAAAAGTGACCATTTATAATAGATATTTTTCAGTATTTATTAGATACACGAGTTTCAATAGTGTATTATGTCATTGTATTTGAAGAAAACTGTTTTATATAAATTTAGTATTTTGATCATACATTTTATATTATCACGAGAATGACCCTGATATATATTTAATATAACTAGATGATTGTTCCTTTAATAAAAATCCGTAAAATTCAGTCTTTTCCCCCTCATTATTTCATTTTATTGATTTTTAACGTATTCCTATATGAAATAAAGATCATCAACACACACAATTATACCTACATTTTCACTTGTACTTGTAAAAGACTTTGTATATTGAGTATACTTTAACGGTAGGTTTAAACTGGTTGTAAATTGATTAGCCCCTAATTAATTAATGTTTTTATAACACTTAAAATGCAACAAATTATTCAACCTATGCCAACATTTTTTCATACAATTTTATACCTAAATTTCAAAATGTTGGCATAGGTTGAATGAACCGCCTTGTTGAACACAATTTGTCAAAATTTCAGAAACAATGAATGACGGCCATCTTAAAAAAACTTGAAATTCAAAGTTAAGCCAAAATAAGTAGATCTCCAAATTCATAATTCGCTGAAAATAAATCATTTGGTGAATAGAAACATTTGTATAAAAACTACTTTTCATAACCATAATGGCAGACATAATGAGTTTCATATTAACTAAGTAACGTCATAAGGAAATTTTTTTGCTCAAATTTTCCCAATTGACATAAAAACTATATCACACAATGAATGAACTGAACGAGTTGTTCATCTTGTCAAACCATGCAACAACTGTTTCTGTCTATTATATCTTATCACATCGTTCTAACGTGTAATTCATTTGATAGTAAATGTTATTGCCAATTGTGGTTTAACGCTACTATTTTCACTATTTTATAGTCGTTCAATGTTTTCGGAAGAATCGGTTCTTTCCTCTTTTTTTATTAAATTGAAATATAAAAAAACTCCTTATGTGAATTTGCAAATTAAATACTGAGTTTGGCGAAAACTGTGGTTCACAACAGTACAAAAACAAGTCTGCTACTAAAGGGGCGCAATTGGTGCCCATAGGAATGCCTACAACCTCGATGAAATGTATTGCCGAAACGAACATAAATATGATCATGGAGAAAATTAACAGCTCCCATAATCATATCACACCTCCTGTAAATATATTTAGTATATTTACCTTTCTCTTTCGAGAAATGACATAATTTGTAGTTTTGTGATAGCAAATTAGCTTTCCTATGAAAATATGTCCTGAAGTATGAAAAAGTGTCCATGAAAATAAACATTATTCACTACCATAATATTGTCCAGGGGAAAACTGTCCACAAGAGACCAAAATGACACAGACATTAACAATTGTATGTCACCGTACGGCCTTCAAAAATGAGCAAAGCCCATACCGCATAGTCAGCTATGAAATGCCCCGATATGACAATGTAAAACAATTCAAACGAGAAAACTCACGGCCTTGTTTGTATAAAAAAATGAACGAAAAACACATAAACAAACGACAACCACTGAATTACAGGCTCCTGACTTGGGACAGCCACATCCATAAATAATGAGGCGGGGTTAAACATGTTAGCGGGATCCCAACCCTCCCATATTTTTGTTAAATGATATTTCGTCCTAAATATGCATGAAATGTTTGCCACTGGACGTTATGGAATCAACAATCAATTGATCAAATTTTGCACTAAAATATGAATTCAACAATTTAGTTAACTTTCTGAATTCGTTTTTGTGCAGAAATAAATTCCATAGAATATATTAAGTATGTAAATATATGCATAGGGTATCTTGTGGTCTTGTGGTATAGTTTATATTATCAAATATTGGTTCCATTGTTTTCTGTTCGTCGCCTCCCCACTTGGATTGAGACCAATCATTTGGCTGTTGTCTGCTCTTTGGTTGTTTTGTTGTCTCTTTTACACATTCCCCGTTTCCATTCTCAATTTTATCGCATTTTAATTTTCATTGTATATGCCAGAAAATGTATTAGTCCAGTTTAAATGAAAATAAAGAGAATTAGAATATTGTTGAAGAGAAAATACATATCCGTGTGGAATTCGCCTCAGGTTGTTTTTTTCAAGTTTGATATCCAACTTCTTTACCCGACAACCTTGTATATTGTATATGTTTGATGAACTATTATCATGCTCATGTGACCATCAGGCACGGCTGTTAATCTACACACGCAGAACATTTGGTTCTGCAATGAAAACCGTGAGAGGATTTTCCGGTTGTGCTTGAGTGGAGTAATTGTCACCGCTTCAAAAGGTATGTACATTTCTAAATCTCAATTTTCTTATTCAACTGATCAAAATATTGAAAATCAGAGAATGCTATGCTGTGGTGAATACTTTAACGAAGAAATACATGTATCATTTACTGTTGTACGTAGAGTTGAACTCTTACATAATCAGTTGCCCCACGAGAAATCGCCTAAAAAAGTGACATTTTAATTTTAAAATGGTTCTATTCACAGACCTACAAGTTCAAGTTTTATTTTTTTTAGGGCAATGGGTATGAATGTTGTTTTTGGCAGCGTGTACGCTGTCCGGTGTTGATAGACGTCTTAATAAGTCAAAAAAACTACATTTTTTCATTAAGTCATGCGTGAGGGGATCGGTTCTGATTGAGTACATCGTGAATGCGTGAGGGGAAGTACAAATCATATCTTTATATTCAAGCTATGAGTCGTTGAAACTTACCTAAATAAGGCTACATTGTTCATGAAAAAACACATAATGTGTGCTAAAAAAATCACTGAGATTGATATTGAAATAAATTGTTGGAACCTAGGGTTTAATAATATGTTTCACGAAGAATAAAAACAAAAAATTTTGTCAACGATAACCAAAAATACTGCAGAGATGTTGGGGAGTATCTCATTCGTCTTGATTCGTCCTTTTCAAACCACTCAACAATGTCCAAAAACAGGTCGAATGCAATGTTGTTTTGAAGGAAAACGTCCACTAATGAAAAAAAAAAAATCTTTCCCTTTTCCCTTCGTCTGAGAGTTTATCTAAAGCACTTTGAAAAACTTTATGTTCTTCCTCAATGTCTTCCATGTGGTCTTTCTCGTGGTCTACTACGTGGTCTTCTTCTGTGACTTCTTCTATGTCTTCTTCGTTGTCTAATACATGCTCTTCCTTATGGTCTTCCTCGAGATTATCTTGGCTTACATCGATGTTCGTGAAAAATAAATTCTGTATATCTGCCCTTTTTGTTTCGGAAATTTCGTGATTTTGGGTCAACAGATTACGTCTTATATATATAAGTGTTGAAGTTTTGATCGGCGATATACTTTTCTTTAATATATGTGGTGATCTCTGTGACGTATATTTGACGACAGGACTACTCCCACAGGGTTTAATTCGCTTCGAGGGCTGGGATAACTTTTATCTCCATGGCTTTTTGTAGAGAGTCAATTTTAGTCCTCTTTTCCTTTTACCTTTGAATAATGGCATTTTCTGAATTTGAGCAAACAATTTTAAATAGTTTGATTTTATTGAATCAGTGATCAGTTTACATCTGTTAAAGTATAAGGACAAATCTGTGATGATTTTTAATCAGCATTGATCACATTTATTGAGTCAACAAAAGTCACAAAGCCAAAGATTAAAAAAAAATTCTGTACTTCCCCTCACGCATTCACGATGTCCTCAATCAGAACCGATCCCCTCACGCATGACTTAATGAAAAAATGTAGTTTTTGGAATTATTAAGACGTCTATCAACACCGGACAGCGTACACGCCGCCAAAAACAAAATTCATACCCATTGCCCTAAAAAAAACTAAATTTGAACTTGTAGGTCTGTAAATAGAACCATTTTAAAATTAAAATGTCACTTTTTTAGGCGATTTCTCGTGGGGCAACTGATTTTGTAAGAGTTCAACTCTACGTACAACAGTAAATGATACATGTATTTCTTCGTTAAAGTATTCACCACAGCATAGCATTCTCTGATTTTCAATATTTTGATCAGTTAAATAAGAAAATTGAGATTTAGAAATGTACATACCTTTTGAAACGGTGACAATTACTCCACTCAAGCACAACCGGAAAATCCTCTCACGATTTTCATTGCAGAACCAAATGTTCTGCGTGTGTAGATTACCAGCCGTGTCAGGGACTGAGATAAATATGTTATGGTTTAAACTCTGTCAAAGCCAAAATGATTAAATATATATATATCTAATATAAATTCATTCATGCATGCAGTAAAACATTTCTTGAATGAGTGAAATTATATAAAACAATTTTTCAAACTTTTATCTGTAATGCGTTTAGCCTACATGTGAAAACAAACAGGGAAAGGACTTGTGATAGACAAATGGACAACTATATACATGATATACAAACATATGTATTGTTATTTTCTTTAGTTATGAAATGTAGAAAATACCCGATTCATTTATCCTCATTACACATAATCTGTGTTGAAATGCGTCGAAAGCATGGGAGTTTGTAATTCTTGCTCCTATATTCGTAAATATTTTCTTTGCCTAAACTGTGATCGATGTTTATATTGTTCTTATGAGTTCTGAATTATATAGTACGTATCACACCTCGTACACAATCGTAAGAAAGGGGGAAAAACCTTGAATGACACAGTACAAAACTCCCAGTATATGATTTTATTTTATCATGGCCATTATAACGCTTTATCTATATATTGGTTACTAAAAACATTAAATCGACAATAAAATTATACCACCAGCTATTTAATTGTACCATGTTGGTACTACTTCTACTACTTTGTGTTACACGAAGTTCCTCAAAACAGGGACGTAGTCGGCTCCTCAAAACAAGTCCCTGCTCAAAATAAGGCAATTTTGACATTTCAAAGAACTCAGGTGTTTTTCGTTTTATTTTGCCTGGCATTGTCGGTATGTTTTCGTTTTATAAGTTTGAAATCCCAATTGCACGTTATATGTTGCCTCCATTATTGTGCAGCAGCAAATATTCCAGAAGTACGTAATAAATACTTAGGATCTCGTATCATGACTAAATAATTAATAAAAGTAATGAATCCTTTTTTCAGACAGGATAATATGCTCATCTCGGGGCCTTTAATAGTTAACTTACGTTGGTTTCTTGTGGAGAGTGGTCTCATTACCAATCATATACTATAGTACCACATCTCCTTTTAATGGGTGCGCTCTGTTTGCACACATTTGGGAATTAAAATGTTTTACATTTGCACTCAGCTTTTGATTACATTTGCACGCATTTATTTAACAGGTTTATTTCAATCAATCTAGATTGCCAGAATGTTCTCTTTTTATTCAAAAAAAGTGTCTCGCAACAAAATTTCAGTGATTTGATACCTCAAGCTGACTTGTATTATATAATTATATCAATGCATCAACCAAAACTGACCATATTTACATTTTATTATGTAAATCTATATGTATAACTGCATAGTACATGTAGTAAATCAGCAATATG
The DNA here is from genome assembly GCF_963676685.1 of Mytilus edulis. Taxonomy (NCBI): domain Eukaryota; kingdom Metazoa; phylum Mollusca; class Bivalvia; order Mytilida; family Mytilidae; genus Mytilus; species Mytilus edulis. The sequence goes on along the minus strand of NC_092353.1, from coordinate 48,759,736 downwards.
TTGATGTCAGAATGCATTGCATTATACAAATGACAGCAACATTGCAACACATCAACATAATTTCAGTGATTTGATACCTCAAGCTGAATCATATAATAAAATTATTTTAACTCATCAACAAAATTTCAGTGATTTGATACCTCAACAATGCTTAAGCTGACTCATATAATAAAATTATTTTAATCATGTTAATGCGTCCACAAAATTTCAGTGATTTGATACGTCAAGCTGACTCGTATGATAAAATTATTTTAACGTGTCAACAAAATTTCAGTGATTTGATACCTCAAGCTAACTCATATAGTAAAATTATTTTAAGGCGTCAACAAAATTTCAGTAATTTGATACCTCAAGCTGACTCAAATATTAAAATTATTTTAATGCGTCAACAAAATTTCAGTGATTTGATACCTCAAGCTGACTCATATGAGAAAATTATTTTAACTTGTCAACAAAATTTCAGTGATTTGATACCTCAACAATGCTCAAGCTGACTCATATAATAAAATTATTTTAATGCGTCAACAAAATTTCAGTGATTTGATACCTCAACAATGCTAAAGTTGACTCATATAAAAAAATTATTTTAACGCGTCAACAAAATTTCAGTGATTTGATACCTCAAGCTAACTCATATAGTAAAACTATTTTAAGGCGTCAACAAAATTTCAGTTATTTGATACCTCAAGCTGACTCAAATAATAAAATTATTTTAATGCGTCAAACAAAACTGACCATATTTGCTCTTTATTATGTAAATCAATATACAAAATGATATAGAAGCAAAGTAAATCAGCAATATTTTGATGTCAGAATGGATTGCATTATATAAATTTTGTTGATTGTTGGCATGTCTTATTTTTATTCAAAATATTGTCTCGCAACAAAATTTCAGTGATTTGAAACCTCAGGCTGACCATGCTGACTCATATAATAAAATTATTTAAACATGTCAACCAAAACTGACCATATAAGCACTTAATCATGTCTATTATGTAAATCTATATAGCAGCATAGCAAATCAGCAATATTTTGATTCTTTTCTGTTTACGTAATATAAAATTGTCACTGAAGTCAGTATCTGTATCTGTATTTCCCACTTCTGAATATGGATGGGTATGTCATTGATTCATTTTGGCTATTCTGTGATTGGTGGGTCTGCGCATAAATAAGTCGTGCTTGCTGAGGTGTGCTCATTTAAACCCAGTGGTTCAGGATGTTTTGTAAGATTTACCATATCGCTAATCCTGCCTGAGCCGGCTGCTTGAACTTATGATGCATATAACAATCAGTTTTCCATGGTGGCGTCATATATTTTGTTTTATGACGTCAAAATTTTACGGGAACCTGTGTGATATCTATTAATGGCAGACACATAGCGATAAGGTTTATAAAACTAATCCAGTAGTACATCCCCCAACAACGTGACTGACATGAGATTTCCTTTGTACTTTATAACTACTTTCATGAAGAAAATGAGAAGTTCTCTTCTTGGAAAAGTATACTGTTACACATAGTATATTATGTCGGTTGGTTGATTTTGTTGATAGTTAAATTTCAAGTGGCAAATATTTCATTCCTGTTCGCATATAAAGTATTTTTTCGAACGTTCACGATATCATTTATTATCCATGAATGACAAATCTAACACAACTGTTCATAGTTATACAACACCTTATGTGCAATACATGTGTACAGTGTACAATTTTCTTTTGAACATTTTCTGGAAAACAGAATCGTAAATCCAAGGCAAACAAACGTGAATTACGAAGGAATATTTATGAAGGTGGCACGGTAGTATTTGCATTCCAGAATTTAGGTTGCTCTTTTGTGTACCCTACTTAGGTTAATGTATCTAAACAGTGTGATTGGACAAAAAATACAGTATCAACTGAACATACTTTCCCAAACTGAGGGATGAATCAGGTGTAGAAAAATATGAAATAATTTTACATACAGATGAAAATGAATTTTTGAGAATTTTTGAGAGTTTTTTATTCACTGCACCATAAAAGACCTAAAAGTACTAGTGGCCTTAGGTTTTCAAAAATAGCAAAAAAAGTAAACGGTCATGATACATATTCAAATTCATTTCTGAATAGTAAAATGAAAGTACTTCAGTTAACTGTGAATGTAGAATTTTTTGCAGTGTTAGAAAATGTTGAAAATGCTAAAAGGCTATCATTATCCCTATGGGCCAGGAAATACTACCGTGTCACCTGAAGAGCCTGTCAAAAATGGGGAACGAAGCAACGTTAAAAATGATGTTGATAACCCATGATATAAAAATAATGTTCCTATCGTGGATAACCTCTTTATACGGCTTCTACTTAAAACAAAATCATTTCTTTTAATTTATGATAGCTGCAAGTGATAACAAGTGTCCAATCTTATAGCCATTGTTCACTATAAATAAGAATATGAAAAAATGAAATAATTACTTTAATAAACACATTAAAAACAAATCGTATTCTTATCTATAATATATATATAGTCTACCGGGTATAGTAATTTGCTACTCTGGAAAAATATTAATTAAGCCTGATTATTATTATTGTTTATGTTTACAATCCGAAAAAATAAAATAAAAAGAACTTCGATTTCCACCAATGAAATGTCGTACACCATTCATTCACACCATTCCTGATTGCACGTTACACGATCACACCATTCCTCATACACCATTACACCATTCCTCTTACACCATACACCATAGCACCATACACCTTACACCATTGCACCATACACCTTACACCATTACACCATACACGTTTTTTTTGGAAGTTTACACCATCCAAGGGCTGTACACAATGTTGACTTGTGTACCCCTATATTTGACATTTTTACCTGTTGTCTGTTTTTGTTCACACATTGTTGTCAATATAATGGAATTGTATGCGACTCTTATACAAGTGAGGGGTTGATCTTGGTATTAATTCAGGTTATATCCACATTTTCTACATATGAAAATGCCTGTACAAAGTCAGGAATATTACAGTTGTTATCCATTTTTTTTTTATGTGTTTTAGCTTTTGAATTTGCAATTTGCTTAGGGACCTTAGAATTTTCATCAGAGTTAGGTATTTTTATTATTTTACTTTTTGTTAATTTATATTGGTCATTGTCATGCTTAGATTATTTTGTTACCTAGTTCTAACATTTGACTTGGACTTCTTTTTAACTGATTTTTACTGTACGTATTACTGTGTGTACTATTCCACATTGGCTAGAAGTATTAGGGGAACCGTTGAGATCTATCAAATGAAAGGTAAGCAAGTCCTGCTTCACTAGTGACATCTGTCATGTTACTCATGCAATAACTGTTTAACAATAACTGAACCATGAAAATGAGGTCAAGGACAATTGAAATATTAAAGACAAAAACATCATAACATAAGGCCTCTATATACAAAATATGACGGTCTTCTACCTTATAAAATGTCAAGCTTTTTAAGTATTTAGTTATCACTGCCTCTGGATCACTATTCCTTTTTTCAGCTTAGTGTGACAAAAGTTGCAGGCTTGACAAAAACTACTGACTAGAATGAGGTATCTTTTTTATTTGCAGGGTAAAATGCAGTTTCATAAATACATATTAAACTATAAATATCAATACAGCTTGAAATACCAGACATGAGTAATAAATGTATGCTTTCAAAATTTGAGTAGGTAAGAAGGTGAAAGTTTGAAAAAATGTATGGCATTTATAAAAAAAATATCAGACAAAAAGACGTAATTGTGAGGTAATGCCAACTTAGTAGTTTTAACAGTCATAGTTCAGATATTTTCACACTAAGAGAGTATTGTCAGAAGTTTTCTGATATATGTACATTTACGATAAAAATATGCATGGCAAATTTTAGTAAAAATATCTGTTAAAAATGTCCATGAAATTTACATTATTATAGCATTTTCAAAGCAACTTGAGAAATCTATATATAGATTTGAAAAATTCAAAACAAAATGAAACCAGTGGGCCAAAACAAAAATGTATGTTTGGTTGACATTGATGGTAAACTGTTTAAAAAGACCAACTGGAAATATTTACTCATAGGATAGTTATTGATTCAGATTTGGGTATTTTTGTTACTTTACTTTTACTCATTATTTTACAAACCCTGCCCGAACAATTTTGATCTTAAAAATTATTCTAGTCTAAACTTCTTATTAAAGTTCTGCGGCAGTCTGAAAAGACCATTTTATCAGTCATAAGCTTAAAAAAACTGAGAAAAACCATGTCAAGTTTTCCATTAACAGAAGAACTGAGAAATAACATGCATAGTTCACCATTAGCATGATTACCACAACAGGTTAATATAGGCACTTATAATGGCGATCAGATGTGAGAAATGAAAATATATAAAGATTTGTTAACAGATATACATTTAATTTGGTCCTACAAAGGATATTGCACATTAAAATATATATGGTTTTAATGGTGTAAACTATTATCATATAATAAGATTTTTTATAACCAAAGAAGTATATGTATTAACCAATATCTGTGCAACTGGTAAACTTAATTGTATATAGAGCTATACTGTTGTTGATTGTCAAAAGTAATATTGCCCAGATGAAAAAACTGCCTCCAGGTGATCTCAAATAAAACTTATCCTAGTTCCACATATTAAATCTCTTTTTAAATGTTTGACATTTACTTTTTTAAACAACTTCTTGATGACCAGTTGCAAAAAAATTGGTAACACATTTAAAGTATAATAAGAAATGATATTAATTACAATCATAAAAACTATTAGACTTTTTAAAAATTTACAAGTATACATTATTAAATAGAAAGATAAATTTTCAACCTTTTAAATGTAAAAAATAAATACAGCATGTACAAAATCTAAAATTCAGAAAAGACCATTCGATAAAATGTTTATTTCATATACACAATAATTTTGTTCATATCTACACAACTTTAAATTCAATTTGTCATAAGTGGTTCATCTGCAATGTTAAGATTGTTTACAAAACAAAATATACAAAAACATGAATAAAATGTCATGATAAATCAATAATTTCTGATGTATAAAATCCACACCAAAATACATTTTCAATGGAAAAAAATAGTAAATTTATATCTTAAAACTCAATGTCTTAATGATTTATCTCTCAATTATTAGTATTACAAATGCATAACAATCCTACCTTTAAGAAGTACTTAAACTTTTATAAATATTTTAAATGCCTATGTAAAATATGATACAAAGGCCGAATGACATTTGGTTACATCTACACCTGTTTTGAACACTTCATCCTATGAGTAGAAATATGAGTATCTTCATGGTCATATGCAAAAATTATTTGACATATTAATTCATCCAATATGTTGTAGAATGTAGAAGTCCCAGCATTAGGGTAATTTTTGTTTCTTGTTTTACAACAGAAACTTTGCATGTGCTACCCAATTTCTTTCAACAATAAAGTTTAAAATAATCTAAAATCAAGATCTGCAGAAATGAGCTGAAAAGACTTAAAGACATAAAAAAAAAATATGAATGGATATATATACTGGAAAAGTTATGGTATTTTATAAATGCTATTTTGTACCAAGGGGAAATAATCCAGCACACTCAATGACTGTCTAATACCTAATAGTCCTTTGCCTGGAAACAGATATAAATAACATGTAATATGAAAAGACACTCAGTGTGAGGCTCCAAGGCAATTATTCAAGTTATATGTCAAGAATGAAGACTTTCAAAAAGGTTTAAAAATTGGGGCATTTATGCATTTAATCTAAATAAAAATCAAATATGAACAACAAATTGCATTGCATACTAAGGAACAATTCTATAAGAGTTGCGTACATAAAACTGAATCAATTTCAAGAACAACCAAAAAAATGCACTAATTTTATGTATTTTTTCTCATTTTTAAAAGTATCAGTTCTAGAGGCTACCCATTTCTAATTGCAATGAAAATGGTCATTATCTAAACTAAAAGCAAAATAGCAAATAAAGTTTCTCTAATATGACAAAAAGACAAGGACAAATTTATACATAAAAAGAAATAAGAGAAATACAAACTAGTACTTAACTTATAAACAAATACTACATTGCTAAAGCTATATTTATAAACAAACACATTAACTAGTTCAGATGCAACATGGTCCAGTATACAAGTCTTTTTATCCGTACAAGTTGCTTTTGCTAGAGTATTTATGCTTACATTATAAAAATGACAAAATTTAAATGAGTCAAGAATTTGAAAAAAAATGACAACCTCTGCTGTATGAAATTTTTTAAATGATTTGCCTTGAAAATTGCATATATACAGGTATTAGCAGCTTTCAGGATGAACCCTAATCCCTAAGGCCCAGACCAAAACTGTTTTCTGGGCGTTAACATTTTGCACAAGCTAATATTTAAAAATTCACTAAAAACTATGTTAGCATGCTTTCTATGTCAATATTTTTGTATAGACTATTTAATCTAAAATATTAACGGAGAAACCTACACTGTAAATAATCATATCTTAAAAAAATATATATTATTAGAAATAAATACTCTATGAAAACATAAACAAAAAATCTGGCAACATTTCCACTTATACAACCTTTAAATCAATTCATTTTTTTTTTCAAATTAAATGTTCAACCTTTATCATGATGTCTACCTTAAATGCAGGATTGATTGATTGATTGTTGGTTGCTTAACCTCCAGTGTTACAACCTTTATCATGATGTCAACCTTAAATGCAGGATTGATTGATTGATTGTTGGTTGCTTAACCTCCAGTGTTACAACCTTTATCATGATGTCTACCTTAAATGCAGGATTGATTGATTGATTGATTGTTGGTTGCTTAACCTCCAGTGTTACAACCTTTATCATTATGTCAACCTAAAATGCAGGATTGATTGATTGATTGTTGGTTGCTTAACCTCCAGTGTTACAACCTTTATCATGATGTCAACCTTAAATGCAGGATTGATTGATTGATTGTTGGTTGCTTAACCTCCAGTGTTACAACCTTTATCATTATGTCAACCTTAAATGCAGGATTGATTGATTGATTGTTGGTTGCTTAACCTCCAGTGTTACAACCTTTATCATTATGTCAACCTTAAATGCAGGATTGATTGATTGATTGTTGGTTGCTTAACCTCCAGTGTTACAACCTTTATCATTATGTCAACCTTAAATGCAGGATTGATTGATTGATTGTTGGTTGCTTAACCTCCAGTGTTACAACCTTTATCATTATGTCTACCTTAAATGCAGGATTGATTGATTGATTGTTGGTTGCTTAACCTCCAGTGTTACAACCTTTATCATTATGTCAACCTTAAATGCAGGATTGATTGATTGATTGTTGGTTGCTTAACCTCCAGTGTTACAACCTTTATCATGATGTCAACCTTAAATGCAGGATTGATTGATTGATTGTTGGTTGCTTAACCTCCAGTGTTACAACCTTTATCATTATGTCAACCTTAAATGCAGGATTGATTGATTGATTGTTGTTTGCTTAACCTCCAGTGTTACAACCTTTATCATTATGTCAACCTTAAATGCAGGATTGATTGATTGATTGTTGGTTGCTTAACCTCCAGTGTTACAACCTTTATCATGATGTCAACCTTAAATGCAGGAAAAAATTATTCTAACAAAGGAGGATCACACCCCGAAAGTCTGAATAATAACCTTTTTATTTGGATATCTCCTGTATCAATGCCCCGACAAATGTTAACAATTCACTATACAATGTTAACCATGCATGTGTAAACCAATTTGATGGTCAAATTTATTTTAATTGCATTATTTCTGTTGACCCTCTTGCTGTCTAGATTTTTATAAACCAAAGTATTTCTTATTATAACATAAGAAATTTGAAAGAACTGTTCCATTGTGAAACTTCTATGTTACAGCATCATTAAGAGGCTGAGAAACTTTCAATACAAAAATAACAAAGCACATATGTAATGCCCATTTCAATTGTGGTACATTTTCTGTACCAAGATATCAATAATTATGTTAGATGCAGAAATCGAAACTGCTCGGGTGAAACTTTGGAGATCCAATATGACACTTAGATCTATTCCATTAAAATTTAGGGTAGAAAGGAACTTAATGAATCCCCTTATAACCAACATACTTGACTTGAGCAATTTTGTAAACAACAAATGATCCATGACCAATTTTCTCTTCCTTCCCTCCCCCATTCACTTTAATAGAATAGTCCTTAACTGACTCAATCTGTATATTTTCAAAGTAATCTGAATATCAACATTTTTCAATGAAAAGAAAAATAACAATTTCTGAAATAAGTTATAACAAGAATGTGTCCATAGTACACGGATGCCCCACTCGCACTATCATTTTCTATGTTCAGTGGACCGTGAAATTGGGGTCAAAATTATAATTTGGAATTATAATTAGAAAGATCATATCATAGGGAACATGTGTACTAAGTTTCAAGTTGATGTAACTTTAACTTCATCAAAAACTACCTTGACCAAAAACTTTAACCTGAACTTCACACTATCATTTTTTATGTTCAGTGGACCATGAAATTGGGGTCACAACTATAATTTGGAATTACAATTAGAAAGATCATATCATGGGGAACATGTGTACTAAGTTTCAAGTTGATTGGACTTCAACTTCTTCAAAAACTACCTTGACCAAAAACTTTAACCTGAAGCGAAAGGACGGACGGACGGACGCACAAACGGACGCACGGACGAACGGAGCCACATACCAGAAAACATAATGCCCCTCTACTATCGTAGGTGGGGCACAAAAAGAAATTTATATTTTGTCAAAATATTACTACATAACTTATACGAAGCACATGAATGCTCACTTAAAAAATCAGCATTATGGCTAAGAATTTTGGGTAGCTTAAAGCACCTATACTTCAAGAAACAAGTACATTTTTTTATATATGAATTATTAAAACAATCAGAATATATCACAAAAACTAGGAATGGAAAGAAAGAAACTGCTACATCACTAGCTATTATAAAATGAGAATTTCAACAGATCTGTGCCTTGTATTTCATTATTCATGACAAAAATAGAAATAACAAAATATTACAAAAAGCATAGCTAAATTTTTCACAAATAAGTAAAAAATAATATTTATGAACCTATACTCTGTTCATATAGTAGATCTTTAAAGACTTTTAGTACTAAAAATAACTCTTTCTGTCATATTTTATCAAACTTTTGCAAGTAAATATCAGGTAATCTCATTAGTAAATATATATGGGTTCACGACTCAACAATCCAGATCTTTTGTGAGCTATTTTTTAAGATCTGCTTTTGGAAAAAATTTCAGAAACAAATCTTATACAATATTTTCTTCCTCCCTTTCAGGAGAGTTCCCAGGAGACTTCCTGTCCATTAATTTAGCACTTCCTGTATCATCAAGCTGATACTGAGGTCCAACATCAGATATTGCTTCAATGGCTGCTTCTCCTTCCTCGGGAGACTTTCCTTGAGCGCGGAGTAGTTCTGTCTTTATAATAATCTCATTGCTAATATAAGCCTCTCTTCTGATTTGAACTTTCAACTGTGCAGGGACATCTGGGATTAACCAAGCAATCAAACCAGTGATGAAAACGATTACATTCTAAAAAAAATATACAAGTTTAGATTATATTTAACCTGATCACTGTACAATCATCTAAAATCAAGATTGTAAGCACTGACTGGTAAAGATTGCTTTAATTTTTCAGTGGGTAATACAATTAATAAATATTGCATTGAATAAAGCATTGGTTATAGTTCATTCAACTACAATTCTGGACAATGAGAGATAATTCTAATATTTAAAGATTGCTTTAATAATGACATCATTTTTTTATAATTTTAGAACAGATATTAGATTTTTGCTTCTTGCAAAAGTTATGTAAATTTCTTGCTAGGCGTAGCATTATTTTGTGACAGGAATATCTGACCATATATTTATACAGTGATAAGTTTCTGAAAATGTTCATGGATAGGATGTATAGAATGTTATGATCAATGCACTATATTTTGTGTAAAAAGGTAGTGATAAGCCTTGGAAGATTCAGATATCAAGTCAGTAACATAGGGTTTTGATTGCATTTCATGCAATCTTTACCCAAAAATATTTGAAATTTAAAGATTGTTTGCTTGTTAGAGCTTAGGAATGGCAGTTGGTCCTTGACAGTTTTATTGGCTATAAAAAGTCGACTGGTATTAACATTTTGTTCTTAGTTTGTACTGTCACACACCTGTCCATAGCTAGGTTCTGATGTAGTGCTCACAAACATGTTTAAACTACATTCCCCTGTTCCCAAGTCAGGATCATTGGGTGTGGTTTTATTACAAATCAGGCAATTGTTTTTGTCATTTCACATTTTGTCAAGTTTAGGCCTTTTCTAATGGACTATACAGTATGGATAGGGACTTAGAAGACAAATGTGGTCCTAAATTTTTTTAAGTTGTAATTTCTGTCCTGCCTTTTTATTTATCCCTCTATTCTGTCCTGCTTTTTTATTTATCCCTCTATTCTGTCCTGCTTTTTTATTTATCCCTCTATTCTGTCCTACTTTTTTTTGCCAAGTTGCTCATCCTCCTTTCTTTTTTCTTTTTTGCTAAGTTACTCATCCAGCCTTTTTATTTTAATCAAAACTCCTACCCTGCCTTTTTTCAAATTAAATGGTAGCCCCCCCCCCCCCCTAAAATCAAATGGTAGCTCCCTTAAAATAAAAGATATAAGAAGATGTGGTATATAAACTTTTTTGTAACCTTACCTGAAATACTACAACAAATAAAAATCTAGCAGCCAGTATATGCCAGTATAATTGTGAAAATTCATAGGCATTCTCTGACCATGTTGGGTTTCTAAAATTTCGGTATCTGTAAATAGAAGAAAATATTAAATATTGAGGAAAAAAATCATTTTACAATATTCATGTCCACTCATTTAAGGGCATATGATAGTTACATGAAAGTTAATGATTTGCCTATAATCCTGAAACTTTGTTAAAAATTAATAATTTTCAAAGAAATACTATGCATATCACAAGCATATTTATGTAAAGAAGATTTGCATATTATTTTTACAGAAATCTGCTTGTATCACAAGTATCTATTTGTTGAAATAAACAAAAGTTAGGTGTGGGTATCCAAAGGACAGAAATGTAAAAAAAAAGCACGAAATTTCAACCAACTTTTCTCTTAAAGTAGCACATGAAGGTATATTTCTTTGTTATATTTTTTAATTGCATAGGTGAAAAATAGCTTGTTTGCAAATTTTTGTAAAAACATCATTATGGGATTGAAACTGTATGGTATGCTCTTAATATAAAATGTATCATCAAAAATGTCAAGGCATTCAAATGTGTACTCAGGGTGTCGACTTTAGTAAGATGAAAAACAGGGGGAAAGCATCAACAAGATATCAATATAACAAATATGAAGCAGACAAAAATGAACAACTATTTTGGGGTAAATGCAGTCCTTAATATTCATTGAATCATAAGCTAATGCATTCTGGGTTTTAATACACTCAAAGCTTACAACAAAATGCATCGATTGTGTAGGTAAGTTGATATATTTGGCTAGCTTGCTTGTTAGCTGAACTGTGAAGTCATTATGAGGTTAACTATACTACCCTCCTTTCCGAGTAGTCTAGTCCTACAGACAGAAAATTGGTTGTATGTCGGACTAGTCTCCTCTAAAAGTAGGGTAGTATACCTAACCTGATAATGATGATAATGTGTTCCTTTCCAACTTGTCATAGTATCTAGAGAAAGTGTATCATTTCATGAGATGCTAAATCATTTATGAAAAAAAAAGCTTTTCATTAACCAGAATTCTTTTGGAACAGTTTCAGTCTTCAATATCAGATACAATAGTTGCATGAAAATTAGGATATACCTCTGCAGGTTGGTATTTTCAGAAATTCTAATTTTATTTAGCTCTATTTAATGTTTTTTTTTAGTATTAATATGTCATAGTATAAGATTTGTTATTTTAAAAATTTTATTACTTCTAAAATGTAAAGTATTAGTGAAGAAAATATCAAAAGACAGAAAGATTAGTCCTACACTGAAGGGCGACCTGCAACTGATGAGAAAAAAATATTTTTATATAACAATTATCAGTAAACTGTTAGTTTAGTATGACCTCCATAATCACTGAACTGGTACACATTTTTGTTTAGGGGCCAGCTGAAGCACGCCTTTGGATGCAGGAGTTTCTCGCTGCATTGAAGAACAATTGGTGGTCTTTGGCTGTTTTCTGCTCTTTGGTCGAGTTGTTGTCTCTTTGACACATTCCCCATTTCCATTTTCAGTAAACTTTTTCTTTTATTGGATAAATTCAAGACAATACCTGCAAATCTGTATGTCTTCACTTCCAGCATACGTAGGCCTATGGTCTCCCTCAAAATCAGATGTGTTGAAATATGACATTGTATGATTGAGGTATCCCTTCAGGCTATCATCTTTACTGTAGGAATTCAGATATACCATTCTATGTATATAATCTGATGTCAGAGCAATTATAAAGGCCTGGAAAATACATATGGCATATCATTAGAGACACTAAACCTGCCTTTCACTATATTAACAATTTAATCAGATTTTTAACAAATTGGTACACAAGCTTACAATCTGCAGGATTGATTGATTGTTGGTGTTTTAACACCACTTTTGATGGAGATTTATTTCCCCGAGGGTATCACAAGCCCAGTAGTCAGCACTTTTTGTGCTGACATGAGTTGTCATTGATTTGGTTATATTTATAAATTTACTGTTTACAAATTTTTGAAATTTTTGAAATACTAAGGCTTTTCTACCTCAGGCATAGATCACCTTAGCTGTATATGGCAAAACTTTTAGGAATTTTGGTTCTCAATGCTCTTCAACTTCGTACTTTATTTGGCCTTTTTAACTTTTTTGGATTCGAGCGTCACTGATGTCTTTTGTAAAGGAAACGCGCGTCTGGCGTATATACTAAAGGAGTAGGTTCACTAAGACCCCTTTTTTGGCCCCAAAATATAGCAGTTTTAGAAAATTGTGAAAATGTAATCTTTAAGCTATATTTTGGAAAGTAAAATGCTTCTGCTACATAAATATGAGCTGTTCTTGACGATACATTGCACAAATATCGCGTGTTAGCATCATTAAGTCATGCTAAATTACTGAAATCTTCAAAATTTTACCATTTTGGTCATTTTTTAGACGGTTTCTGTCTAAAATGAAAGTGGCCGCATTCGTGTTCATTCATAATATTGAAATATAAGTTGTATTTGATGATAATACAAAACATATATAAAGGTTGAGGATGAACACGGATGCGGCCACATTCATTTTTGACAAAAACCATCTGAAAAATGACGTTTTTTGGCATATTTGATAGATTTTTCATATTTAAGCTTGAATCAGAGCGTTTTTAATGACTAAATTAGTTAAAATCTTTCACATAAACTAATCGAATCAATTGAAATAAACACTTAAGTGTTTAAAAAAAACTTTAAAATCAAAATGTATTAACCCATAGGGTCTTTGCATCGGAAATACACATAATTACACACTGCATATAGTGTTACACTACTGATTTTGGAATAATTATGTGTATTTTTTTTTTTTTTACACATAATTATTCCAAAATCAGTAGTGTAACACTATATGCAGTGATTATAATATAACTTTACAGTTCAATATAATGTTCATATACAAATGGACAGTAATTTTAAAATAACAAATGTCTCTGGTTTAACTCAACGAAAAATCTATTGTTATTCTAGAAAGTGATTATGTGCGTACATATTTTTGCTGAAGGGAAGCTCATACTTTTGACAGATGGTCATCGTGTATAGTGGTCAGTTAATTTGCTTTTAAAGTTCTGTATTAAATCAACTTTGACCACTGTTTGTGACATATGTATATACCGCTTTTGGCTTTCTAGAAGTAAGTATCCTCAAAGATTGAATCAAACAACATGCTTTCTAAATTAAAGTCACGTTTGTGGAACAGCTTACCCTTCCGGAGCACCTGAGATCACCCCTAGTTTTTGATGGGGTTCATGTTGCTTATTCTCTAGTTGTCTATGTTGTGTCATGTGTCCTATTGTTTGTCTGTTTGTCTTTTTTCATTTTTAACCATGACGTTGTCAGTTTATTTTCGATTAATGAGTTTGACTGTCGCTCTGGTATCTTGTGTCCCCCTTTTAAAGAGATATCTCGGACGGACTGTTCAGATTATAATTTGGTCAGCTTGTTCAGCCATTGATTATCTTGTACCTGTGCATTTGGGGCAATATGCGCAATTGTTTCTCCATAGGCCGTAATGGTAACGTTTTCTTCTGTTGCTCAGTCCATATCGTAAACTTGTATATGTATGATGGCGTGTTTCGAAGCTGAGACATTTTTACATATGTGGTTAAATTTTCGGGGTACGAAGTGTGATTCATTTTTCCGTAATTTAGCAAACCCCGAGTTTCCTTTTGCGATGTGGCTCCTCATGGTAAAAAATCCCATTTTTAACACAATAAGTTCTTTGAAATTTTAATACTTTGAACACATTTAATAGCTCCATTGTTTTTACACATTTATTCTGTGTTCCCTTACTTTCTAAATTAACACTAATGGTTCAGCTCAGTCATTTGTTTATCATAGAAATGTGTCAGATATCACTACACAGAGATTTTTTGTTTACACGTGACTTTTGTGTTCCTCATTTCAAGGCGCATTAGGGGTATTGTCCCATTTGGTTTATTGTTGATGTTCTGTCTTACTAGACGTATCTAAAGTCTTGTAGTATGTCTGCATGATACGAGCATGTTCTTCTCGTATAATTTATGATAGCACGATATTAAACCCCTAAAGGGAGGGATTGTTCTTGATTTCAGATGATGAACTCATAATCTTTGGATCCGTTTGATTTAGGTCTGCATTCACTGCAGTAACTGCAAACTTTTCTGAAAAGTTCATCGAAAAATACCAAGACCAGTTAGTAAATATTCCAAATTAACATCACAAATAATACACGATGGTCTTGATGTTTAGATTCTAGGTACTGACGTTGTTTATCATCTGAATAACGTGTTATAGCATTCTTTCATTTAGTCTTCGTAAATTTTTACTTTTATTGTTTATTTTTTGTAATATCCATTAGAGGTGGCTAGGGACTTATACATCCATAATTGTGCTATGGTAAATTTGAATTCTTGTATTTTTTTTTCTAATGTGTTTTTTCTAATGTGCTTTTTCTTTGTGCATTTTTTTAATAGTGATTAAGATTATTACACAATGTTGACTTGTGTACCCCTATATTTGACATTTCTACCTGTTGTCTGTTTTTGTTCACACATTGTTGTCAATATAATGGAATTGTATGCGACTCTTATACAAGTGAGTGGTTGATCTAGCTATTAATTCAGGTTATATCAACATTTTCTACATATGAAAATGCCTGTACAAAGTCAGGAATATTACAGTTGTTATCCATTTTTTTTATGTGTTTTAGCTTTTGAATTTGAAATTTGCTTAGGGACCTTAGAATTTTCATCAGAGTTAGGTATTTTTATTATTTTACTTTTTGTTAATTTATATTGGTCATTGTCATGCTTAGATTATTTTGTTACCTAGTTCTAACATTTGACTTGGACTTCTTTTTAACTGATTTTTACTGTACGTATTACTGTGTGTACTATTCCACATTGGCTAGAAGTATTAGGGGAACCGTTGAGATCTATCAAATGAAAGGTAAGCAAGTCCTGCTTCACTAGTGACATCTGTCATGTTACTCATGCAATAACTGTTTAACAATAACTGAACCATGAAAATGAGGTCAAGGACAGTTGAAATATTAAAGACAAAAACATCATAACATAAGGCCTCTATATACAAAATATGACGGTCTTCTACCTTATAAAATGTCAAGCTTTTTAAGTATTTAGTTATCACTGCCTCTGGATCACTATTCCTTTTTTCAGCTTAGTGTGACAAAAGTTGCAGGCTTGACAAAAACTACTGACTAGAATGAGGTATCTTTTTTATTTGCAGGGTAAAATGCAGTTTCATAAATACATAACTATACATATCAATACAGCTTGAAATAACAGACATGAGTAATAAATGTATGCTGTCAAAATTTGAGTAGGTAAGAAGGTGAAAGTTTGAAAAAATGTATGGCATTTATAAAAAAATATCAGACAAAAAGACGTAATTGTGAGGTAATGCCAACTTAGTAGTTTTAACAGTCATAGTTCAGATATTTTCACACTAAGAGAGTATTGTCAGAAGTTTTCTGATATATGTACATTTACGATAAAAATATGCATGGTAAATTTTAGTAAAAATATCTGTTAAAAATTTCCATGAAATTTACATTATTATAGCATTTTCAAAGCAACTTGAGAAATCTATATATAGATTTGAAAAATTCAAAACAAAATGAAACCAGTGGGCCAAAACAAAAATGTATGTTTGGTTGACATTGATGGTAAACTGTTTAAAAAGACCAACTGGAAATATTTACTCATAGGATAGTTATTGATTCAGATTTGGGTATTTTTGTTACTTTACTTTTACTCATTATTTTACAAACCCTGCCCGAACAATTTTGATCTTAAAAATTATTCTAGTCTAAACTTCTTATTAAAGTTCTGCGGCAGTCTGAAAAGACCATTTTATCAGTCATAAGCTTAAGAAAACTGAGAAAAACCATGCCAATTTTACCATTAACAAAAGAACTGAGAAATAACATGCATAGTTCACCATTAGCATGATTATCACAACAGCATAATATAGGCACTTATAATGGCGATCAGATATGAGAAATAAAATATAAAGATTTTTTAACAGATATACATTTAATTTGGTCCTACAAAGGATATTGCACATTAAAATATATATGGTTTTAATGGTGTAAACTATTATCATATAATAAGATTTTTTATAACCAAACAAGTATATGTATTAACCAATATCTGTGCAACTGGTAAGCTTAATTGTATATAGGGCTATACTGTTGTTGATTGTCAAAAGTAATATTGCCCAGATGAAAAAACTGCCTCCAGGTGATCTCAAATAAAACTTATCCTAGTTCCACATATTAAATCTCTTTTTAAATGTTTGACATTTTTTTTTTAAACAACTTCTTGATGACCAGTTGCAAAAAAATTGGTAACACATTTAAAGTATAATAAGAAATGATATTAATTACAATCATAAAAACTATTAGACTTTTTAAAAATTTACAAGTATACATTATTAAATAGAAAGATAAATTTTCAACCTTTTAAATGTAAAAAATAAATACAGCATGTACAAAATCTAAAATTCAGAAAAGACCATTCGATAAAATGTTTATTTCATATACACAATAATTTTGTTCATATCTACACAACTTTAAATTCAATTTGTCATAAGTGGTTCATCTGCAATGTTAAGATTGTTTTCAAAACAAAATATACAAAAACATGAATAAAATGTCATGATAAATCAATAATTTCTGATGTATAAAATCCACACCAAAATACATTTTCAATGGAAAAAATTAGTAAATTTATATCTTAAAACGCAATGTCTTAATGATTTATCTCTCAATTATTAGTATTACAAATGCATAACAATCCTACCTTTAAGAAGTACTTAAACTTTTATAAATATTTTAAATGCCTATGTAAAATGTGATACAAAGGCCGAATGACATTTGGTTACATCTACACTTGTTTTGAACACTTCATCCTATGAGTAGAAATATGAGTATCTTCATGGTCATATGCAAAAATTATTTGACATATTAATTCATCCAATATGTTGTAGAATGTGCTAAGTCCCAGCATTAGGGTAATTTTTGTTTCTTGTTTTACAACAGAAACTTTGCATGTGCTACCCAATTTCTTTCAACAATAAAGTTTAAAATAATCTAAAATCAAGATCTGCAACAGAAATGAGCTGAAAAGACTTAAAGACATAAAAAAAATATGAATGGATATATATACTGGAAAAGTTATGGTATTTTATAAATGCTATTTTGTACCAAGGGGAAATAATCCAGCACACTCAATGACTGTCTAATACCTAATAGTCCTTTGCCTGGAAACAGATATAAATAACATGTAATATGAAAAGACACTCAGCATGAGGCTCCAAGGCAATTATTCAAGTTATATGTCAAGAATGAAGACTTTCAAAAAGGTTTAATAATTGGGGCACTTATGCATTTAATCTAAATAAAAATCAAATATATACAACAAATTGCATTGCATACTAAGGAACAATTCTATAAGAGTTGCGTACATAAAACTGAATCAATTTCAAGAACAACCAAAAAAATGCACTAATTTTATGTATTTTTTCTCATTTTTAAAAGTATCAGTTCTAGAGGCTACCCATTTTCTAATTGCAATGAAAATGGTCATTATCTAAACTAAAAGCAAAATAGCAAATAAAATTTCTCTAATACTGACAAAAAGACAAGGACAAATTTATACATGAAAAGAAATAAGAGAAATACAAACTAGTACTTCACTTATAAACAAATACTACATTGCTAAAGCTATATATTCATAAACAAACAAATACACCAATTCAGATGTGCAACATGGTTTGAGTATACACGTCTTTAACAGTAAAAATCGCTTTTGCTAGAGTATTTTTGCTTATATTATTAAAACGACAAAATTTAAATGAGTCAATAATTTGAAAACAAATGACAACCTTTGCTGTATGAAATTTTTAAAATGATTTGCCTTGAAAATTGCATATATACAGGTATAAGCAGCTTTCAGGATGAACCCTAATCCCTAAGGCCCAGACCAAAACTCTTTTCTGGACGTTAACATTTTCCACAAGCTATTAATTGAAAATTCACTAAAAAATTATGTTAGCCTGATTTCTATGTCAATGTTTTCGAGTAGACTATTTAATCTAAAATATAAAAAGAGAAACCTACTCTATAAATAATATCTTAAAAAAATATATATAAATAGAAATAAATTCTCTATAAAAACATGAACAAAAATCTGACCACATTTCCACTTATACAACCTTTAAATCAATTCAATTTGTTCAAATTAAATGTTCAACCTTTATCATGATGTTAACCTTAAATTCAGGAAAAAATTATCCTAACAAAGATGGATCACACTCCGAAAGTCTGAATAATAATAATACCTGCCAACTGTCACTATTTGCAGGGAATTTCCCACATGGAGGTTCACAAATGGAAATTTTGAAAGAGCAATTTTTTCCATAATTTTAAACAAAACAATTAATTTTACAATGGCTATAGGCTTGTAAAAGTATAAAGAAGCCCCAAAACAACATCAAAATGTATTTGAAGGCCCCCTTGCAGGTTTTGTGGGAATATAAGAGCCATCTTGCAAGTAAAACCCCCATGGACATTTTGAAAAGTTGACAGGTATGATTTATAACCTTTTCATTTGGATATCTCCATTATCAATGCCCCACAAATGTTAACAAGTCACTATACAATGTTCACCATGCATGTATAAACCTATTTGATGGTCAAATACCGAACGTACAAGGGCTGTATGGCCAGTCAAGGTCATTAAAAACTTCCATTTGTTGATGGTCAAATCTATTTTAATTGCATAATTTCTGTTGACTCTCTTGCTGTCTAGATTTTATAAACCAAATCATTTCTTATTATAGCATAAGAAATTTGAAAGAACTGTTCCATTGTGAAACTCCTATGTTACAGCATCATTAAGAGGCTGAGAAACTTTCAACACAAAAATAACAAAGCACATATGTAATGCCCATTTCAATTGTGGTACATTTTCTGTACCAAGATATCAATAATTATGTTAGATGCAGAAATTGAAACTGCTCAGGTGGAACTTTGGCGATCCAATATAACACTTAAGCCTATTCCATTAAAATTGAGGGTAGAAAGAAACTTAATGAATCCCCTTATAACCAACATACTTGACTTGAGCAATTTTGTAAACAACAAATGGTCCATGATCCATGACCCATTTTCCCTTCCTTCCCTCCCCCATTCACTTTAATAGAATAGTCCTTAACTGACTCAATCTGTATCTTTTCAAAGTAATCTGAATATCAACATTTTTCAATTAAAAAAATAACAATTTCTGAAATAAGTTATAATAAGACTTAAAAATTGCATTAAAATTGGTTAAATTACCAATAGTTAATGGTGTACAACAACCATACATTACGACAAGATATTTCAAATATTCTTGCCAATCAGATTATATGGCGTTAATAAGAACCCAAGTCTACAACAAACAAACAATTTTTGTGACCCTGAGTGTACAAAAAAAAATTATACTTAAAGGCAAGAAATTTATATTTTGTCAAAATATTACTACATAACTTATACGAAGCACATGAATGCTCACTTAAAAATTCAGCATTATGGCTAAGAATTTTGGGTAGCTTAAAGCACCTATACTTCAAGAAACAAGTACATTTTATTATATATGAATTATTAAAACAATCATAATATATCACAAAAACTAGGAATAGAAAGAAAGAAAACTGCTACATCACTAGCTATTATAAAATGAGAATTTCAACAGATCTGTGCCTTGTATTTCATTATTCATGACAAAAATAGAAATAACAAAATATTACAAAAAGCATAGCTAAATTTTTCACAAATAAGTAAAAAATAATATTTATGAACCTCTACTCTGTTCATATAGTAGATCTGTAAAGACTTTTAGTACTAAAAATAACTCTTTCTGTCATATTTTATCAAACTTTTGCAACTAAATATCAAGTAATCTCATTAGTAAATATATATGGGTTCACGACGCAACAATCCAGATCTTTTGTGAGCTATTTTTAAGATCTGCTTTTGGAAAAAATTTCAGAAACAAATCTTATACAATATTTTCTTCCTCCCTTTCAGGAGAGTTCCCAGGAGACTTCCTGAACTTTAATTTAGCACTTCCTGTATCATCAAGCTGATACTGAGGTCCAACATCAGATATTGCTTCAATGGCTGCTTCTCCTTCCTCGGGAGACTTTCCTTGAGCTCGAAGTAGTTCTGTCTTTATAATAATCTCATTGCTAATATAAGCCTCTCTTCTGATTTGAACTTTCAACTGTGCAGGGACATCTGGGATTAACCAAGCAATCAAACCAGTGATGAAAACGATTACATTCTAAAAAATATATACAAGTTTAGATTATATTTTACCTGATTACTGTACAATCATCTAAAATCTAAAGTTTGTAAGCACTGACTGGTAAAGATTGCTTTAATCTATCAGTGGGTAATACAATTAATAAATATTGCATTGAATAAAGCATTGGTTATAGTTCATTCAACTACAATTCTGGACAATGGGAGATAATTCTAATTTTTAAAGATTGCTTTATAATGACATCATTTATAATTTTAGAACAGATATTAAATTCTTGCTTCTGGCAAAAGTTATGTAAATTTCTTGCTAGGCGTAGCATTATTTTGTGACAGGAATATCTGAGCATATATTTATACAGTGATAAGTTTCTGAAAATGTTCATGGATAGGATGTATAGAATGTTATATTCAATGCAATATATTTTGTGTATCTAAAAGATAGTGATAAGCCTTGGAAGATTCAGATATCAAGTCAGTAACATAGGGTTTTGATTGCATTTTATGCAATATTTACTCAAAAATATTTGAAATTTAAAGAGACTGTTTACTTGTTAGAGCTAAGGAATGACAGTTGGTCCTTGACAGTTTTATTGGC
Source organism: Mytilus edulis (assembly GCF_963676685.1). Classification (NCBI taxonomy): domain Eukaryota; kingdom Metazoa; phylum Mollusca; class Bivalvia; order Mytilida; family Mytilidae; genus Mytilus; species Mytilus edulis. The sequence goes on along the minus strand of NC_092353.1, from coordinate 48,738,060 downwards.
TGTAAAAGTCAACTGGTATTAACATTTTGTTATTAGTTTGTGCTGTTACACACCTGTCCATGGCTACGTCATGGTGTAGTGCTCACAAACATGTTTAAACCCACTACATTCAGCATGTGCCTGTTCCCAAGTCAGGATCATTGGGTGTGGTTTTATTACAAATCAGGCAATTGTTTTTCTCATTTTCACAAGTTTAGGCCTTTTCTAGCGCACTATACAGTCTCAATAGGGACTTAGATGACAAATGTGGTCCTAAATTTTTTCAAGTTGTAATTTCTATCCCCTCTTTTTATTTATCTCTATTCTGTCCTGCTTTTTTTTCCAAGTTGCTCATCCTCCTTCCCTTTTTTTTTTGTCAAAAGCCCTACCCTGCCTTTTTTCAAATTAAATGGTAGCCCACCTAAAAATCAAATGGTAGCTCCCTTAAAATAAAAGATATAAGAAGATGTGGTATATAAACTTTTTTGTAACCTTACCTGAAATACTACAACAAATACAAATCTAGCAGCCAGTATATGCCAGTATAATTGTGAAAATTCATAGGCATTCTCTGACCATGGTGGGTTTCTAAAATCTCGGTATCTGTAAATAGAAGAAAATATCAAATATTGAGGAAAAAAATCTTTTCACAATATTTATGTCCACTCATTTAAGGGCATATGATACAGTTACAGGGAAGTTAATGATTTGCCAGCGTCAAATTTTATTTTCCCCGACGTCAAACTGTGAAATATCGAGAAAAGATGCATTTCTTTTACTTTGACAAATATACCACAAAACATGCTGTTTTTTCCTAAAATCCTGAAACTTTGTTAAAAATTAATAATTTTCAAAGAAATGCTTTACATATTACAAGCATATTTATGTAACGAAGATTTGCATAATATTTTTACAGAAATCTGCTTGTATCATGTGTATCTATTTGTTGAAATAAACAAAAGTTAGGTGTGTCTATCCAAAGGACAGAAATGTTAAAAAAAAAAGCAATTAAGAGTAATTATCAAAAATTTCAACCAACTTATCTCTTAAAGTAGCACATGAAGGTATATTTCTTTATTATATTTTTAAATTGCATAGGTGAAAAATAGCATATTTGCAAATTTTTGTAAAAACATCATTATGGGATTGAAACTGTATGGTATGCTCTTAATATAAAATGTATCATCAAAAATGCCAAGGCATTCAAATGTGCACTCAAGGGTGTCGACTTTAGTAAGACGACAAACAGGGGAAAACATCAACAAGATATCAATATAACAAATATGAAGCAGACAAAAATGAACAACTTTTTTGGGGTAAATGCAGTCCTAAATATTCATTGAATCATAAGCTAATACATTATGGGTTCTAATACACTCAAAGCTTACAACAAAATGCATCAAGTGTGTAGGTAAGGTAATATCTTTGGCTAGCTTGCTTGTTAGCTGAACCGTTAAGTCATTATGAGGTTAACTATACTACCCTACTTCCCGAGTAGTCTAGTCCTACAGATAGAAAAATTGGTTATATGTCGGACTAGTCTCCTCTAAAAGTTGAGTAGAATACCTAACCTGATAATGATGATAATGTATTCCTTTCCAACTTGTCATAGTATCTAGAGAAAGTGTATCATTTCATGTGATGCTAAAATCATTTAGGAAAAATAAAAAAGCTTTATATTAACCAGAATTCTTTTGGAACAGTTTCAGTCTTCAATATCAGATATAATAGTTGCACAAAAATTAGGATATGCCTCTGCAGGTTGGTATTTTCAGAAATTCTTATTTTAATTAGCTCCATTTAATGTTTTTTTTTAGTATTTACATGCCTTAGTGTATAATTTGTTACTTTATAAATTTGATATCTTTTGAAATTGAAAAAAAATATTGAAAAAAAAGATTAGTCCTACACTGAAGGGCGACTGATGAGAAAAATGAATTTTTATATAACAATAATCAGTTAACTGTTAGTTTAGTAAGACATCCATAATCACTGAACTAGTACACATTTTTTTTTAGGGGCCAGTTGAAGCACGCTTTTTGGTGTGGGATTTTTCTGCTGTGTTGATGACCCATTGGTGCCCTTTCGGCTGTTTTCTGCTCTTTGGTCGTGTTTTTGTCTCTTTGACACATTCCTTGTTTCCATTCTCAGTAAACTTCTTCTTTTATTAGATAAATTCACAACCATACCTGCAAATCTGTATGTGTTCACTTCCAGCATACGTAGGCCTATGATCTGCCTCAAAATCAGATGTGTTAAAATATGACATTGTATGATTGAGGTATCCCTTCAGGCTATCATCTTTACTGTAGGAATTCAAGTATACCATTCTAGGTATATAATCTGATGTCAGAGCAATTATAAAGGCCTGGAAAATATAAATGGCATAACATTAGAGACACTTACCCTGCCTTTTACTATACCAACAATAGACCATTTTATAATATCAAATTTTGACTATGTAATTTATATTTTTCAACAGATTACTTTCTCTGTGGTTGGACATCCTGGTACTTGGTCAAGCAAGAGCAATGTAAATAAGTAAGTTCAAGATTTAAATCAGTACAGTTTGGAGAGAAAGTTTGCTGTTAAATGCTTTCTATACATGACTAAATCATCAGAAAGCAGTAAAAGTGGGGATGTCTCCAAATTGTGACATGGAAGAAGATTTTACAAAAAAATAATTTTTCTTCCCATTGTTTCTGTTAAAATAACAATTAAGGTGGTACCTAACACTACAGGGAGATAACTCTGTAAAGTCAGCTTAATGTTTTAATTACGTTGTGTTGTAAAAGGAATATTAAGCTTCTCAATGATCAAAATTGGTGTTTGTCAAATTGCTATATAACTAGTGTAATTTTTCTGACAGAACGGTTGGTTCAATTTTTTTTAAATTTTTATATTTTTGTTAAAGTGTCAAAGTAAATACTTTGACAAAATTTTATGAAAATTAAACGAGCCAAATTAATTTTAGTGAAAGTGTTGGGTACCACCTTAAATATAATATGCCATTTACTTAAATGATTGCTTAGAACCAATTGTATGTTATCAAGGGTTTATCATAATTAAATTATACAGAAATAAGAAATTTAGAGATAACATTACAATTACAGTGGAAAATGAGTAAATGCTCGACACTGAATGCCATTGTTACTCCTCATTTATATATATTATTGTAACGATATAAAGAAAGTTATGCCCTTTTTTTATAGGACTTACATTAGAGATTATAGCTATTCTTGAGATTCCATACAAAACACTGTACCAGATGCCTGAAATTAAAAATCAAAGCACTGTAAGCGATATAGGCAGTTAATCAAAAACCAAGACAAAAGTGTTGATGCTTGAAATTCAAAAAAAAAATAAATATTGTAAAATTAAAAAAATATTTATGGACACTCTATATCAAAGTCTGACAAACAAAGCACATTTGGTAAAGACAAAATTAACAGACAAAATTGAATTTTAAAAACATTGCACAGAAAATGATGAATCAAGTATGTTTGAGGCTGCAAATCAAAGCAAAACATTTTACATGCTCATTAATGTTTTACAATTGATTATTCCTTGTATCAATCTTAATTAAAATTCAAACAATATGTTAACAGCCATACTAGGTATAAAGTAATTCTTTTAATTTTACTTCTATGAAAACTGTTTTCAAATTTTGCAATGTCAAACTTCTATGATACTCAAAAAGAAATATAAATCATTTGTTGTCTACGCAACAGGTAAAGCTGTCATTTTCATATATCTAGAAAAGCTATGAATAAACAGACTTTGAAGTATGACACACTGGTAAACAGAATTCAGATTTGCTTATTGTTAAAGGCTGTACAGTGACCTACAGTGGTTAATTTCTGTGTCATTTGGTCTCTTGTGAATGGTTGTCTCATTTGCAACCATACCACATAGATCTCCTTTTTTTTATAAACACCCTTTCAAAAAATAAAGTTATTTTTATTTCAATAATAAACTTTTGTCCTCATATATTGTGTGATGTCATAGTCCTCAAAATGATGTTTGGGCTAATCACAATATCCAAAACAGTGAATTACCCATAATGCAACACTATTTCTGAATTGTTCTAATTTCTGACCCTTACCTATATCAGGACTTCTATCAGCCAGTGGTCTCCTCAGATGTGTGATCATTTTGGATGAGTCCATCCTGATCTCTATGATGTTGTTTATGAGAGAAAAGAGAGGTCCCAGTGGGAAAGCTGCCACAAATATTGTCAAAAAGCCAAACTGTAGCACTATAAAAAAAAAAATACATCAATATATTTCAATCCACAAAGTAGCAAAAGTTAATTTACAAAATAATAATGAAATAGAATGATAAAAATTTTTGAAATACAACAGATATGTAATTTTCATCAAGTTTTCAAAGTTTAGCTACTACAGTTTACTCTGTTTGAAATTGAAAAATTATTCAAGTTATTTTTAAACATCAATACAGAGTTCAAAAATATATTTTCACACTGAAATCAGATACAAAAAAAAATATTTCCAAAATTTCTGATCTAATGCAATTAATTATGATTATCATAAAAAAACTAAATAAAAATAAGAAGCCTTTGCAATGAAACCTTTAATATGAAGCTAATACATTTTTGTAATATTTCTCACAAAAAACTCTAAATACTAACCCATTTCTAAATACTCATAAAACAAAGAGGTTGTCTGAGCAGCCTCTAACTTGTAATCTTTCTCATAGGAGGCTCTAGAAGCTTTTTCTGCCTTTGTCTCCTTGGAAAGACATCTTTTTATCATCTTTATTAGTTTTCTGTTGAATAAACGAACATGAAAAATAAATAATAAGAGTTACTTTATGTATAAAAGCCAGCTTTCCCAAAATAATATAGAAAAATAGCAGAGTCAAGAGTTTTGGCATAGGAACCCTGAAAATCACTTAAAAATTTGTAAGTTTGAGACCAATTAACAGGGACTGATCCTGTGTTGCTGCATGCCATATTGGAGCCTTAAACTGATCATTTCCTTCTATTTAAGCTAAGAATACTTTGACCTAATTTTCAATTTCTGATGAGTATTGTAAAATCTCAAAATAAAAGTACCTGGAAATTGCTGTAAGATGGATGTAGGATTGCTTACTCACTTCAAACCACCATGACCAAGTGTCATCCGGAGAATAAAATCAATCCCTTACTCGCTTCAAACCACCATGACCAAGTGTCATCCGAAGAATAAAATCAATCCCTTACTCGCTTCAAACCACCATGACCAAGTGTCATCCTAAGAATAAAATCAATCCCTTCAATAGGAGCCATGAAAAGTTTGACCAAAATTTTCTTTGTAAAATGAGTGCATTATTAGCAAACAAGAAGTGAATTTACTGTGGATGTTCAGTTAACTCTGGTAATGAAAGTCTTTAGAGAGATGGTTTTAATATTACTCACGGCAGAACAAGTTCTGTGAAGTTATTAACAAATAACTGTTTTCCTGTCATGATAATGGCAAGCTGTATACACAATTCTATCAAGCACCCTCCTGCAGCACACTACAAACAAAAACAGAAAATAAAAATGCATTAAAACTTAAATTCTATGTAAACAATGTATGTTCAACACAAACTAAAATAAAAAGCACATCATTTAACAAGTTAGGGTACTGTAGATTCATTTATTTTCGTGAGGAAAACGTGTGTTTTTTTGTGGATATTTCATTTCATGGTTTTTGCCAATCACATCAAACAAAGCCTAATGAAATTTTTTATTATTTGAATGTTTGAATTTGTGGTTCATCTGTTCCCACGAAACCCAGGAAAATTGGTATCCAGCGAATAATAATGAATCAAAAGTAAAATAATTTTCATGGAAGGCTTACCAGCAAAAGTAATCTTTAAATACAAAATAAAATGTCCCTTGGAGGTATAGAATGTAAAATGGGTTATAATTTGGTTATGATGACCTGGAAAGCCTCCATTTTACTTTCTGCTTCTTTACACTTTTTCTAGATTCAGATCCTTAGGGTTGCAATTATTATCAATGAATAAAGTAAAACAGTTCTTTCTTAGGGGGTAGGGACACATGATCTGTTTTTTGCAATACGATTGAAAGAAGAGGTTCTTCTACGATAAATTTGGCACATGACAACATAAGTTTGTTGTTAATAGATATGAAAATACAGTAAAATCTGTATAAACCGGCCAGCTACGGGACTATGAAAGAGGGCCTGTTTGGACAGTGAGCCGGTTTATTCAGGTTTTCCCTCTCCGACTTGTCAATTGAACTTTCACTTCGTTTTTCATTGTTTTCATTTGCATCAAAATACTCGTGTTGTTTCGATTGTGAGACGAAAGTTTTAATTTAATTTAAAACATTGGTATGACCGATTAAAAAGCAAGAATATTATCAAACAAAATTTCGTCACTATTGAAACATGGTCGTACAGTGCACAATACCCATTGATTGTTGTCATCTGGGTGTTCTTCATTATCAGGGTCATTGGTTTAATGGTACACAACAGGGAACCCAGGATTTCGAAAATACGATGTAAATATCAAACTCTTTTTTTTTTTTTTTATCCAAGTTTCAATGTACTAAGTTCAATTCGAAATATATTCTGTGTGTCTTTTCGTTTAATTTACACATGTATAATGTGTCAATAAACAGCTCACTACTGTACGATTGTAAGTTCACAGATTAACACCTGGCTAATTGTTTACCTTGAAAAGCCATATTGTATAAACAAATTTGTTTTGATTGCATATCGATCATTAGAAATTAATTATACAAACCGGTTTTGACAGGTCGAGTCCGGTTTACAAAGGGTATTTTAACAAAGACTTTGAAGGAAAAAAAATGGACTTTAATTTTCGGACGAAATGGACAGGAAACTGGTTTATTCAGGGTCCGGTTGAGTCAGGTTTGATTGTATAATTTTAAGTTGGAAATTATCAATAGCTTCAAGTAACAATCATAGAAATATAAAATAGTCTGTTTACTTCTTCCTGTCTGGCTCCAAACATAGTGGTGTATTTTCCAGGCCTTCCTATTATTCTGAAAAAGAAAAGGTAATATGTTAAAAGATCATAGGAAACCCATTGCAACGTGATTTGTTGTGTCAAAAAAAAAAAAAAAAAAAAAAAAAAAAATAATAATTTTAGGAAATATAGTGTTATAATATTCTAATAATTTTTAGATATTTCATGGAGATTGATTGATTGATTGTTGCTGTTTTAATGCCACTTTTAAGTGTCTTTTTTGGGATATTTCATGGAAGTAAGTTTTTATGGGTGAAGGAAGCCGGAGTGCTCTGAGAAAACCACCAACCTTTTATATAAAAGATGTAGTCGTGAAATTTGGAAAGGCAATTATAATCAAGACCAAAACTTAGAATAACAAATTTACATCAAATATCAAATGTAAAATTACAAACATTATGATCTCAACTAACCTTCCTTTGAAGAAAGCTATGTATATAATGGAGGAGTAGTAGTTGACGAACTGTAAGGCAAACAATTTCAATGTGATACTGTCGTCATATTCCTTCTGTGTCCTCAAACATTCTAAGTCTGTTAACCAGAAAGCAAGACGACTGTAGATCTGTAAATATATATTGAATAAAGAATCATTATTGTTAGAAAAGACAAGCTTCCAATTTGCAATTTTTAGTTTTGATTTTATGATTTTATGGAGGTACATTTGGTTTAATTGGTGGAAAATGTTTCTTTGGACATTATGTTCTGAACATGTCTGTGTAAAGAAATTACTAACACATATAGTGGTTTGTGTAGCTCACAAAAAAGCCAGATGGACTATAAAATATTCAGTAAAATTTAATTGCACATTTCAATTACTAGAGACAAACAACTATTACAGAATATGTTATGACTAATATAACAAATTTACCATGTTAAGTGTAATAAAACAAATTTACCATGTTAAGTGTAATATAACAAATTTACCATGTTAAGTGTAATAAAACAAATTTACCATGTTAAGTGTAATATAACAAATTTACCATGTTAAGAATAATAATTATCAACAGATTGATACAAGCAGCAGTTACAGTTGTCACCAGACTGGCATTCTCATAGATTGTCGCTGTTGTCGTGGCAACCAATGTAGAATTAGTTGATGTTGGTCGGTCTTTCGTTAAAACTTGCAGAGCAGCCAACACCGATACACGATAGGCTATCACACCAAATACAGCAGCTATGGCTAGGAAACCCTAAAGATAAATAAATATACTTAAGTAATGTAAGATGCATGTAGTGAACCAACACTTTCTAACGGTACAAGCTGGTAGAGTAATCAGGATGGATACCAGGAAGTATGCTGTGGTTGTCTTAAATCTTGGGAAATAATTAAATTGTCCTGAAGACGCCACTGTAAGTGTCGAAAGATGTAGACCAGAATAAAGAATGTCCTTGCAATAATCTAAGATATTGTTGTCTTTGTGTATAATTCAGTAAGGTAAATTCAGAAATTATTGTGTGTATCTAATTTAATATGCAAGATTAGTTATAGCGATTTCAGGAAAATCTACAGACAGATATATGTATTAGATGTCAGACTGGGAGTCCTTATTATATACACTCACACAGTCCCATAATTCGCAGTAATAAAAACAGCACAAAAGTTTGTAAAATTTACAGTCTTTGATTCCCTACTTTTGATTCAAATAATTTTATATGCCAAATATTGCGACAGGATAGGTATCGCAAAAATTACATTTTCAATTCTTATAGCAAATTTTGTTTGCAGCATTTTCTGAAATTGTATCAAAAAGAACAAGTGGTAACATTGACTTGTAACTTGTGCATTTGTTGGCATTGAATCAAATAAATTCATTCTTTTCATTTTCTCTTTAATGTTAGCTGATTTCATTTGCCATATTTTCAGAGTATTGCTATGTGAATGATGGCAACTGGTGCCATTGGTCAGTAAAATTTCAATTTTAGCTACTACACAGCTAATTAAACAATTGTAATACATACTGCAATCAATAACACTTAAGTGAAAGAGCATGCATATCCATTTAGATATTGTATCTAAAATATATAGCTTATTTTACATAAACAGTGTAAAACATTATTATTACAGTTGTACAAAAGGCTCATACAAGCTCTAAACTATAAATTTTTCTATTTAATTAACATTTAAGGGATTTTTATGGTGTATTATAAACAATATAAGCTTCTCTAAAAGGCTTGAAACATCCTCCAAGCATACCTGGAGGAAGCTCAATAGAATAACTATATGTTACCTAAATAGCTTCATCACTGTCTTTTTTCTTTGGACATTTCTATTAAGATTTGTTTACAACTGTATGATATAGGTTGTTATACTTACCAGAAAAAACATGATTGAATAAGACATCAAGAAAATCGGTACTCTCTTTGTCCAAAACGGCAGATGAGGTTCTTTTAACTGTAAAGAGAAAAGGTAACTTTGAGACAATTATTTTCTAACTAACGGAAAAAGTTATCAAGATATTCAAATAAACTACAGCATTTAAGGAATAGCTGATTCGAGGAAATTTCCTAAAGTCTTCATGGTTTCGAAATTTGTCATAAATATTCATTTCTCCCCTTTATAGGACTTTCTTTAAAATCAAATCCCAAAAGCCTGAATCTGATCTTAAAACTACTATAAAAACATTTTATCCACCTTAATTAAAAAGTATGCTATTATACAACTGGCTGGCTGCAGTGGATAGAAATGGTGTAAAGTAAATAGAAAACAATATATTACTTTAATCACAACAATTTCTAGCTTTATAATCGAGGGCGTGTTTGATTAACAGGAATTCTTTTGTGAGTAAATATTTTACAAACCCCAGTATTAAGAGCAGTTTTTTTTAGGTAGAATGTTGGTATATATTTCCTCAGCTAGAATTTTCTAATACTTTGCCAGAATGCAGATCTTTCAATGCTTTTTTTTCAAAACTAAAATTTAAAGTAAGGGTCACCATGCATTTTTTTTAAGCTACAAATAATTTGCATAGATTGATCATAAAAAAAAAACTTTTTGTGAATAAAATGAAATCTATGAGAATTTTAAAATAAAATATGAGAAGATAGGTGATTAAATATGCTTTAAGAAAATAGAATTGAAAAAAGGAGTCACCCACCTCGTTTTTTGCTACAAGTAAAAATTGGAATTTCTCTATCAATTGTTTATAAAAAAAAATATTATTTAGGTTTTCTCCTCTTAAACTGGTAACCTCACAATTTGATTTGAACAAACACAATTGTTTGGTATTAACACTGATTAGATAAATCAGTCTAAAAATTCAATGAATGACTTATTTTCTGTAATCTAATAAACATTCTGATCCATTTATAGCCAATCTGCCTCAAAATTTTAAGTAAAAAACTAGGACCTATTGTGAATCTCTATTTTTACGATCCAAGATGGCAGTATATAATTAATCTACCTTATTGTGAGTATAGGTTTCACTTACCCCTGTAATAGGATGTATTTTTTAATGAGTAGTTTTCTTTGTTGAGTATAAATTTCTCTTACCCACACATATAGTTGGATGTATTCTATGATGAGTACAGTTTTCTATGGAAAGTATAGGTTTCACTTACCCCAGTAAATGGATGAATTCTATAAGGAGTACAGTTTTCTATGGTGAGTATATGTTTCACTTACCCCATTAATTTAATGTGCCCTATAGTGAGTACAGTTTTCTATGGTGAGTATAGGTTTCACTTACCCCAGTAAATGGATGAATTCTATAATGAGTACAGTTTTCTATGGTGAGTATATGTTTCACTTACCCCATTAATTTAATGTGCCCTATAGTGAGTACAGTTTTCTAGAGTGAGTATAGATTTCACTTACCCCATTAATTTAATGTGCCCTATAGTGAGTACAGTTTTCTATGGTGAGTATAGGGTTTCACTTACTCCATTAATTTAATGTGCCTTATAGTGAGTACAGTTTTGTAGGGTGAGTATAGGTTTCACTTACCCCATTAATTTAATGTGCTCTATAGCGAGTACAGTTTTTTATGGTGAGTATAGGTTTCACTTACCCCATTAATTTAATGTGCCCTATAATGAGTACAGTTTTTTTATGGAGAGTATAGGTTTCACTTACCCCATTAATTTAATGTGCCCTATAGTGAGTACAGTTTTCTAGGGTGAGTATAGGTTTCACTTACCCCATTAATTTAATGTGCCCTATAGTGAGTACAGTTTTTTATGGTGAGTATAGGTTTCACTTACCCCATTAATTTAATGTACCCTATAGTGAGTATAGTTTTCTAGGGTGAGTATAGGTTTCACTTACCCCAGTAATTGGATGTATTCTATAATGAGTAGTTTTCTTCCGTGAGTATATTTTTCTATAATGATTACAGTTTTTAATGTTGAGTATAGTTTTCTATAATGAGTACAGTTTTCTATGGTGAGTATAGGTTTCACTTACCCCAGTAATTGGATGTAGTCTATAATGAGTACAGTTTTCAAGTCTTGCCAAGTATTCAGGTCTAGGTGGTTGCTGGAATATAAAACAGGCAAAAGTATGATTTGACCACCTATTGCTACTTTAATTCCAAAATCATTAAAGCATCCCATTTACTATATTATGTCAATCTAATGTTCACAAGATGATTCCCCTCAATTTTTTTAATGATTGTTAGGCCAGATATGTTTTCAAACAGTTCTTAATAAGTTTCAAGTCAATTTGACAATAAGTTCAGGGGTGGATCCAGCCATTTTAAATAGGGGGGTTCCCAACCCAGGACAAATGGGAGAAGGGGGGGGGTTCAACCTACATGTCTCCATTCAAATGCATTAATCGCCCAAAAAAAAGGGGGGGTTCCAACAATTTCCACAATTACTTAGGGTTCAATTGCAATGTTTAGTTGCTACATCATTGACTGATTACCAGATCCCTTTTCATTATTTTCATATCTAATATTTTCAATCCTTAATGAATTAGCATGAACACCATAAATAGTGAACACATATTTACCTCTTCTCTAACATAATCCAACAAGTCCCATTTATACTGCATGGAAGCCTGCCTTCTCTTCCAAAATTCTAAGAATAATGTACCTGTCCAAAATATATACTTTTTGTTTAAATATACTTTTTCACTATTTTGGTCTTTGGGAAAATGTTGTTTGTGTTGTATTTAGACCTCTCTACCAAGAAATTTGTTTTTTCCAGCACACCTATATAAATTGTGGTTTTTATCCAACGCAATCATAGGTTTGAATTCTGTTTTTAATTCAGACTTGTTAACCCTCATATTTCAACTGCATAAAAGGACTAAAAGTCACAATTTTATCAGAATTACATGACAGATATAAATCATAAGTATACTTTTTCAACATTTAAAAATTTCATGAAAACTCATTCTCATAAAGGGTAAAGAATGTTCTTGCTGCAGGGGTCGACTTAAGAAAAAAAAATTTTTTTGATCAACTGGCCCACTCAAAATCTTACTGGCCCGAGAAATGTCGGTCCACGAAGTGGGCCGACGCGGTAGGGGGGAGGGGGGGTGGGTTTGAGAAAATTTTTTTGGGAAAAAAAAGTTTGAAAATTTTATTATTATTGGCACAAAATCCTGCAATCTGAGAGCTTTTGATGCAATATTTGTTGCGGTCCATGAAGGAATAAACTCCCTTTTTCTTTTTGATTTTTCATATTCTTTTCCTTTTTGGTTGCTATCGGTTTCAGCTTTTCTTTTTTGGGGGTAGTTCTTTAGGAAACGTTCCATATCATCAATTTATTTAATTTTACTGGGGGCTGCCATTTTTAACTCGAAAAATCCCGAATAACGAATCTCGCGCGTTTCCGGGGAACCTCGGAATTGTCGATTTTTACCGAGTAATTTGATTGGCCGGCTATTATTACCAGTCGATTTCAATAACACGGAAGTATGTGCAATCTTCCGCGTGGTAGAAAATGAAAGTTGCTGGCCCAAGTGGCCAGAGAATATTGACTGGCCCGTCGGGACGTTCTTTGTTAAGTTTGACTGGCCCGACAGTAAATTTACTAGCCACGGGCCAGCGGGCCAGCGGTTACGTCGACTCCTGTGCTGTGTTGAAGATTCAATGGTGGCATTCAGCTGTTATCTGCTCTTTGGTTGGTTTGTCATCTCTTTGACATATTCTCCATTTCCATTCTCGATTTTACTTATTTAATACCAACTTACCCCAGAATGACATAAATATTGCAAAGAAGACTGTCCCACCATTATCAAACATCCGACTAGCTATGGCATTAGAACATGACTCATACAGGTTCCAATATGGACATTGAAAATCACATAATGGACACATGGTAAAGTTATTTTTGGGATCACAAATCTCCTTCCTATAATAAAATAAAAAGATTAAAAAGATTAAAGGAAATTCATTACTATTAATTCAATATCAATTTTCATTAATTTCCTGGGTGAATGAAACCCATGAATTCAAATGTTCAATAAAATCAAAATTGCAGACTTTGGAAAAGACATTAAACAAGAATGTGTCCATAGTACACGGATGCCCCACTCGCACTATCATTTTCTATGTTCAGTGGACCGTGAAATTGGGGTAAAAACTTTAATTTGGAATTAAAATTAGAAAGATCATATCATAGGGAACATGTGTACTAAGTTTCAAGTTGATTGGACTTCACCTTCTTCAAAAACTACCTTGACCAAAAACTTTAACCTGAAGCGAACGGACGCACGGACAAACGGAGAGAACAGACGAACGGAGGCACAGACCAGAAAACATAATGACCCTCTACTATCGTAGGTGGGGCATAAAAATGGGTGAGATATCATTGTATGAGGAAATAGATTTAAAAAACTTACGCTGGGTAGCTGTCAGGTGCCACTGCTATTCCATATATGAAAACCACTAAGCCAACAATAGAGGCTGGTATCAACATCATTGTGTAGAATCCTAACCAAGTAAAGTATATTCCTATCTTAGCTCCAAAGTAATTCCTGAAAATAGGGGAAAAAAATGAAAAGTCCTGTGTGTATCTTTAAAACTTCCATTTTTAGTCATTAAAGTCATTTTCAATTCTTAAATAGGAACAAAATGTTCATGTTTGTAAATTTCTGTTGATACTGATGCCTTAATGTTGTTTATACATCAGAAATGGAGATTTTATCAAATAGTTTGCCTGTACCTCAGGAATAGATTACCTGAGCTGTATTTGGCAAAACTTTCAGGAATTTGTGGTCCTCAATGCTTTTCAACTTCGTACTTTATTTGGCCTTTTTAACATTTTTGAATTTGAGTGTCATTAATGTGCCTTTTAAAGATGAAACGCTCGTCTAGTACAAATATAAATTTTCTGGTATCTATGATGTTTTTTGCATGTTTTTGTGTTTTAAGGTGGTACCCAACACTTTCACTAGAATCAATGTGGCTTGTTTAATTTTCATAAAATTTTGTCAAAGTATTTACTTTGACACTTTAACAAAAATATAAAAATTAAAAAAATTTTGAACCAACTGTTTTGTCAGAAAAATTACACTGGTTATATAGCAATTTGACAAACACCAATTTTGATCATTGAGAGGTTTAATATTCCTTTTACAACACAACGTTATTAAAATGTTAAGCTGACTTTACAGAGTTATCTCCCTGTAGTGTTAGGTACCACCTTAATTTGATCATATCCTTTGATTTCATTGATTCTATGGTCATTTAATATCAAAATAAAAAGAAGAAATTCTAACATGGAGCCTTGACTAACCTCACATGTTCCAATGGCTGAACTTTAAACATATTCCTCCAGTTTCCCCAGTGGTCAAACAGCAGTTTTCTTTCATTGGGTGCTGAGCCTGGCTTCCAATGACCCTATAATGTGGTAATAAAAATAAAACATGTATGAATTTTCAATTCTTAAAAAAACATGTCCCTCTTAGTCTGTGTTATAGGAAGAACTAAGAGACTTTAAACTGCATGGAACATTTAGTTGAAGAATCTAGTGGGTTGTGTTTGGAGACTTTCATGTTCCAATAATATGAAAGTTCCTCATACAAATGTCTGAACAGAATGGTCATATTGTGCATGCAACAAAAAGTCAACTGTATGGATGCTCCTATAATCTCTCCATATTATTCCAAACAACTTCCAAATGTATCTGTTCATTTACCCCCACCCCTTCCCTATTTTAACAGGTTTTTAACCTCAACTTCTACAATTTTTGTATAACACATGTATGATTTTCTTACCAATTTGTGTTTTATGTCATTTTTATGGATGTCTCTAATTATTACTTTCAAGTTCAGTCCCTTCATAAAAATTCTTTCTTTCAGAAGTACAATCTACATTTAATTAAATTATGCGAGTAATTATGTGGATGTCCTTTCAAGTCTTCATAATTTCCAACATTGAAAAGACTGTGAATGTCTATTTAAAAAGATAACAAAAGGATAATGCAATGACATCTGAGTTTATTATCTTTACTCACCTCGTGTAATGAATAGGCTGCAGTGTAAATATTGTCATTTATCATCTTGTTGATACCTGCAAAAGAAAGAGGATTATCGGTAATTCGTATATTTTCCCTTTGATCTTACTGCCTAATATTGCCAACGTACTGGCTGTATTGTGACGTCATAATTACCCATAAACAGAATAATAGGTAGTTTCGTTTTTGATACTGACTATATCATGTGGAATATCTTAACTCGACCTAACAATCTCGTCTAGATATTCCACATGATATAGTCAGTATCAAAAACGAAACTACCTATTATTCTATATATATTATATGTACACATGCTTCTGCTTTAAATTTTATTTGCTATTAACGTTTGCAATTTTTATGATTATGTAATAAGTCCCAGGCTTTATTAACAAGGCATTAACATGCAAAAACCTAACTAACTTGTACTTACCAAAAGAATAAGCATCATTTTTATCAGTACTGAAAGGTTTTCTCCTCAGAATAAAATTCACAATACGACTTCTTGTAGCATTATCAAAGAAGGTGTCCCTATCCTCTGGTATGTCAAACCTGAAACACAGAATAGAAATTAACAAGAGGCTCTCAAGAGCCTGAATCGCTCACCTGGTAAACAATGCCTTATTGAACATATTGAACCATGCCAGGCAAACATGTACAGCTAACAATTCTTCAATATTACAAATATATATGACTTACTGTTTATAAATAAAGAAAATGAGACCAAAACACAAACACTTAAAACTTAGCAATGGACTGTGAAAATGAGGTCAAGTTCAAATAAAACCTGCGTAACCGACATATAGATCATAAAATATTTTCATACACCAAATATAGTTGACCTAATGCATAAAGTATTAAAAAAATAGACCAAAATAGAAAATAAAACACAAACTTTATTTTATACACCCTACTGATCATTCAGTTGAAGTTTGGTTGAATTTGGTTGAGTAGTTTTAGAGGAGAAGATTTTTTAAAGTTAGCAAATATGATGAACAAATTGTGAAAAAATTGTCATTAAAGGACAATAACCCCTTAAGGGGTCAATTGACAATTTTGGTCATATTTAACTTATTTGTAGATCTTACTTTGCTGATCATTTTTGCTGTTTACAGTTTATCTTTATCTATAATGATATTCAAGATAATGACCAAAAACTGCAAAATTTCCTTAAAATTACCAATTAAGTGGCAGCAACCCAACAATGGTTTGTTTGATTCGTCTGAAAATTTCAGGGCTGATAGATCTTGACCTAATGAACATTTTTACCCCTGTCAGATTTGCTCTAAATGCTTTCGTTTTTGAGATATAAGCCAAAAACTGCATTTGACCCCTATGTTCTATTTAAAGTAAGGGCAGCCATGTTTTTTGACGGATCAAAAATCGAAGCACACACTTTGTGCAGGATAATCTAAGGAACTATCATGCTAAGTTTCATCCAAATCCATTCAGTAGTTTCAGAGGAGAAGATTTTTTAAAGTTAGCAAATATGATGAACAAATTGTGAAAAATTGTCATTAAAGGACATTTACCCCTTAAGGGGTCAATTGACAATTTTGGTCATATTAACCTATTTGTAGATCTTACTTTGCTGATCATTTTTGCTGTTTACAGTTTATCTTTATCTATAATGATATTCAAGATAATGACCAAAAACTGCAAAATTTCCTTAAAATTACCAATTAAGTGGCAGCAACCCAACAATGGTTTGTTTGATTCGTCTGAAAATTTCAGGGCTGATAGATCTTGACCTAATGAACATTTTTACCCCATGTCAGATTTGCTCTAAATGCTTTCGTTTTTGAGATATAAGCCAAAAACTGCATTTGACCCCTATGTTCTATTTAAAGTAAGGGCGGCCATGTTTTTTGACGGATCAAAAATCGAAGCACACACTTTGTGCAGGATAATCTAAGGAACTATCATGCTAAGTTTCATCCAAATCCATTCAGTAGTTTCAGAGGAGAAGATTTTTTAAAGTTAGCAAATATGATGAACAAATTGTGAAAAATTGTCATTAAAGGACATTTACACCTTAAGGGGTCAATTGACAATTTTGGTCATATTAACCTATTTGTAGATCTTACTTTGCTGATCATTTTTGCTGTTTACAGTATATCTTCATCTATAATAATATTCAAGATAATGACCAAAAACTGCAAAATATCCTTAAAATTACCAATTAAGTGGCAGCAACCCAACAATGGTTTGTTTGATTCATCTGAAAATTTCTGGGCTGATAGATCTTGACCTAATGAACATTTTTACCCCATGTCAGATTTGCTCTAAATGCTTCCGTTTTTGAGATATAAGCCAAAAACTGCATTTGACCCCTATGTTCTATTTTAAGTAAGGGCGGCCATGTTTTTTGACGGATCAAAAATCGAAGCACACACTTTGTGCAGGATAATCTAAGGAACAATCATTTTAAGTTTCATTCAAATCTATTCAGTAGTTTCAGAGGAGAAGATGTTTGAACAAGAGGCTGTCACAACGACAGCAAACCGGATTTATTTACATTTATTTGTGTCCTGGCAATATCACAAGAACCATTACTGAAGAATGGTGAAAGTGAAAATCATCAATATCAAATTTGACCTCCATTTTGTCATCAGTATCAACATTTTGAAATAATAATATTTGAAAAGCTTAGATTGAATGGTTCATGAGTAAATGCAACAACGTGAATGGAAACGCCATTTTACGATCTTTCAAGAACCATAACTCCTGAACAGTAAAAGTCAAAATCGTCATTATGGAACTTGACCTCTATTTTGTCATCAGTAACAACATATTAAAATTTCAAAAGCTTTGGTTGAATGTTCATTAGAAAATGCACGGACACGACGGGAAACACCATTTTTCAATCTTTCAAGAACCATTACTCCTGAACGGTAAAAGTCAAAATCGTCATTATTGAACTTGACCTCCATTTTGTCATCAGTAACAGCATATTAAAATTTGGGAAGCTTTGGTAGAACAGTTCATGCGTAAATGCACGGACACAACTGGAAACTCCATTTTTCAATCTTTCAAGAACCATAACTCCTGAACGGTAAAAGTCAAAATCGTCATTATTGAACTTGACCTCCATTCTGTCATCAGTAACAACATATTAAAATTTGGGAAGCTTTGGTAGAACAGTTCATGAGTAAATGCACGGACACGACTGAAAACTCCATTTTTCAATCTTTCAAGAACCATAACTCCTGAACGGTAAAAGTCAAAATCGCCATTATTGAACTTGACCTTCGTATAGTTGTCAGTAATAACATATTAAAATTTTAAAAGCTTTGGTTGAACGGTTCATGAGTTAATGCACGGACAACATTTGATTGCCGCCCGCCCGCCCGCCCGGCCGCCCGACCGCCCGGCGTACATCCCCAAATCAATAACCGACATTTTTGTCACAAAAATCCGGTTAAAAATTGTTAACGACGACAGACGACAACGACGACGACGACGGACGCCAAGTGATGAGAAAAGCTCACATGGCCTTTTAGGCCAGGTGAGCTAAAAAGGGTATTTCAAAATTCATAGGGTGGGGTGGGTAACAGAAGGCACCCAATTCAATTAAATATGATTTGATTGTTTTTCAAGTTTTGCTTACAACAAAAGGTTCATTGAATGAATATTTTTTATGACTTTTGTATAATATTAAAGTTATCCTTTGGACTTGCATTAAATTAAGCAGTTTGAAGCTTATATATAAGGTCTTAAAATATACAAATATATACTCAGAACAATATTCACCATTTCTCATGCAATAACTGTATAATATTTATCTTAACTATAAAGGTCTTATTTAATGGAATTTGATGCGACTGTCATACAAGTGAGGGGTTCAGCTAGCTTTAAAACTAGGTTTAATCCACCATTTTCTGTGCCAAGTTAGGAATATGACAGTTGTTATCCATTCGTTTGATGTGTTTGAGCTTTTGATTTTGCCATTTGATAAGGGACTTTCTGTTTGAATTTTCCTCAAGTTCAGTATTTTCATGATTTTACTTTTAATTGACAGGTTGAAGTTTTTTCCAGTTAATTCATTTGTTGTCAGGTTGTTGCAAATCAAAATCCTTGAAGCAAGGCATGTTTTTTTCATATGAAGTGTTCAGGCCGTGGCAAGTGGTAGAGTCAATCATGGGAAGAATTCAATTATTCAGAATCTTTAGTTTTCTGTGTAGTTTTTATTGACTGTTGCTTGTCTTTTTTCTTTTGGCAATAGCTATTTAAGTCCCCTTGGTATCTCAATATTTTTTCATACTCACAAATATTCCTTGTCTCTGCTGTACACCAATGTAAACCTCCTTTTGATATGTGGTACCTGGTCTTCATTCAGTTGGAATGGTGTATAAATTCTCTTAGCTATACCTGTTACTTTAGTCCATAACTTGGTGGACACTGATTTCATTGGGTTCTGGAATAGTAAATATTGTTGTAATGTATTATCTTGTAGAGTTTTGTTACCATTATCATAAATAGGTAAATATAGCTATTAAAGTTGAATTTATAAAATATTCATTTCATATTGAAAATTAGTTGATGCTTCTTTTATTCTTAAATATTTAGTACTTAAAGATGATAAAAAGAAAAGAAAATACTTCAAACAGTACACCCTAGTGAAAATTCTGTAAAATAAATTGTAGATAGCATGCACAAGATATTTTTATACAATATAACGATGTCAAAATGTTATCAATAAATAAGAAAGTCTTCTGTACTAATCCACTGCAAGACAAAATGACCTGAAATATTTTACAGTTGAATAATTTAACAATTGCAGTACTTACATAATAAGGTAAGAAGTATATTTTGATTATGATTAATTACCTGACAATAACTACACAAATTTAAAGGGATCACCTACCTTTTAAAGCTGTTATCCTAATGCTAGTAAGTTAAAGGTTTGGTTGACATGCTTGCTTTGTTTGTAAAAATGTTCGCACAAGCATTGTAATTAAGATTGACATCTGCTATCAATAGCTAATTGGGGCTTCAACTTGTATACATTGCCTACCTCCAAAAAACATTTATAAGTATAATGTATACAAGCTGAAGCCCCGCCTATATATTGATAGCAGATGCCGATCCTAATAACAATGCTTGAACATTTTTACAAACAAAGCAAAGAAAGTCAACTAACCCTTTTACTTGCTAGCATTAGGAAAACAGCTTTAAAACATTATTTTATTTCTATTTGATTGAAACTTTAAGAAAACTCCATGCAAAACTTTAATTTGAATTCACATTGAACAAGTGACATTATTTACCAAAGCAATATTTGGTTAAACACTTAAGGGTAAAAGACTCAAACAGCAAAACACTAAAAGCTGCCATTGCATTATGGCGGGCCTGAGATAAACCAATAAGAAAGAAAGCCTGATCTCCCTTGGTCTCTCCTGATTTACATACTTTTTCAACATATATTGCTTGACTTTCAATCAGACTTGTAAAAATGTTTAAAAAGTTGCAGTAGGAAATACAATGTACTACGGTAGTTACAAATTTTCATGTTTGTCAGGTATAAAATATCTAACTCAGACATTCCGACTAAATTAAACACACACCAGGCACAGGGATTTTCTGAAGCTCCATCAAGAGATATTGAGTCCCTTAAGGCCCCACAACCCCTAAATACACCTCAGAGGTCTATAATATTAAAGCAAAAACAAATTCCGGAATTGAAAAAAGAAATCAAATATTCACCACTGCAATAACTTGACATATAATCTAAAATTAAACTGCATACCTTAATGGAAGTCCCATGGACAACTTTAATCTTATACTAAAGTAATATTTTACATTAAGATGTAAAGAACTGATAAGTGTACAGTATTCAGCAGTATCAAACAATGCAATAAGGCTTCAAAATAGCAACAGTAAAGACAGTTAAAGACAATTTGGCAAAATCATTACCGCTAAGGAAAAATGCATTTTGCAATTAATCAATTTTCAATTTGATCCAAGCCTGTAAAATAGAACTTTTTGCCATTGAAATAAAGATCCTTTGTTCAAGTTTGCTTACAAAGATCTGACAACATTTGTTCTACTTTCTTTTTCTCATTATCATAACAATAAAACCAGTAGATCTGAAATGGTCTTTAAGGGGGATCGCGGGTCTAAATCAATTTTTTTATCTAATATAGGATTTCGCTATATTTTTCTATAAATGATCTTTATCTTATACTTAATAGAAAAATGAAAAAAAAATGGGGTCACCGTTCATTTACGCTCACAATCTGCCTTCGAAAGAAGCATACATTTTTGTTAATGTCCTTTTTTTCTGTTGAACTAATAGGAGAAATAGCGATAATAATGAAATAAAAAAAGAACTAAATTACAGAAATCGCTTAAATTTTACAATTATTTAGTTTATGTACAGCTTATTCGAAAACAACAATAAAAAATATAAATCACTGATGAGTTAAAAAAGATATCTCAATTTTAAAGCCAAAGAATGGCATTTTTGCACCAAAGGGAGATAATTTGGAGCTTTTTCAATGATATCTACATTTTAAAGTCACCTGGGGCCAAAACGAATTGATTTTTTGGAATGATTTTTGTACCATATGATAAAGTAACAACTACTAAAGGTAATAAATAAAACTTGTAATGAAAAATAAATGTTAATTTTTTTTTCTGAAAATCTTATACCCGCGAGCCTCCTTAAATCAGAAAGTAGAGCTGACTTTCTTTTCTCATGATTATCACATTAACCAATGATCTTCCAGTGTACTCAATTTTAGGGTGCAAATCATAACAATTAAACCAGAGGATCCTGAATGGTCTTTAAAACAGAAAGTAGAACTGAACATATCAAATGCTTGTAAGCTCAGCATGGGCACAGGAACTGTATGTTATTCAAATTGAACTTTTTAACTCAACATTAACTTACAAATTAATACACCAAGCCTGAAATGCAGACAAGTTTCATGCATTCACATTGAAAAACAACCCAACGAAAACTTAAAATCTGAATAAGATAAGACGGGGAAACACACAGACATTCTGATTTAATTTACCAAACACCAGGCACATGGATTTTCTGTCATCTCAACAATGCGATTCTATAGAAAATACAAAATTTCATCCACATATTAATTACCACTGACATTTGTCATAAAAATGTCAGGTTTAGTAGCTTTTTAAAAACCAGGTTTAACTTATTTTTAAAAATTGTTTATACATAACTTTTCAAAGACATCAAAGCTATTATTTTACTTGTGTTTTCTCAGGTGTTTGCATGGTTACTTTCAAAATTGCAATCAAGATAAATCAATCCTTTATTGCTATAATTAAATATCGTATTTATATTCTTTGTTTATTTTTTTCATATTTCTTGTCATTAAAAGTTCATCTTACATGGGCATTAGAATTGTAGATTAAACAAAACAAAATGAATTTGAATTTATCATTTATTGTATTTATATTTTTGTCTCTATTTCTTTCATATTTCTTGTTATATTTGTAAAATGTTTATCTGACATTCGGCATTATAATTCTGGATTAAACAAAATGAAGTATAAACTAAATATTCTATGTTTGATTTCATTAAAACTATAGTGAAATCCTTTCATAAATTCCTAAAAAACAACTGTAAATTTTCTTTAACTTTAAAGCTATGTGTTAGTAGTTTAATAGATAGAAACACACATACATTAGAAATATTTCATTTGTGAAGTCACTCTTAAATATATTTATAAACAGCTCATACATTATTTCACTCACTAAAGTTTCAGAACTACAGAACAAGAAATCTGAAAATATTATAAATTTAAAAGGGAGGTTACTTGTACATTATGTAAGATTATCATGAAATTAATTTCAAAGTATAAATTATAAACAACCTTTAGTATGCTTATTATTGATAGCCTTTGATATTACTTTTTTTAACACTTTTTCTATATCTTTAACACATAAAATTAACCATAAAAAAATGAAGTGAATTAACCATAAAAAAAATTGAAGTGAATTAACCATAAAATAAAATATAGATGTTGACTTAGAAACCAAAATTTTAGTTGAAAAGACAAATCCCTTTTTTGGCCTGTGCATGAAATGTTTTGGGTACTACTTATGGAAGTACACCACAGAAACGTTTGAAAAGTCAGAAAATACAAAATATTAAAATGTGCGTTTTAACTATAGACCAACACATTACAGAGAGTGCTTTTACAACAGTATTTATGATATCAAACAAAGAAACTGTATCACAATAAAGGGAAAATGTGGAAGGATGTATAGAACTCCAGTAATTTTTGTCAATTTAGATATTTTTACCTACATGTCAGGAATTTTCATTTATCAAATGAATATTCATGACAAATAGATTTATAAATTAAACTAGAGGCTCTCAAGAGCCTGTGTCACTCACCTTGGTCTATGTGCATATTAAACAATGGACACAGATAAATTCATGACATAATTGTGTTTTGGTGATGGTGATGTGTTTGTAGATCTTACTTTACTGAACATTCTTGTTGCTACAATTATCTCTATCTATAATGAACTTGGCCCAGTAATTACAGTGGAAAATATTTTCTAAAAATTTACAAAAATTTATGAAAAATGCTAAAAATTAACTATAAAGGGCAATAACTCCTTAAGGGGTCAATTGACAATTTTGGTCATTTGACTTATTTGTAGATCTTACTTTGCTGAACATTATTGCTGTTTACAGTTTATCTCTATCTATTATAATATTCAAGATAATAACCAAAAACTGCAAAATTTCCTTAAAATTACTAATTCTGGGGCAGCACCCCAACAACAGGGTGTCTGTTTTGTCTGAAAATATCAGGGCAGATAGATCTTGACCTGATAGACAATTTAACCCTGTCAAATTTTCTCTAAATGCTTCGGTTTTTGAGTTATAAGCCAAAAACTGCATTTTACCCCTATGTTCTATTTTTAGCCGTGGCAGCCATTTTGGTTGGATGGCCGGGTCACTGGACACATTTTTTTCAATTAGATACCCCAAAGATAATTGTGGCCAAGTTTGGATTAATTTGGCCCATTAGTTTCATAGGAGAAGATTTTTGTAAAAGATTTCTAAGATTTACGAAAAATGGTTAAAAATTGACTATAAAGGTCAGTAACTCCTAAAGAGGTCAACTGACCATTTTGGTCATGTTGACTTATTTGTAAATCTAACTTTGCTGAACATTATTGCTGTTTACAGTTTATCTCTATCTATAATAATATTCAAGATAATAACCAAAAACAGCAAAAATTCCCTAAAATTACCAATTCAGGGGCAGCAACCGAACAACAGGTTGTCAGATTCATCTGAAAATTCGAGGGCAGAAAGATCTTGACCTGATAAACAATTTTACCCCGTGTCAAATTTGCTCTAAATGCTTTGGTTTTTGAGTTATAAGCCAAAAACTGCATTTTACCCCTATGTTCTACTTTTAGCCATGGCGGCCATCTTGGTTGGTTGGCCGGGTCACGCCACACATTTTTGAAACTAGATACCCCAATGATGATTGTGGCCAAGTTTGGTTTAATTTGGCCCAGTAGTTTCAGAGGAGAAGATTTTTGTAAAAGATTTCTAAGATTTACGAAAAATGGTTAAAAATTGACTATACAGGCAATAACTCCTAAAGGGGTCAACTGACCATTTTGGTCCTGTTGACTTATTTGTAAATCTAACTTTGCTGAACATTATTGCTGTTTACAGTTTATCTCTATCTATAATAATATTCAAGATAATAACCAAAAACAGCAAAAAATCCCTAAAATTACCAATTCAGGGGCAGCAACCCAACAACAGGTTGTCGGATTCATCTGAAAATTTGTAGGCAGAAAGATCTTGACCTGATAAACAATTTTACCCCGTCAGATTTGCTCTAAATGCTTTGGTTTTTGAGTTATAAGCCAAAAACTGCATTTTACCCCTATGTTCTATTTTTAGCCATGGCGGCCATCTTGGTTGGTTGGCCGGGTCACGCCACACATTTTTGAAACTAGATACCCCAATGATGATTGTGGCCAAGTTTGGTTTAATTTGGCCCAGTAGTTTCAGAGGAGAAGATTTTTGTAAAAGTTAACGACGACGGACGACGACGGATGACAGACGCCGGACGCCGGACGCCAAGTGATGGGAAAAGCTCACTTGGCCCTTTGGGCCAGGTGAGCTAAAAATGAAAAACTATAGTATAAAATCTACTGGTTAGAGAATAGTTTTAATCAAGCACAAATTCTTGCCTTGAACAACACTTATTTAAGTGTAAGGATAACTAATAAGTATGTGAAAAGTTTAACCATATCTTACAAATATAATGAATATTCATGGACACTTTCTTCTTGGGAATGAATATTCATAAACACTCTCTTGTTGAGAGACAGCACAAATGCGGTCAAGTGATACCTCAACCCTAATTCTTCCGGTATTTCAGGATGACAGGCAAGAATTAAAGGTGATGGGCAAGAATTCATTCTGGGCAAAAAATACTCTCTCGCCAGTATGTTAAAATCAATAGGACAACTATCTATACAATGTATACCAACATAAGATAAAAGTTTGTGAAATGTTAAAATAAATATTACACATAACTGGAAACGGAGGGATAAGACTCAGAAATCACGGGGAATCTCACCTGCATTCGGAGAGACTAAAAGTAAACATAATTAATTGTTATATTATTAAAAAAATGTTTAAGGATGTACTTCTGCGATGATATAATTTTCAGGATTATGTGACACTTATTTCTGAAAAAAAACTAAATTATGCTTTTTCAATAAATGTCATGACACACTATTAGATTATTTTGATAGTCACTGCAATGTTTGTGATAAAGTGTATTGTGGGTTAAAAGTATTTGAAAATACCATTAGGACAGGAGTGATGCTTGATTAAATTAATGTGCCATGGAAACTAATTTACCAAACTTATCATTAAATGAATTTCAGATACAAAGACTGTTGGGAGATTAAAAGATTAATTGACAAGGGTTTAGTGGTTCAGTGATTGGTTAATTTTCTTGATGTAAACCACTTCAGTTTCAGTGTAGTACTCACTATACTCCAATACGTAGAAGGACCAAATATCGCCTGACATTAGAAACATCACAGGCAAATATTAGCTATTATTTTCACACACTTTTACATGATTTGTAAGGAGATATAACTATTAGACAATTAACGTAGAAATCACTATCACTTACATTTTGACCTTCCTGAATAAAACATCCATAAAGATGCATACATTAAAGCTACTCCATATCTGGTAATATTCATTTGTTTTTATAATTGTATAAACACAAAGCAAGACTTTTAAGTCTTCACCTTAAAGAATCTTAAATTTCAAATTTTAAAACAGAATTGCAATGCTTGCGTTTTCTACTTTTTAATGTTTGTCTTCTACAAGTGTTATCATGTCTTTCAATTCGTTAACTGGTGAACTTCTGGTAAATACCAAATCTTGTATCTCCATATTCAACCATCAAAGCTAAGTGAGGCTGGATATCCAATGTTCTAAAATTAATCTTCTTTATATACTTTTTTCTTTATTTTAATAATCCAATGCCAAATTTAAAAGAATGTATCAAATTTAATTCCTTAATTTGATAAATGATTAACAGTTCACCATGCTACAATCTGTACCATTGTTGTGAGAACTTGTTTAAAAAAACAATCTATTATTAAATCCCTATATGATACTTTAAGAGACTTTTAATGCTACTACTCCTATTTTCATGCCACTTTTTCCACCTTGCCCCGACATTTAACACATCAACTATACTCTATACCTCCAACTGTGAATACTTCATCTGTATTTTGTCGAGTACCAAGTTCTGTTGATAAATTAGTTAAAACATAAAAAAATATATCCATAATCCGTTGAATAGTTTAATATGAATAATACAACAAAAATGTTCAGCACTGCTTTTTGCTCAAGTACAAGTTACAACTCAGAATAATAATTTTTTTAATATTTTCCAAATCTTGCCTTTATTATGTTCAAACAAATCAAAGCAGACTAAACAATCAAAATTTATAACTTCACCTGTTAAAAGTGCATTTCTTTTTCAAACTTGAGGTAAATTTAATATACATGTAGTTGAGGCACTGGGAAAGAGCAATGCTGACCAACTTAAATGAGCATTTGTTTGCTTGCCAAAAATTATGAAAACAATTTGTTTCATTTTAATTCTATTTTTAGAACATCTTTGTACACCTTCCAAGTCTTCCATTGCATAAACAACCAACTTTGAAGGTTTGGCAGTGTAATGTAAAAGCTATCAATACGCCAGTTTGAACATTCAAAATAAATATAAAAGGCAAAGTTTTCATTGGAAAACAAACATTTGTTTGTTATATACCATAGACAGTGTAATATATTGTTCCAAAATTAGGACAATTTGCATTGTTTAATTTTTTTGTTTATTACTTCCTGCTTTCTTTTGAAGTTATCAAACACAGCAAACAAACTAATACTTCCTTAAACCTAATACTGCCATCTATATATAGAGTGATAATGTGAAAATAATCAGCTTATTTGAAAGAGAAAGTACATGTCATATGACAGAACAAAAATTTCAAATGATTTTACAACAATCATGGTTTTTATTTTTGTTAAATTTGGTATCTTTCAAATAAGCTGATTATTTGTGATGATTATAATGATTTTAATTAAAATCTGAAGACATCAAAAATCTTACAACCAACCTCGAAATTTCCCAACTTTCCATGTTAGATTAAAATGAAAATTGTTAGTTGTGAATATAAAAATTTCTGTAGTTAGTTACGCATTGGCAGATACATGTATGCATTAATGTTGTTATATGTGAATAATTGATTCATTCTTTTTATAGTACTTTATTTCATTACTTAATATAAACTGTGGTTTCATTTTGTTTCATGAAGGTAATTTTTTAAGGTTTAAAAAAAAAACACTTTACAGCAAACTGCCTTGAGTGTGTAGGTAAAGGTAATAAATTTGGCTAGCTTGCTTGTTAGCTGAACCTTCAAGTCATTATTAGGTTAGGAATATTACCCTCTTTTAAGAGTAGATTAGTCTGACAGATAACCAATCTATCTGTCTGAAGGACTAGTTTATTCTGAAAGGATGGTAAGTATACCTAACCTACCGGTAGTAATGACTTCACCGTTCAGGTAGCAGAAAGCTAACCAAAGATTTTACCTGCATTTTGCTGTAAGTTTTTCAAAGTTTAAAAAAAAAATAACACTTCCAAGTCTCATGGTTTTTAAAAACAAACTTTAAGTTTAAGGATACATTATCATTACAGAATAAATAAAACATTGCTTTCATTGTTAAGTACTTCAATTTCCTGGTAGATAGTCCATGAAAATTAAAATCCATGAAGAAAAAAAAATCCACAGAATGTAAAAAAAAAAGCTATTGCGCAATACATCATTAAAATGCTTTAAAAGCGACTCCTATATTTATATTGAATCATAATTGTACTTTCTATAAAATCTAGTGTAAAAGCCAATACATGTATGTGACAAAAATATATATCTATATCAGTCTTTTGCATTAATCTGTTTCTGGACTGATACGTATGTGTGTGACAAACCTGATAAGACTGCATATTCTTGAAAGACTGTTGGTAAATCATACAAATTTTGTTAAGTAAAGTAAAATCACAAGAAAACTGAATTCAGGGGAAAATTCTGAGGAAATTCTGAGGAAATTCAGAACTGAAAGTCCCTAATCAAATGGCAAAATCAAAAAGCTCAAACACATCAAACAAATGGATATAAAGTGCCATATTCGTGACTAGGCATCTCCTAATGTAGAAAATGGTGGATTAAACATGGTTTTATAGCTAGCTAAACCTCTCACTTGTAATATACTATATGCAAAGAAGCAAAACTTTCAACTAACTGTACGATGAAATCAAGAACAAAAATCTCTCATATCAGATTGAATTTTCTTCCAAATGCCATTCGATGACCCTGAATGGTTTCGTCTGCAGTGAATACATCCCCTTCTGTATGTGCTCGTCACAAGTTAGGAGCCTATTGTTCTGTGAAAGTCGTTTGTAGCTGTATATCATATTTGTCTTTCGTTTATTTTTTTGTACATAAGCATGAAAAGGTTGTTAGTATTTTGGTTTTAATTATTTTATTTTTGTTGTTTTGGTGTCATTTATGGCTTGCTATGTGGTATGGGTTTTGCTCATTGTTAAAGGTTGTAATGCGACTTATTATTGCTAGCTTTTACATCATTTTATCTCTAATTGTGAGTTGTCTCATTGGCAATCAAAGAAAATCATCTAGTTTTCATATTGTTCGGTTTATACGGTAATGTTAAATTGTCTCACTTCAATGCCATGCATTAAAATTTTATAACTTTTTTTAATTGTCATTCATATTATTTATTTAAAGTTCATACTCTTTAAAAAAAAAAATATACATGTAAATACCTTCTTAACAGGCATTTTCAGTTTTAGAATCTCAGCATATCTTGTTAGGACTTCATATGGAGCATGGACTTTCATAAAATCTGCTTCTTCATCTTTAGAAACAGTCTGAAAAAACATATGTAATAATATTGAGATAGTTCGTAAATAAGAAACAAGATTAACTAATAAACTGATTTACTGTACTTCGTAATAGTTGATATGTTTGTTAATATCGTATATAAACAGGGATAGATCTAAGATTTTTGTTCAGCTGGGGGGTGGGGCTTTAGATTTCAAATGTGAATACTAGGCAAATATTTAGCCTGAAGTAGGTTTCTGAAAAAGGGGATGTTTTCTGTATGTTCACATCGTTTTCTGTCATTTTTCAGATCCAAAATTGTACGAAGAAAAAAACATATAGAAAGTCAGGAGAATATTCCTGATTGTTCTATGGTAACAGCAGTTTGGGATACAGTTTGTCCTACGCAAGTGCAATTTCACATGGTAATTATTATTTAAACTGGAAGCAGTCAGTAATTGGCATATAAACTACCAGGATTGTAAAACATATTCTTTAAACTTTAAGACCAAGTCAATATGCATCTTAATGGCATCGATATATATATAATTAACAAATGATTAAAGCAAGTAACTGGTACACACTTAAGAGAAAAAATAGCAGAGTAATGTTAATCTATACAAACCAGGTCTTCTTCTAACTGTAGACCTTCCTCTCTCAGATTATTCTCAAATATTTCCCTAGCCTTGATGTTTCTATTCTTATGTTTATCATCATCGTCATCTAATTCCCAAGCCAAGACATAGTCTATCCTTCTTTTTCCATCCTTGAAGTACATATTTCTGCCCTGAAATTAGTTCAAAATATTATCATTTTCAAGAACAACTAGATAAACTAATTTGGAAAAAAATTGCTTGTTCTTAATATATATATATTGACAAGTATACATATGTGTATATAGGTCAGCAAAGCATTAAGATATAGAAGCTGAAAACTGCCCTAAATTATTGTAGGAGTAACAATACAACACTGTTGACTAATGTGGACCTATCTATTTTTTGTGGGTACCCATTTTTCAGGGATTGAGAAACAATTGTATTGTTATGGACATTTGATTACAGGGTTTTGTCCAAATATGTATTATCATGTTTGTGTTTTAGGTCTTTGTAAAATAGTTAGCTACATGGAAATCATACCATAAAATGATAACTATCTTTTTTCAGTCCCTTCAAATAACCTTTCATACCAAAATTACAATATAATCTTTTATTTAACCCACTTCTTCTTCTATATTATTTCTTGGTACATTGTTTTCTATCAAATATATACCAGCATACAGGCAATGATGCAAGCAGAGCAATTCCATCATGGATTTTAAAGATGGCATGCTAAGTTTTAGTAAATATGACATCAAAACACATGATGCTTATAAGCTTAAGACATTACTGGTCCTACACAAAAATCTTCCAAGAAAATTATATTACACCCTGCATGCAATCCAGATCATCATATTCAATATACATGTAATATCATAAATAAATTTCTATTTTATGCAAACTGGATTATCAAATTTAATCTTACATCTAAAATAAACATGCAAAATAGATTCATTAAAATTCAGATATCAAAATTTAATTATTACTATCACTTTACACCATTAGCATATTAATTTAGCTGCTAATAATAAATTCCTGTATGAAAATTTTATAAAGAACTGAACATTTTTAATTAATTTTAAAATTATAGAGATAATAGTTGTCCATTTATCACAAATACAACCAAAATCTTAGAATCAATTTTCTAGCAAGTTTTTAGCAATTTATTACAATCCAAAGAAACTTTTCCACAGAGACATCTCCTATTGGTCAATCTATTTAAACTTTTGCCAGTTCTATTGGCCCATTGAGTAACATCAATATCTATTGTTCTCTGTGTAGTTTATATACCATGTTCACCAAGGCCATTAAATTTCTTCTAAGAGAAATCAATTGCTTATAGAGTAATCTAGCTGAGTAATAAAATAATTATCTAAATAAATGGAAAAATATGTGTTTCAACTCACAAAACTACATGTCATGTTGTATTTTTTTCAATATCAACAATAAATTTCCAATCTGTTCAATATAAACACTGATTTAATCATAAAAAAGTTGATTCTGGCAAAATTTTCAACATTCCTATTGAACTTTTTTTAGTGTGTTTGACAATGATAAATGACAATGTGTAATAATTTAAGGCATTTTTAAATATGTTCTTTAACTAACAAACACAAAAAAATACAAAGTTTCAATAGGAACAATGCTAAAAATGAATAAACTGAACACAGAACAATCATGACAAAAGCTATTGTATTTATTCAATAGGACAATAGAGCTGACAATAGTTAAAAAATGTGTCGAGTTAATAAATCAACACCTTTCAATGGTACATTAGCTGGTAGAGTAATTATGATGGATAGCTGTTAGTATGCTGCAGTTGTCTTAAAACCTCGGGAAAATAATGATACACAAAGACAACAACCTAGATTACTGCCGTGGTCTTGTTTGGATCTTCAGTGGTTAAGTAACCCCATATGCACTGCATTTTATGTACTTCAGTATTTGTTTCCTATCATTAAGTTGTCCTGAAAAGGCCACCGTAAGTGGCAAAGCATGTAGACCAGAATAATGAATTTCCTTGCAGTAATCTAGGATGTTGTTGTTTTTGTGTATCAATAGTTTAAAAAGATTGACCAATAGATGACTCTGTGGGAAACTTTCATTTGGTTCACATTATTTTTAATAACCAGCAGTACAATCTACAGATTTGCATTCCCTTTTCACTCAAGCACACACTTTTTGGGCCATGTCTGTTAATACATAGCTAGACATAACAGATGCAGGAGTTTGTTTAATTTACAGACCTGTTCCCAACCCACAGTGACCATTCCTTTTCACTTAAGCACAACCTTTCTCGAACATGTGTGTTAGTATACAGATAGACTGTAAGACATAAAAGATGCAGGGTCTCGTCTACTTTACAGACCTGTTTCCAAACCCACTGTAACCATCCTTTCTCACTTAAGCACAATCTTTTTAGGACATGTGTACACAGATAGACATAATAGGTACAGGGGTTCATTAAATTTACAGAACTGATCCCAACCCACAGTGACCATTCTCTTTTCTTGATATATGATAGTGCAGATCTAACCAAGATGTCTTATTAGTATACAGTTAAAACAAGAAACACTATCAATCATACAAGTTTCACAATGCACTGATCTATGCCACACATTTTTTACCTGTTCCCCTTTTTCTTTTTTCCTCTGCCAGAGATAAAATAAAGGCATTTAAAACACAATTTTCTCTTTCCTATGAAAATATGACACCTGATACTTCTAACTAAAAAGTATTCATTGTCTTAAACATTTTAAAATGGTAAACAAACTGACAACTTAAAAACTGGTAAATAACAGAATACAAATACAAAACAAAACAGGCAAATTAGCTGTCAACAAGACACAAACAAACAAACAAATTACAGCCAGTTGCATTGAGTGTGTAGGTAAAGGTAATATCTTTGGTTAGCCTGCTTGCTAGCTGAACAGTGAAGTCATTACTAGGTGAGGTAAACAACTGTTCTACTCTATGGTCGGATTGTTGTCTCTTTGATACATTCCGAATTTCCATTTTCAATTTTACCCTCCTTTAAGCGTAGACTTACCCGAAAGATAACCAATATATCTGTTTGTAGGACTAGGCTACTTCGAAAGGAGGGTAGTATTTCTTACCTAATAGTTACTTCATGGTTCAGCTTGCAAGCATGCTTACCAAAAATATTACAAATAATATGAAATTGGTTGTAATGCCCTACAAATTATCAGGGTTGTAGTTTTATCATTGTCCTTTAAACCATAAATACCCTGTTTAAAAACATAGTCATACAATAAATAAAATAAATATGGTAGGCAACACATTTTTTTTAATTTGAAAGAAAGGATAAAGAACGAAAAATAATATACAGGAAACTAATGTGACTGAAAAGAATTCACAATGAAACGTTTAATCAACAAACTTTTTTTTCTCCATAAATCAATGACATATATGCATGCTATTTTTAAATACAGCAGCCATGTTGTTTATTTCTGCAGCTTCAATCAAAGCATCAAAACATTCAGACACATTTGAGTGATGATTCATGTAAATTCCAAATCTTATGAATTTTGTAGATATTGAGATTTAGTCAGTTTTCTTTCATGTTGTTAGGGTTGTCATCGTAATGACCTTCATCCCCAATCTCATTTTATAAGTACATGTTATTGTATATGTATCTAGTAAATTCAGGTTGTCTCTAATTATGTTGATGCTTTATTTTACTCATTTATGTGTGTAACATTTTTGTCAGAAGCCTCTGGCCTTTGTTAGTCTTGTATGTTTTTTTAATTTTAGTTCATCTAAATGGTATGGGGTTTAGTGTAACATCCATTTTCACTGAACTTAGTAAGAACGCAATTTTATTTAGGGGCAATCCCCTGGTGCAGGATTTTCTCACTGCATTGAAGACCAATTGGTGGCCTTCAGCTCCTTGACATATTCCCCATTTCCATTCTCAATTTCACTTTTGCATTCTAGAGATTATTTCAGATTAAGTTTAATTGTACTAACAATATAAGTGTAACCAACCTGAGCACTTTTATCTTGTACATCAGCATTGCCTCCTGAAACTTTGACCGCTGTGTCTGCTGTTGGTTTAACTTCATCTTCAAAACCATTTGGTGCTGTTTCATCTAAATGTATATCTATAAAAGAACAGAGAGATCAAATGTATGGAAAGCCAACGGGGTCAAAATTCTTAATTCTAAAATTGTCAATTTGTAACTTGTAACTGTGTAATTTCAAAATTCTTAACTTGAAAATTGTCAAGTTGTAACTTGTATCTTTGTAATTTCTCAATTCCTGATGAAATTTCCAAGAGCAACCTTTCATTTAAATATTATTTACTGGTACATTAAATTAAGCATCATTTCATTAATTTCAGAATGTATTCATATTGTCCAAGACAAACATGAATTGAATAAATTTCAAGTTGGAAATTAACAGATTCAGATTTCTTAGCTCTTTTGCAGTTGAAAGTTTCATAAACCTCTAAGAGTAGACTTCAATAAAACCGGCTGTAGTCCTAAAGCAAAACATTTGTTTTAGCAAAAAAAGCATCAAGAGCTCAGCATTAGATTAAATGTTTGGATCATACAGACAGACAGGACAAGGTGATTGCAATATATAGCAAAAGGGCCAGAGCCAGAGGGCATATAATATTGTTTTTGTAGGATTTGGTATGAAATAAAGCAGCTTTCCTTTTCTGCTTTACTCAAAGAATAATCAAAGAATTATAATCATGTAATACCAGAAAACTATTTTAATAATCGTAAAAGTTAGTGAACATTAGTAATGTTAGTATAATATGGTAATGTTTAATGTTAATAAATACTTAAAAATAGATCACTTCAAAATTAATAATGTAATCAATGTCATTATAGGCTATAAGCAATTCATGTTTTAACCCAACTTCTTGAAAATGGCAATTATTATTGTCGGAAAAATGTATGGTGTTGAAATAAAAATTTCTTGAAGTTATAGTAATGTGAACAGATGTTTTACCTTAGATGTACTGATTTCAGTACTTACAACCAACCAAATCTCATAATTTTTATATGTATCACTATTGTTAATTAAAAATGGCCCTTTATCAAATTCAGATTAACTGACCAGTTGAAAGAAAACTGTTAACGGTCATGCATTGTTTACAGTATAATAAACAGAAAAAAATACTTGTATGTACCTTACAAACAAATGTATAAATGATATAGAAAATGTTATTGAAGAACACTGAATAGTTTGTAGTTTCCATGACCTAAATATGACGGTTTACATAAATACAATATATATACCATGTATCACTGTATACAGCATTTCAATTATAATATCATATAAGTATATATATATTGTATATTGTATATTTGTTTTTGGAAGGGAAATTGCATGAATTGAAAATATATACTACACATCCATATGATTCTTCTATTGACAAGTAAATAATATACATATATTACACCTGACAACAGGAAATGAAACTGAACTGTTTTTAATACATAGGTTTGATATTAAACATTTCAGTAGATCATCGATTAAAGGTAAATCTCAAGTGAACACTTTAAAGAGTCTCCAAGCAGATCAACTTGTAGCTGGCATCTGAAAATCCCAAGCAATAAGTTAATTGAGACCATCAACATCTGAATCTACTCAGTGGCAGATACAGGGGAGA
Source organism: Mytilus edulis (assembly GCF_963676685.1). Classification (NCBI taxonomy): domain Eukaryota; kingdom Metazoa; phylum Mollusca; class Bivalvia; order Mytilida; family Mytilidae; genus Mytilus; species Mytilus edulis. The sequence goes on along the minus strand of NC_092353.1, from coordinate 48,701,976 downwards.
AATCACCCTTTTTTGGACCATCAATGCATTTGAATGGGGACATATGGTTGGAAACCCTCACCCCCCCCCCCCCCCCCTTATTTCTGGGGCGGGAACCCATCCTTTTGAAAATGGCTGGATCCACCCCTGCCACCTAGCTTTGTGGTCTTGTCAATTTTGCAATAGACCATGTAATGAGAAAGGAAAAGCCTTATGAATTCTGATAGCGTTTAGTTGATGTTGTTAAAGCATTAAAAAGTAAGCCACACAAGAATTAAATTAAATTTCCAGAAAGATAGAAAAATACTACATAAATATCCCACTCTAAAACAAATCAGTTTTGAGCTGTTCAGAAGGTACCAGTGTTAAAATAAAATACTAATCACACAATGCATTAAATCAAAGCACTGTGAGCACATGTGTCCCTTTTCTAAGCTTTTATCAGTTCATAAAAGTATCAACTTTTAAAAACAACTGAAAAATTCAAAAACAACAAGCTTCAAAACACCCTATTTTCAAAGCATTACATTAAGAGTTTTCAATAATTTGTCTCTTACTTTTACTTCCCACCTTTTGCTGACAGAAAATATTAAGAAATTTGTAAGTACTTAGTATGAAGCTTTCAAACTCCATCTTAACACAGGAGAGAAGTTTGCTATATTATACACCAATAAACACATTTTGTCAACAGAAAAATATTAAAAAGTTTGTAAGTATTTAGTAGCTGAAGCTTTCAAACCCTTAACTTAACACAGGAGCAATGCTTGCAAGAATAAAGTTGGCTATATTATATACACCAATACTACAAAGTACTACACAAAAACCACTTTACAGCAAAGCACCTTGCATATGTACCTGATATAGTAGGATTGTACGATTCAACATAATCTGGAAATCGTGACATCTGAGCGTAGGAGAACCGACTTGACGGAGGCCTCTCAACGAGTCGGTCAGTACCGCTGTCCATGTTTTATAATTAGCCTATTTTGTCCAGTTATAAAGTGTGTTTATCTGATAAAATATAAAAGATATGGATATCTGACAAATCTAATATTTACAAAAGGTGATATATATAAAGAAGATATTTATGATGCAATTTGCATACAGTGAATTACATTGAAAGTTAAGCCTTGCGTTGGAATTGTGTTTATGTAGTATACAATGATGTGGGGATTAGGTTAAAATCAAGCAGAGGGCTGAAGACAGATTATGCAATTTTTCTGAAAATTCTTTAAAATTTATCAGCAAAATAAAAACTATTAATAATTGCATATTTGAAAATGAAATTATTTATCCCACACTGGATAGTTTCAAGAGCAGGATTTAAACTGCATTTGATATATATTCAATCAAAAAATCAATATTTTCATAAGCTTTTTATCTGGTTTTACTAATTCATTCATTGCATGGTCCTCGGAAAAGCAAATCTCAATATATGCAATTGAGGAAGGAGCTAACGTAACATTATTCATTCTATCAAACTTTCATTATATCTGAAACCTGATAATCTTACTTAAATCAATTTAAATCTAGGTGTGGGATGTCTGGAAGGCCTTGATTTGTAAAAATCTTTTATATCAATTTACAGTGTGAATTTAAATTTTATTCTTGATACATGGATGAGTGCTCTTACTATCCAAACTTCCATTCAGATTGTTATTTTTTTCCACAAGACTTAATTTAAGGTATTTTACAGTTAGCTAATGTCATGTATATATGTTGTTAATGGATAATGTAAATCATTAAAGTTCTGTCCTTAGGCTGTCGTATTTCACATAAAAAATTATAATTGTCTCATCGCAAGAATATTGATATTTTCAACAACCAATACATGTTAGATTGTGGAATCTTGTGAAGCTAATATATATATGTCCTTGATGACCTACTAGCTAATTAAAATTTCAAACATTCTGGGACACAATTGTGGTCATTTTTCAACTGATAACATTAACCTAATATTTCATGACACTGGACACCAGCTACATTATGACAGTTTGTGGAAATTTAAGGAAGATACATTTAGGGTGTGTTTTTATGTGAATGAAATATAAAACTTACTTTAAAAACTGACATGAAAATGATATTTCACAAACATATTTTCACCTTAAATAAAGTCACCTAGAAAAATATCCCTTGCATAAAAATGTAAAATTTACTATTATTTCCTACATATTTGTGTGAGAGTACAAGGTCAGAGGTCAAGATCCAGGTAAACATGGTAAACATGTATTGATACCTGGATGATAAAATAAGAAATTTGACAAGGTGTGCATGGGGAAGCTTCAGGTGTAATTGGCTTAACATTATAATGTATACAAACCTGAAGAGATCACAAAATAAAAGCAATATTGATATATTGAAATATCATAGTCAAAACTACTTAAATTTTTACTTAAATCTCACTCAATCTATTTAACATTTACAGATGTTGAATTTTTGTAATAAAAACACATTAAAAATGCAGTGTGTGCTAAATGCTTAGTTCTTAACCAAAACTTACAAATAAAAGTTCTAATGGTATAGCCTCATGACTGATTTATAATGACTACAATTAATGCAGTATATGTTTTTTCAATAACTGATAATGTTCTGCAAGTTTATTGCATTTCATTAGAATGTCCAACAAAATGACCAACTCAAATACTATGGAAAGACTAAAGAGTCTTAATGTGGGCTTCAAAAAGTTTAAATTTTAATTACGTAACAATACGGTTAGAGAATTGAGGTGGATTCCATTTTAATTCAAATGACCCTTTTATCGAAACACTTACACTATGTTAGGATCCGCCCCGGTCAGATCCTATAGATACATGTACAAGATAAGAATTTTGCTTTACTCCTTTACTGCTTTTACACACTGTCTTCAAAAGACTGGGAAAAAATCTTAACTTTTATGCATGTATTTTAAAAAAAATACCATAACAACAGACTGCATGGTGCTATGGTACTACCTTTGTGTTAGGGTGGGGATTGTATTTGTAAATATTATTGTTAATATATGTTAGTGACATAACTCCATTAATACTGATTGGGAGTGTACACAGATTCCACTGTACCCTCGCAACTCTTGAGGGGTGCTTCAAATAACAGAGGAATCTACGTATATACATACAGTAACACATATCGTGCAAGATTTTCAAAATGATAAAGATTGATAGGAAAGCAAAATTGTCTAAAGCAGATCAATTCATACTAATTATAGACCTACATGCTATTTAGTCCAATCCAGAGTAAATGATGATAAGCTAGGCCAATAGAAACGTAACATTTGTACATCCATTAAATGAAGAAGTCTAATTTTTTCACTTTAGTTTGAAAAGTTCATCTAATTTTAAATTAACATGAACAGTCCAAAATGTATCTAATGCCTCGTTCACACTGGCATTTCCTTCGAATTCAATTTGAATTGAATTCGCTTATCGCATTCACACACTCTCCTTTTTTAATTCGAATTATCCAATTCGCATTAAAAATACACTTTTGTGAATTCGAATTAAAATTAACGTTGTTTGGACAGTTAAACGAATTTGACGCGCATTGTAATTCGAATTATAAAATTTTGACCTTAGGACATTAAACGTTTCGAATGCGAAATAAACTAATTCGAATTAGTTAATGCGAATCGAATTCCATTTACGTGAGAACTCAGCATAAATATAACATTATATGCTCAACAACAATCAACTTCAAGAACTACAAGGTCGTGTAACGCTTGAATATGCATGGCATTAAATACATTGCAGTTACAGCAATTAAAGCTCTTCTACTACACTGTGAAAACTACTTATTTGTAAAGGCAGCTGGATTATCATGGTTTCTAGAAAAGGAGATATGGTCACTTACTTGAGTCGTTTTTAGATTTGGAAATTATAGTACATGTATTATAAATCTATCCGCATAAACAAATTCTTCAGATCTTATCAAGACATCAATTGTCAGTATTTACACACATTTCTAAATTTCTATTTTGTCTTTTAGGTTCCAAACATTTAATGCAATACAATGTATTGCAAACAAAAACTGTCAAAATTTTCCTGGTTAAGAGATTTTGCCATTAATATTTGGTTACTAAACAAAGACTTACACTGAAAGATATGTTACTACAAGTTGTATTATGCAAAGATATTAATACATAATACAGACAAATTTCATTCAAAGGATTATAAGGGTTTTTGCTCCATCTTATTTTGAAATTTACAAATCACTATATATACAAATATTTGTTTGTTTGTATATTTCAGGTCAAATATGTCAATTGACTGACTTTTCTACACTTTACTGTCTAGATTACATTTCCATAGGCGGATCCCCTCCCCACCCCCCCCCCCCTTTTCGTGGGAAAAATTTGGTTGATTAGGGAATCATTGAAGCATGACTAGAGTGGGCCCCCCATAGGAAAAGTTCTGGATCCGCCACTGATTTCCTATCAATTCATCACTAAAATCAGCTTTATTTTGAAAAGGGTTGAACAATTCTATATTTTCTGTTATTTCAGAGGCTAAAAAAGGGCTCTCATATCATGTGACATATCATACAAAATGTACCTCCTCCCATTTAAAAAAGCTTGAACATAAATGATATCAAACTTTCAATTCCACTTAATCTTAATTTGACCTTTCTACACTAAGGATTCATTTAAAATTCACAGTATAGTACCTAGAACTTTTGCATCAGTGAAGAAAAAAAAAATCAATAGAATTCACCTACCTTTTTCCATCCCAATAGATTCCTAGATTATAAAAAATTATGAATCACAAAAGCTGGTATTCCTGGTATAAAAATAAAATCTTTGTGTATCTAGAAGTCCAGCTTCATTTATTTAACTATTCCTACCAAAAATTATAACACATAATAAATGCCTTTCAGCTTCATTTACTGTACAAATTGTTAATTAATAGATGTACAATGATGTAGGTCTTGTGACATTTACCATATATAAAATACCATATTTATTGCCCTATAAACAAATACTTATATTTTATAGACAAATGATACAGTGTACATTTTATGTATGTTTACTATTTCACTACAATAAAGATAAAAGCATGTAGCATACATAATTTTAACACTTCAAAATAAAGTTAGGTCAATGGGCACTAGAGCCTTTTTCAAAATGTAAAGGACGGAACAGAATACAAGTGAGTTAAGTAATCTTAAAAAACATCTATGCTCAAAGTCTGTAAAATAATGATTAAACGTCAAACTCCACAACATTAAATATATACATGTATATGTGTTGGTCTATGTTTAATTTTATTTGTCTTTTAATGTATACTTCATTAAGTTTTTTTTATTTTTAATTATATATATAAATATCTTTATTTACAGATCTTGAATACTTTGGACAAGTACCATATTTATAATTAATGCTTATTATTGGAAGTATATCCCACAAAAAAATACTTTCTGATTTTATATCTACTTTTTCTCAGACTGACAGACCAACTGACAGACAGAGATAAAAGAAGAGGAACTGGATATGTTAGCTGACAGACAGACTCAAATATATCCCACCAAAACTGTTTGGGAATACTTTCTGATTGTATACCTACTTTTTTTCAGACTGACAAACCAAACCACCAACCGACCTTCTGACAGACAGACAGGACCGAACAGACAGACAGACAATACCAACAACAAATGGAAGTTTTTAACCACCTTGACAGACCATACACAGTCAGCTACAATACCAAGTGAATGTATCCCTCCTTTTAAATGCAATATAATATATATATATGTATATACATCATGTTACATGTATCTCAATTTGAATTTGACATGTATTAGCCTGAGGGTAAATGACACCTTGTCTCATTAAATATACATGTATTTGATTAAACACTTGACAGATTTAACTAACAATGACATACTCTCCTTTTGTTGAACTTGGAGCTTTTCAAAAGATTAATATAATTTATCTGGGATGCATGATTACAAACTTTTATAATTATCTGTTCTTAACCAGCTCAGAATAGTAAAGTCACAAAAACATAGTGATTGAATGGTATTCTTTGATAAATTTGGGCCTTGAGAGGTCTTATTTCTGACTACTTCATTTACAGCATCACTATTCTGTCACCATTTAGGTTGTGAGTTCAAACTCTGAATGTGGCAGGGACTTTAATTAATATTAATTACTTAAAATTTAAAGAAAACACCAGACTCTTTGGCATGTACCATACATCTTTAACATCATGGAGTTTTTTTAAGGAGGTCTTCATATTTTCTGGTACCAGAACGATAAAAAATTGGAAAGTGAAAAAACCTTCACAAAACATAACACCATATATATTTTTTTACTAAAATTATGTTTGTTTGTTTGTAATCTGATGCAATCATTTTATGAAAGAAAATCGGTACAAATCCCACCAATATCTGCCATTTAAATTAGAAGACAATAAGTGTGGAAAGAGTCTATTCTTTTATTAAGTACTATGTCTTTCATCTTTAGTCACCTTGCTTTTAAGGTCAAGGATCAGTAAATGAACTAGTCCATAGATTTTTTTAAAATTTACAACTCAATTAGATATTGAAAATATACATCGGAAAATGTAAAAAAAAGTATAGGTCACCGACTTCGTTTTCGAGAAAAAGCCATTTTTTAAATGGTCCGAGAGTGTACCAAATTACATTGAATATATAGGGAAAATCCTTTATTTTCTTCTACAATTTTCGGTTTCCGGTATAAATCACGTGAACCACTCCATAGAATTTTTTAAAAAAATAGTATTTTGTTCCTTATTTTCTTACGAATTAGATGATGTAAAAAAAAAGATATGGTCACCGACTTCGTTTTCCCTGTAGAAACGACCCAACCTCAACATTTTGTAAAAAAACCCCATCAAAAATCGTGACGTCGTCATTTTATTACTTGTAACGTCAAGTTATGCTATGAATTTCCAACGTTTTATTTGCATGATGATTATGTGTTAGTATTGATAGTTTCTTTTGATCATAAGCGTCTAGATAGAGGGTCCATCATTTATAAATTTTTATTTTGTATTACCAGTATTCTTTATTATTTATATTTTAGCACCACATTAATATTCTCTATAATTTTTTTTGCCTTTCGTTCCGCAATTTTTGCCTATTATTCTATATTCCTCAAACCACAATCAGACTCTCTGACAAGTATTTAAAATGAAATTAGAAGTTGTAAAAAATACGATATGTTCATTATCAATATACATGTTCAAAACAATTCTGACGAAAATACTTTGTAAATACATGAACGCAAAAATGATAACATCAAAATAGAAATCGACCTAATTTCTTGGCTCAATATAAGATGTAAATGAATCTTTAATTTTTCTCTCTTTTGTGACTGGGTTTTCTAAAACATTTGTAAAAGAAATGTTCCAATAGAAGATTGGCAAACCCATCCGACCCCTCACGGCCATATGCTATATAACTCTCGAACCAAAAAGCTTAGCTTTATGCGCATGTAATATACAGTTGTCAGGTAATCAATTTTTAAACTCTCTTAGACTAACTTGCAGGTCATCTGTTTGCATTATTTCTCCATTCCGATATAAGATTTGGCCACTTTTTGAAAAACCGGTAACTTTAGCAGGAGAAAATGTAAAAGCTTCACCTTGTGTTGGTACTATATAACGACATAACGTATTCTGTCAATATGCTGTTGCAATTTAGATATAAAAAAACTAAAAAAACAATAACAATTTGTCCATATTAAACGGACGCCCAACTATGTTCCGCGGACCGTGAAATTGGGGCATTGAGCGCAAAAGTATCTAACATTTCAGAGCCGATATTAAGGAAATTTGAGCGAAAATAGAAATGAGCTGACTATGCGGTATGGGTTTTGCTAATTGTTGACGGTCTTACGGTTACCTTTAGTTGTTTATATCTGTATCATTTGGTCTCTTGTATATATCTAATTGTCTATCATATCACATCTTCTGTTTTGTAATAAAAAAAACGAAGTCATAAAATTAAAATTGGGCAATTATTTACATATCAGTCCCTTGCAAATTCCTACTGTTACCGATTCGTGTGTTTCCCTTTTTGATTTTCCAAGTGAAGGGTGAGATTTATGTCTTTTTCTATACATAGGCATTAAAACGCTGCTAATGCCTTTATTTTTTATGTTTGCCACATCAATTTCTGTACGGAATAATTTTCGAAGGACGTTGAACTATTCAATCATTGGCTTTACGTTTTTCGCTTACTCAGATTAATCGATACGAAGAGATCAACCCAGGACTACATTACCATTACTAATATATTCAGAACAAGTCAAATTTCTCGCCAAAATGTCCTACTAACTAGTATTTGAAAATCTAGGTGCGGCTAATATGGCTGTGCTCAAATTTCCAGTGATGGAGGCGCTCAAGTTACCCTATTTGCATCCCCCGCTCAAATGCCCTACGCAAGTGTTCACCCCATCCATTCTGTTAGAGTACGTATTTTGTAAATCATGTAATCATTATCAGTGGCGGAAGGGTTCCGGGGATTGTAACCCCTATTTTTGGACGATAAATGCATTTTGAACGGGGACATGTAGTTGGAACACCCCCTTTTTATCCTGGTTCGGGACCTGTACTTTTAGAAATGGCTGGATATGCATCTGACCACTTTACTTTGTAAAAGGTTATATTTGAAAATATGCTGTGAGATTACAACTATTATCCCTTATGTGTGAGCGATTGCTGTTTATTAGCATCAGTGTTATATTTGGTTTTGTAAATTTTGTAACATTAATTCATAATGATATATTTTACGTTCTTGCTCATTGCCACTTCTTTTTCTCAAAACGTTTTAGAGCTATTAGTTATCATACGGAGGTTGAGACATGACATAAACTAGATGTACATAGATATGTTTAATATGCCTACTAGAGATAATCCCCCATCCAAAAAAAAAAACAACAACAACAAAAAAGAAGAAGAAAAAAAAAACCACAAACAAACGCACACAGGCTGAGACATGACTGGAAATTTTGACTTTTGTCGAAGTCCATCTGCACAAATGCTTATCATCAGATTTTGTTTCGTTTTCCACTTTGTGTGGCCTTCTGTTGTTGTCTGGTTGCTGTCTTATTGAAGTACTGACTACTTACGGGATTTTCATTCTACTTGATGCACTGAAAGTGTGTGTACATATTTTATTTTAGTAGATATATAGTAATAGTATGATTGACAGAATCGCGTTCTCAACCTTCAAGTGTTATGAGTAAAATATAATTGAGAACAGTTCTATTCTATTTTTGATATGCAACTGCCAGTTAACACATTTTCTCTTTAAATCAGTTAATGTTTTAACCGTATGTATAGCGATTTCCTTTGAGGCGAAAACCATACTAATTAATATTAAGAAAAAATATTTTAAGGATCCACTGAATGTTCTTGTATTAGGAGATTATACTATACTCTTCAAACCAAAGGCCTATACTATTTATACATGCATCTATATAAAGATTTTTTTCTATTTTTAGCTTCTAAATTTTCCACAAAATTGCGGACGTGAAAGAAAGCATTATTACAAAAACGTTAGATAACAAATTGTAGCGAGCGATAGATCTGAATGATTGTAAACATCAATTTTGTTAATGATTTATTTGTTTTAGTCTAAAACTTATGATGTATACATTTTAAATGGTTGGTGCAACCGTGAAGAATGTAAATATAAAACCATTACATGTCATCTGTTTCAAGACTGACGCAGCTAAGAATTTTATGTGAGTCCATTTCTTAAGTTGGAAAATATTTTTTCTTGTTTCGACTGGTGTGGTAATTTTTAAAATAGGGGATATTTTAACAAGACTAAGTTTAGTAGTATTAATTTTTATTTTCTGCTGGACGATGACTTTTCCCAGAGAATATAGCCGGATCAATATAGGCCAGGTTTTTGTAGGGACAGTTTGGACATACTACATAGAGAATACTTCCAAGATAGCATTGTTTTTCCTCGTCAAAATTATGTAGAAAATCAAATAGTGGTTAGCTACAGTTTTTACACTCTTTTAACTGGTCGCCGAGATATCTAAGCTCTACCACCCCACGTTCTTGATGCCAGTCAAGTTTTCGATTTTCTTATATAAATCGTCTTCATGACTTTTTTCATATTCGTTTTAAAAAATCTTGTAAATTCTTCAATTTTAGCAAACAATTTAATTCTCCTAGAAGTTGCACACTCTCAACAAATGCCGTTGTCCCGTCGGAAAGTCGCCGGTTCAGTGCAACATTGCTAAATCTTGTCAAAGGGACGTAACTCGTACAAAACGTCGCAACATTTCGCGGAATCCGCTAGACGGCGTTCATTTACTGTTACTTGACCTTAAATGTTCCAACCCACTACCCATCATAAAACACAGAATATATTTACATACAAGACGTCCACTTGAATTTAAATTAATACTTAATGTAAACAAAGAAATCTTTATATTGTTACAGATATACCTACATTGATATAAGTAACTACTTTCAAAAACCCCATTACCATAAATAAATCATTCATTAAATTCATCAAATACAAGTTTCTTACACTGATTAATCAATATTTTAAGATAAACTGATTTGGATTAAATTAAGATGGACTTATATTAGTGTTCACAATATAACTATATAATATCTATATATGCTTAGTATCAATTCATTTTCTGTTGAAGGTATCTCGAAGGAAGAGGACTTAAATAGGAAGCAGTGAAATCTAAATTTGACGCAAGAATCAATTTTAAACCTCATTTATGTTTGATGGGAACAACTAAACAAGTACAGATACATTTTTTTCAAATAAGAGTAAAAATTTACTAGCCTATTGGAAGAGAAGTATATCCGAGGGTCTGTCAGACATGTGGCAATGTCCAGTACAAATTGGTTTGGTCCAGTTATGTCTTCAGCTACTGGACCAAATGACCAGTGAAGATGCAAGAATTTTTTAATACTCATAATGTAAAAGACTGCTAAAACAATGACTGGACCTGTAATGGTTGAGTAATTACTGGACTAAACTACCATTAGGGTCCAAGAAACCTTTGGAACCTCTGAATTTATAAAAAAAAACCTGGATTTTTGCCTTTAGAAACCATAAGCATGATAAGCACTTTTTTCCTAAATATATTGAATTACAATTTAAACATATTATAAACGCATAGAAAGCAGGGTTCTCATTAAGGATTTTTTAAGGAAAGTCCAGGGACTCGTCATTTTTGGCCATGGTGAGTCCAACAGCAAGGAGAAGATATTGTATTGCAATATAATGTAATATTTAAGTCTCCATGGCCTAACAGAGCAATGAAATGACATTAAATTCAGATTACTTTTAAACTTTTTTTTTATTTGTATTTAACTGTGTTTAGTTTATACATGTTATACAAAATATTTCTATCTTTATGCATCTGTGGACTCACTAGTTTTGAAAATGATGAGTTCAGACAGATTTTGATGAGTCCAGGACTCATGGACTCGCCTTAGTGAGAACCCTGGAAAGGGTGCTGTATTTATTTCTAATTGTAAACAGTTTTATTTTATTGTTAAAATTTCAACATTAATCAACATCTATAAACCAATAAAAGACTCATAATCAAAATCATCAAAGTATTTCAAAAACAAGTACCTGTACATTTGACATTATCATGATTATAATGAATGATATTTATGCATGAAATGAATAAAATTACTGTTGTAACATTGACATAAAAAGCAATAAAATAATACATATAATGTCCATTTTATGAAGATTTTAGATAAAAATATACAATAGCAATAAGTTAGTACTGTTAGTATGCAGTATCAAATACATGTATATAAAAAGAGTCAACTATTGGAGTTAGAAGAAATCTCGATTTCAAAAGAAAACTTCTTCAATAATTTTTACCTTATTGTACATGTGACATGCATTGTACAGAACTTAGTTTTTTTAATGTTTACTGATGGCTAACTGTATGTGTTTATGAAATTAACTATCAAAGGTACAAGGCTTATAATTATTTCATACGCCAGGCATAAGACACATCAGTGATGCTCATAGTGGCATTATAACTGTAATAGTTATACTGGTAAAATGAATTAGTGATACTTATTTCTATCATTATTGCCATCAAAGGTCAGATGTGTCACACATATGAATATTCAGTGAATGCTAGAGCTGACTTGATTTCACTGTAATATTTGATCTGACCTTTCATCAACTTTAAAAATCAAGGACACAGATAAAATAACTGTTTGTCAGGAGATTTTTAGCTCGTGTACATCCACCCTAAACTCCCATTTCAGAATAAATACATCAACTATTCAGTTCATCAGATAGCTTATCAAAACAGATTGCCGTCCAAACACATCCTTTAAATTTGAGACTGACTTAAATAATTCCTTTTGTTTTTCATTTAAACAAATGGGAACAATTTGCATATATATGTAATACATGTGTGTCCCTCTGTCAGAAATTCCTAAAATTACAATGTCCTACGAGGTTATATAAAGTTAAATAATGGAATCTTCTATATAAGGAGCTACAAATTAGAGTTCATGTATAAAGATGTTAAAATTACATGCGTTAAAATGTAAAGAATTCTATTTGTTATACAGTTCTATAAGAATACATACTGTCCTGCTGATCTTCAGCCAACATATGTAGTTTTACATCATCTTTTTCTGTTGCTGCCATTGTTTATATACTTCAAATGCTCAAAAGAAGATATTTTTGGGGGTCTCTGTAATGTAAATGTACATGTAAATTAGTATAATAATAATAGTGCAATTCTGCATCCACAGACACACAAAAGAAACTCAGAATTTCAAATTCAATAAAAATCCACTGTTTAAAGTGAAACCTTCCAGTAAAAAGAAAGAAACAAGAATGTGTACCTTATACACTGATTCACCATCCTCACTATCATTTTTTATGTTCAGTGGACCATGAAAATGGGAGAAAATCTGTAATTTGGCATTAAAATTAGAAAGATCATATTATAGGGAACATGTGTAGTAAGTTTCAAGTCGATTGGACTTCAACTTCATCAAAAACTACCTCAACCAAAAACTTTAACCAAAACTTTAACCTGAAGCGGGACAGACGGACAGACGGAATGAAGGATGAATGCACGGACAGACCAGAAAACATAATGCCCATAATGGGCCATTAAAAGCTAGAAATCTCAAAGAAAAATTGCTTTTGGTTCGAAAAAAACTTGGGCCTGGCTGAGGATTAGAGTCATGGAAAATGTTATTACAATCTTTATTTTGATACTTTTTATGCATTTAAACACTTTAGTCAAACCTTTACTTTACTCATTTACTATATCAAATCGAAATATATATACATAATATTCAACATCCAAATAGTACCATGTAAGTGCAGTTGCATAATATTAACAATCAGAGGTACCACCCTTTCCTTACTATTACTTTAATCTTAGATTCTATCACGTGAATGACATTGAAACTGAAATGTCATCCTTTTAAATCTGTGCAATTTCAATTGTACCGATTTATTTATAATTCAGACAAATGGAATTGTTCATTTTTCATACCATTTCCAACCATAATTTGGGGTTTAAAATCTGGTCCCCAATCCCAAAGGCAAAGAGAAATATGCTATTTTTCCCTAATATGTACATGTATACAAGATATATCATGTATATAATTTCAGCTTTCAGCTATAAAATTTCTAAACCACATTGTGAACTCGCCTAACACTTTAGTCCATAAAATATATAATAATGTAGAAAAAATGTCACATAAATGCTATTCAACAGACTCTTTGACCAGGCTTATCTAGTTATGAATTTTTTCTATCAATAAATGTAGAAAAATAAAGTTCTTTTGTCATACTAAAAGAATTAGAAAAAGGCCCATATATATTGATACATGTATATGTAAACTCAAAACTGACCGATCAGTTTTCAGTAAATTTAAACTAAGTGCCCATTCCCTAGCAATTGAAAGAGGGCGTTATACCAACATTGAAAGAAGTAAACGCATTTGCTTATCCTGTAACAGACAAGAAATTGAGGATGAATACCATTTCTTCTCAATATGTCCATGCTACAATGTATACATCATTGAGGGATTCCTATATATATATACAAAATATTAATAAAAATCTTAATTTCAATTTTATTAAATTGCAGTCTGCTATAACACTGAAGCATTTGACTGCACTTTTAAATAGCAGTCTACCAGTCATTATAAAAATCACCATAAAGTATATTAATAATTGTTTTTTATTGAGAACATCTGTATAACTTGTATTTCTTTTAATATGCAACCTAAGTTTTGTTTGTGTTCTTTTTTCAATTGTTCATGAACATTAATAATGTGTTAACTATTGATATTTCTTGCTGTGAATACCACTGTCACTCTTATATAATTATAATCGATTTAACTATTGTCAGTTTATTGTCTTAATTTTGTATGCCATAACCATTTAATGTAAATGTGTTTGTGCTAATAAATATTGTCTATTCAATGTCTATATATATACTAAGATATTGTTGAGAGATTTTTTTTAAATTTTTTTATTTTAATGGGCATTTTTCCCCCCTCTCCTGCAGAAGATGTGAATTCAAACTAGGTTGGGATACAACTTTGAGATGCTCCCTCTCAGGTAACAACTGTTTTGTATTGTATTGATTGTCCTTGATTCATTGGCATGCAGGATAAATATCTACACAACTATAAGGCCAGTTGCAACACAGCAGGGTGTTATATATTAACTGAGTGGACAAATACAATTCAGATGTTTGTTTTAATATCTTTAAAATATCGAAAAAAAAATTAAAAGCCCATCAAATCAAATTTTAAAAAATAACATACAATGCATTTAAATCTTATATCTAGTGGATGCCAGACCTTAAAATGTCTGTAAACAGATTATTTTTGTAGGTGTTAATACGGTCATATTGTATATTTGTTATGATGAACAAAAATATTATAAATGTTTGCAACATGTGTGTTTTGATTTTCTGACAGAAAATGTCATGCCGGTTGAGTGAGTATTTGCAGAGCCAGAGAATTTACATTAAGACCTGAAAAGTTTCATTATCTGCAGATAAAAAAAATATATGGATTGATCTGATTTATTGAGAAAAAAATTACCTGATTCTAATACAATATGAATATAAACATAACCAAGCCCTTTCGCCTTGCGTCGGCGACAGTACCAAATTTTAATGAAAACAATAGAGAATATCCGAACGGAGGTATTCCGATTGACAAAAGAAAAATGTATGGAGCACAACTTTATCATTATTTTGACAGACAAATCAAATATAAGCAGGGACTTTCTACACTATACTAGTATAGAAAGTCCCTGTTGTAAGTTTCGTTTTACTTGATTTATAAAAGAAAGAAAAGGTGATATAAGGGGACGACCATTTGATATTCTGGGGGGTTGGGGGGGAATTTATTTTTCATAAATTCATCTTTTTTCCCCAAAAAAATCGGGAAACACTTCCCAAATTTTTTAATAACAAAAGTATAAATATTATTAAAATATACTTGAAATGTCTGAAAATTGGTTTTATTTTACTTGAGGTATATTGTCTCAGGAAACCTCACCTCACTTTTATTTTAACAGGGCCGTAACTACATGTAGGAAATTTCAAAACCAAATGCTTGTCTCCATATCAAATTGTGATCACGGCCTTGCAAGAAAAAAGTTCTGTTTTCCCTCAGACTTATAGCCCTGATTTTTCAGGATCAATGTTTCTTATTTATTTGTCTTTTGTTCATTGATTGCCCTTCTGTATTCTGTTAGTGTTGCATTCTTTTTGTAATCTAGTAATTTTGTTATAGCACACATTTTTATTATATTCGAAATTACAAAAAGACGAGACATATATCTGTTTCAACAGTGTATTGTTTAAATACATGACCAGAAACCTTTATCTTGGGATAAAACTAAGAGACCTTAGCCGGGCTTAACATTTAAAAACGGAAACCGACAAATTTGTCAAAAGTACCTCTATTTCAAATATAACAATACTGATTGTTCATACGGAAACTAACAAAATTGCTTGACTAAAATTTAAATAGAGTCAGATTTTATTATGAAATTTCCGGAAACGCCTGTTATAAATAAAGGAAAAGTAGTATACCGCTGTTCGAAACTCATAAATCGATAGAAAAAAAAAACAATCCGGGTTACAATCAAACTAAAACTGAGGGAAGCGCATTAAGTATAAGAGGAGAACAACGACACAACAATAAAATGTAACACACAGAGAAACGAACTAAACATTAGACCAAAATCCGATGAGAATAACAAATATAACATCAAAACTAAATACATGAATTTGGGATAGAAAAGTACCGTGACACTTGTCAGATATATAGCGAATAAACGGATTTTTGTCACTGAATGCTTTCCAAGAACAGTTTTAAAATTCCGTCTCTATTGATATATAACTTAGTGAAAGGCTTTCTTAAAAAATCACAAGAAAATAAAAAGTGAACCAAATAATTATTATAATTTTATCGAAATCTCAGTTAAGACTTATAAACTTTTGTATAGATATGTACAGAAGAACATATACATATATGTGTTGATATGTCTCTGGCATATATTATTTGTTTCAGAGCCTATGACAAAAGCACTCGGAAAGAATAGTTAATTGGAAGATACAGAAACAAGAGGCTCTCAAGAGCCTGAATCGCTCACCTGGTAAACAATGCCTTATTGGACATATTGAACCATGCCAGGCAAACATGTACAGCTAACAATTCTTCAATATTACAAATATATATGACTTACTGTTTATAAATAAAGAAAATGAGACCAAAACACAAACACTTAAAACTTAGCAATGGACTGTGAAAATGAGGTCAAGTTCAAATAAAACCTGCGTAACCGACATATAGATCATAAAATATTTTCATACACCAAATATAGTTGACCTAATGCATAAAGTATTAAAAAAATAGACCAAAACTAAAAAAGTTAACTTTGACCACTGAATTATGAAATTTAAATAGAGTCAGATTTTATTATGAAATTTCCGGAAACGCCTGTTATAAATAAAGGAAAAGTAGTATACCGCTGTTCGAAACTCATAAATCGATAGAAAAAAAAAACAATCCGGGTTACAATCAAACTAAAACTGAGGGAAGCGCATTAAGTATAAGAGGAGAACAACGACACAACAATAAAATGTAACACACAGAGAAACGAACTAAACATTAGACCAAAATCCGATGAGAATAACAAATATAACATCAAAACTAAATACATGAATTTGGGATAGAAAAGTACCGTGACACTTGTCAGATATATAGCGAATAAACGGATTTTTGTCACTGAATGCTTTCCAAGAACAGTTTTAAAATTCCGTCTCTATTGATATATAACTTAGTGAAAGGCTTTCTTAAAAAATCACAAGAAAATAAAAAGTGAACCAAATAATTATTATAATTTTATCGAAATCTCAGTTAAGACTTATAAACTTTTGTATAGATATGTACAGAAGAACATATACATATATGTGTTGATAAGTCTCTGGCATATATTATTTGTTTCAGAGCCTATGACAAAAGCACTCGGAAAGAATAGTTAATTGGAAGATACAGAAACAAGAGGCTCTCAAGAGCCTGAATCGCTCACCTGGTAAACAATGCCTTATTGAACATATTGAACCATGCCAGGCAAACATGTACAGCTAACAATTCTTCAATATTACAAATATATATGACTTACTGTTTATAAATAAAGAAAATGAGACCAAAACACAAACACTTAAAACTTAGCAATGGACTGTGAAAATGAGGTCAAGTTCAAATAAAACCTGCGTAACCGACATATAGATCATAAAATATTTTCATACACCAAATATAGTTGACCTAATGCATAAAGTATTAAAAAAATAGACCAAAACTAAAAAAGTAAACTTTGACCACTGAATTATGAAAATGAGGTCAAGGTTAGATGACACCTGTCAGCTAGACATGTACACCTTACAATCATTCTATACACCAATTTTAGTTGACCTATTGCATATAGTATAAGAAAAACAGACCAAAACACAAAAACTTACCCCTATGTTCTATTTAAAGTAAGGGCGGCCATGTTTTTTGACGGATCAAAAATCGAAGCACACACTTTGTGCAGGATAATCTAAGGAACTATCATGCTAAGTTTCATCCAAATCCATTCAGTAGTTTCAGAGGAGAAGATTTTTTAAAGTTAGCAAATATGATGAACAAATTGTGAAAAATTGTCATTAAAGGACATTTACCCCTTAAGGGGTCAACTGACAATTTTGGTCATATTAACCTATTTGTAGATCTTACTTTGCTGATCATTTTTGCTGTTTACAGTTTATCTTTATCTATAATGATATTCAAGATAATGACCAAAAACTGCAAAATTTCCTTAAAATTACCAATTAAGTGGCAGCAACCCAACAATGGTTTGTTTGATTCGTCTGAAAATTTCAGGGCTGATAGATCTTGACCTAATGAACATTTTTACCCCATGTCAAATTTGCTCTAAATGCTTTCGTTTTTGAGATATAAGCCAAAAACTGCATTTGACTCCTATGTTCTATTTAAAGTAAGGGCGGCCATGTTTTTTGACGGATCAAAAATCGAAGCACACACTTTGTGCAGGATAATCTAAGGAACTATCATGCTAAGTTTCATCCAAATCCATTCAGTAGTTTCAGAGGAGAAGATTTTTTAAAGTTAGCAAATATGAAGAACAAATTGTGAAAAATTGTCATAAAGGACATTTACCCCTTAAGGGATCAATTGACAATTTTGGTCATATTAACCTATTTGTAGATCTTACTTTGCTGATCATTTTTGCTGTTTACAGTTTATCTTTATCTATAATGATATTCAAGATAATGACCAAAAACTGCAAAATTTCCTTAAAATTACCAATTAAGTGGCAGCAACCCAACAATGGTTTGTTTGATTCGTCTGAAAATTTCAGGGCTGATAGATCTTGACCTAATGAACATTTTTACCCCGTTTTAGATTTGCTCTAAATGCTTCCGTTTTTGAGATATAAGCCAAAAACTGCATTTGACCCCTAGGTTCTATTTTAAGTAACGGCGGCCATGTTTTTTGACGGATCAAAAATCGAAGCACACACTTTGTGCAGGATAATCTAAGGAACAATCATTTTAAGTTTCATTCAAATCTATTCAGTAGTTTCAGAGGAGAAGATGTTTGAAAAATTGTTAACGACGACAGACGACGACGACGACGGACGCCAAGTGATGAGAAAAGCTCACATGGCCTTTTAGGTCAGGTGAGCTAAAAAGGGGTGACAAAATCAGACCAATGTCTGCTTATTAATCTGTTCGTATATAGAAATAAGGAGACGTGATGTGATTGCCAATGAGACAACTGCATACATCAGAGTAAAAAACACGTTGATGTCAGCAACACTGTCTAGATAACCGTACCGTGACGGGTCTTTACTAACAACGAACAAAACCCATACCGTATAGTCAACTATAGAATGTCCTGCCATGGCAAATTGTGAAACAATCCAAACTAGGAAACCAAAAGCCTTTGTTTTGGAAAAATAAATAAAAAGTATGACACGCAGCCTTGAACGACTACAACGGAATAATACAGGCTCCTGACTTGGGACAGACACGTCCATATAAGGATAAGAGTGAAGGTTGGTGCCTACTAAAAAGGACCTGACATGTCAGTCAAAATGTGAAACAATTCAAACTACGGAAACAATAGCCTGTATTTTGAAAAAATATTTTACAAATAAAAAGTGTTTCCCGTTTCTCTTTATTTTATATAGATTAGACCGTTGTTGGTCCCGTTTGAATTGTTTTACATTAATCATTTTTGGGGCCCTTTATAGCTTACTGTTCATTGTGAACCAAGGCTCCGTGTAGAAGACCGTACTTTGACCTATAATGGTTTTTCTTTTACAAATTGTAACTTAGATGGTGGGTTGTCTCATTGGCACCCTGCCGCACCCATACTAAATCTTCTCACATCTATCTATTATTTTATATACAGAATGTGGCGAGGTTAAACATGTCTATGAGCGCTCACTCTTCTCTAACTTGGGACACCTAGTGGTGTAGTAGCAAAACGTCAGAAAACCTGAAAAGAAGCCTCACCAAATTAAAGTTTGAAATAACTTGATATATATTATTGACACGAAGCACCAAAAACAAAAATATATATACCGTGAGACAATAGACAGAAAGTACCGGTCCAAGAGTACATGTAGTTGCCGAAAAGGTATAGTTTTAACGATCAGTTACAGCTAAATGCATTGAGTGTGTAGGTAATATATATCTTTGGCTAGCTTTGTTGCTTGTTAGCTGAACCGTGAAGTCATTAAGGTTAACTATAAGACCGTCCTTTTGGAGTAGTCTACTCCTATACATACAGATAGATTGGTTATATGTCGGACCAATCTACTCTCTTAAAGGAGGGTAGCATACCTAACATGATAATGGCTTCACGGTTCAGCTAGCAAGCAAGCTATAACCAAATATCTTACCTTTACCTGCATACTGTATGCATTCTGCTGTAAAACTAACAGATAAATCATGCTCTCCCGACAAATTCCAATCAGGACCCATCCAACATCTATTAGTATTTGTTAGTAATATATATACAATATTACATTTTTTTTGCCATTGATTTTATCAACAAATGTGTGTACAATCTTACAATTCCAACAAACAAAAGACATGCACGATGTTATCAAATATGAAACAATTCAAACAATAACCCAAATGACCAGATTTCTGAAAATAAAAATAAAAAATAAACCAAAAACAAAAATTACAGACTGCCTTCACTTACTACAAATGAATTACAGGCTCCTGACTTGGGACAGACACATAACGAATGCGGTTATGTTATACTTGTTTATGGGCGCTCTATTCTTATTGATAAGGATATGTTACGACACAATATCAAATGAAAAAAAATGTAAAGACAAACAGTTGGTAGTAACTTTATTTATAATATTGGCACACAGCACAAAAAAGTAGTTGCTGAAAGGTATACTAGTAGTGCAAAGTCAATTACAACTAATATATAAATTATGCTCTCCCAGGAAAAAACCCGAATCAACCAGTTCAGGACACATCCAACGCATTTAGTAGTAAGACGTTATCTATATACAGTCTGAGAAAAGCATGACCTTATATGATAACAAAACGTAAGTACAAAGTACGTTTTACAGGATTAGGGACCATACATTTTATGACTGTAACAAAATGTAAAATCAATATTACTACCTGAAAAGCAATATCCATTGACAAACGAATATATCAATGAGATTGACGGGCATAAAGTTAACGTTACTTGTCTATTTATTCAAAAGACTGTGATACACCGTAATACCCGACCGTGCGAGGGTTGTTTAGACAGTCATGATCAATATCGTTAAAAACTTCCATCATCATCATCATCATCATCATCATCATTAGATAGTACTATTATACGCATTTTTAGAAGGTTTTCTTTATTATTGTCAAATAAGTTATGTTAAAAAAGTATCTATGCAAATCTTCGATTTCAATTTCTACTTCCACACAGAATTTTGCATTTATAAATATTTATAGTTCGAATAAAATACGCGCCAACATTTCTACGGTTTTATACAAATTTCTACAAAAAGTGTCAAAATGAAAAAAAATAATTTTCTACACTGACTAGATAAATAATTGGCTATTTGATTCTAAAATCTTCGAAATTTCATAAGACGTTTTAAAAAGTGCGTATACTCTTGAATGCTTTTGGAACAATTATCTTAATTGTATGGCAACTTGAAACACCTGCATCTTTTGGATGACTGTCATACAAGTATAACAGATCATGATTCATCAATCAATCAATCAATCAATCAATCAATCAATCAATCAATCAATCAATCAATCAAATAGTGTGAAAAAAATAGATTTTCTTGGATAGGGCTTCAAACATATATTTAAACCTCTTTAAGAAGCATGCATTCCTCTTCAAGCTAAGGGAAGACATGAACTCGACAGATGGAAATATAGAACAACAATTTGGAGTCTTACTCGGATTTGTCACTATACTTTTAGCATTACTTGTCCGGTTTCATTTACGAATTAGAATAGCTGTAACTAGTTCCGGTTACTTGCTTACTTCCGCTTGTTGTAGCAACAACAAAAATTCCTTGTTCTCGAATTTCATAGCCTATTTAAACTACAATGAACGTTTTAAATTCAATTTCAATAGTTCATTTATGGAAAAGTAAATAACAGCACAACAGCTGACAATGTCAACACGAGGATTTTTTATTAACTTTTGATTTTGTAACGGAACAGTGCACCTGCTGAGAGTTAAAAATAACTGACAGAAATTTTAGATTAAGCTTGATATTGTGTACGTTTTGAATATTTGAATAGTTAATTCATTACTTCTCACTTAATTTCTTTTCTTCTTGGCCAGTTCTAATTGCTGAAGGTTATCATGTTATCATAGCCAGTAACACAGTCACCAGTTCGTACAGAATGGCCATATCACTTTATTTGTGAATCTGCAACACTTCAAGAGTCGTGGGCACAAAATTTGACTATTTTTTTGTTTGTTGATAAATAACAAATATCTTAAACTAACTGTATGAAGTTTAAAGCTCCTACCTTTTAGTCTAAGGTACTCTCGTATTTGGAAGAAAAATGATATTTATTTATTTATCTGACCCTATTCAGAATCCAGCTACATGCAGGGAGTATAAAAACATTGTGTCTGCTGATCATATTCATTCACATTCCAGTCACGTCTCAGTCATTACAGCTGAACGGACGTGCTGGGCCAGCTCTCCTTTACCCGCTATCTTCGATGAGGGTTTACAGTTAGGTGAACAACGACATACTACTTTAGATGACAGAAACCAATCCATGCCGTACAGATAGACGTAGTAGTTGGCGTACCTGCGTTAACATGCACTCCAAAACCATTGTATCATGGGGAGTGTTATGCCGATTAACGTCCGAGGGCTGTATCCTAGGCTGTTGGATGATACGACCTTCATTTCACTGCCTCACGGCCTTGGTCCTGATAACGCTTCCTGTCATCTTTAGAACTACGTCCACCATTCATCTACCAGTACTCACTCATCGAGGTTAGCCGGCTGCCAAGCTGACCAAACTGGCCCTGAAAGCAGCCGTTGTGATGAAGTTAAATCCAAAATAGTAAACAAACCAAAATCAACTCACCAAAACCAAGATGGCGGCCTCCATTCTGCGTCCTTACTACCTGTTCCTGACCCACGGCAGAAATTATTCAAAAGCTCATCAATCGCCTTCGGGCACCGAGCCGACCGTGCAAGGGCTGTATAGCCAGTCAAGGTCGTTAAACACTTCCATTTGTTGTCTAGCAGACACAATGTACACATTTTTCTAGTTTTATACTCAAGTGATGATCTGAATTGTGATGCATAGAAAATTGTCCTGAAAATAGATTACCTTGAAAAGAAAGCTATCAAATAAGGAATAAAAAAAATCAGACATTCTGCTGATTCTCTTGAATATTTCAAATGATTTAAGAAATGATTAACTTTGTTAAGGTTGACATACAAGTGAAGTACCAAAAAAACCTGTATATAAATACAAATTACATTGTTTACAAGTTAAACAATTAAACTATACTTACATGTTCATACTGAAAACACAATGTTTGACCTGCTGATCTATATTTCATTAAGCCCACCATCTTTAAAATACATGTATCTTATATATTTTGTGAATGTTACAAATTAAGAACGTTACAGTAAGTCTTAAAAGAAAGAATGAACTGATTGTTATATTTTATATTTTTACATGGTGATGAACAACTTGTGAATGATTTTCAGTGCTATAGTAAATGTAATAACTAACTAGGAAACAGACCCAAAAGGTTCCTGCTATCATTTTAGCAGCCTTTGGAGCTGATGATGTATAAATTTAACTTTTTGATGTTCAAAAACATATACATGTATATATATTTATAATTATGGAGAATTGTACGGGTCTCTTAATATTATCTTGGTAAGCTTGTGATGTTAGTTGTCTGTTTGATGTTTTCACAACCTTTATTACATTTTTTAAAATCCATAAAGTTATTTTTATATTTCAGGTTAAAATATGGAAACTTCAGTGTTATATCGCTGCGCTGGTGACATAATTTACAATGATCAGGAACCAGTACCAGGTCACATTAGTGATGTACAGCTCAAGATGTACTCAGAGACCAGTAACTTTCTACAGTATCTCAAACCACTAACACCACAGAATCCTTACTTCTTTGGACAGATTAGATCATTGTGTAAGTACAATGTACATGTATGTGGACAGAATAGAAAGGAAATTATTCTTCTGGGTTTATTGCTCATGCTGTGTGGATGCAGTAGAAATTGTCCCCTTGCTTGTGGTGTATGTCCTTATATTCTATAATTATTGGCTGTTTGGCTGTGAGAGTCAGCTTTCACAAGAATATTGACTTGAATAGAGAGTTGTCTCATTGGCACTCATACCACATGATCTTCTTATTTCTA
Organism: Mytilus edulis; assembly: GCF_963676685.1. Lineage (NCBI taxonomy): Eukaryota > Metazoa > Mollusca > Bivalvia > Mytilida > Mytilidae > Mytilus > Mytilus edulis. The sequence goes on along the minus strand of NC_092353.1, from coordinate 48,677,541 downwards.
TGACACAATATCTTATATAATTACTGCTTGTCAACTTTGAGTTTGATTGACTGAAAGGTGCTTACTTAATAACTTGGGGCAAACATTGCATATAAAAAAGAAGATGGGGTATGATTGCCAATAAAACAACTCTCCACAAGAGACCGAAATGACACAGAAATTAACAATTATAGGTCACCATATGGCCTTCAACAATGAACAAAGCCCATACTGCATGCATGTTATGCACAATTATCAGTTTGAAATGGAGGAAGTATGTTGAGAGTGATTATTTGAAGGCTGAAGTGTTCTCCCCAGATATTTTATTTATCATCCTGGTAAACATGAAAATTTGAAATACAAATGTACCATCTTGTTTCTAAAAATTGTAGCATCACATCCATAACATAATCTATAAGAAAAACCAATTCAGAGAGCATCACATCAAGAAATATAGCATCACATTACCATGATGCTAAAAGGCCCTGGGGAGAACACTGGGCTGAAATTGCAAGAAGTATTGTGAAAGCCAGAAAGGCAGATTTATTTTGAGTTCTTGGTGTCATTGGTTGCTTTACAATTTAAGTGTATAATCCACAATCTATTCATAAAAAAATGATTTCACCTGGATTGGAAAACAAATTGTTACCATGAATAAATTTAACAGAATCATCCTTACAAGTTTAATTCTTTAATAAAATGTGAGATTTAAAAGTTATTGTCAGTTTTATCTGTCACTGATTATTCCTATTTTTTTCATAGCAACCAAAAGTAAGGTTACAATAGGTATTGCTGGACCAGACATCAAAGATGATGCTCATCCAGGGAACTGGAACAACACTGTTGGTTACCATAGTGATACTGGAAAATGTTACACATCGCACAAAGAAATTGCTAATACATATGGAGAAAAGTTTGGTATAGGTATGTATGGCAATACAATGTTTTAAAATAATAATAATATGGTTTCAAAAAGTAAAATCACAAACATACTAAAATCCAAGGAAAATTCAAAATGGAATGTCCCTAATGAAATGGCAAAATCAAAAGCTCAAACACATCAAATGAATGGACAACAACTGTCATATTGCTGACTTGGTAGTTGGTTCAGGCATTTTCTTATGTAGAAAATGATGGATTACAGCTAGCTAAACCTCTCACTTGTTTGACAGTCATATAAAATTCAATGATATTTACAAAGATGTGTGAACAAAACAAACAGACATAATAGGTGACCATAAAAATTTCAAAAATAGGAAACTGGAAAAACACTTACCTACAAATTATCGATATGAAATTTAATGGTGAATTAATTAGTCAAGCTGTTAATTGGCCAAGTACACATCACTTTAGAATGTGTGATCTTCTTTCAAAGAATATGTACATATATTTTTCAATTTGGGGAACATATTTAGAAGTAAATCAAGAATTTGTTTTTAGAATTATGGATCAGCCTACAAATTCTGTCATCTATTGCTTAAGCAAGCTGCATGATTTGACTACAATTTTCTGTTTCTGACAGGTGATGTGTTTGGAGTATGTGTAACCTACTTTGGACAACAAATGTCAACAGTTACATTTGTGAAAAATGGAAAACCTGTAGCTACAAGGTAAGACAAATCTGATTAAATTTAAATATTTTAAAAAGAACATGAGTGCTAATGTAACAACTCTCCATCAAAGTCACAATGTATAAAAAGTTAGCAATTATATGTCCAAGTATGGCCTTCAACATGGAGTCTTGGCTCCTTTCTACTTTCTATTTTGAAGACCTTTTTGAATACTCAGATTTTGAATTGAAAATACTTCCTTATTTTTTTTTTAAAGGTTTCGCTGAAGTTAAAATACATTATCAGATCTACATTATCTGCGTCCTTTCTTTTTACTAGTGAGCAAACTTTCATTGATTTACAATGAAAACAGATAAATGCATGCAATATTTTATAAATTATTAGTATCATGGCAAAATATGATTTTATATGTCATTTATATAGATATTTGCTTATTTTAAACACGTTTTAAAGTACTGAATACTATGCATTACATATATATATATATATGTATATATATATATGAATATAAGGATATATCAATGAGTCAGCAATCAAACAACATAACATAACCAAAAAGCATAGTACATAAATTTCTGTTTATACATATATTTCCCATAGACTAAGTTTGGCTCAGACAATTTTTTTGTACAATTCATGCCCTTATTTTGACAAGCTATCAGTAAATATTGCAGCGACTGCTACCCTTTTCCTATAAATGAAATATATACATGTATATATATATATATATGATTTCTGTTATCATTTATATGCAGGTATCACTTTGAAACAGACCACAGTAAGTTCCTGCCTACAATAACACTTGAGAATGGACCAATAGATTTAGGGATCATGTGGCCCCAAGCAGTTTTTGGAAGTCCACAGTTTGATGAAGTATGTATTTTTTGTATTTTGATATTACTATTTTTGAATTTTAAGATTGATTGAATGATTGTTGGTGTTTAATGCCACTTTCAGTTTCAGCACTATTGGCTATATTGTTTTAAATGTTGACTTATAATTTCGTGGGTATATGTTAGCCGTTAATTTAAATGTTCAGCATAAGAAAATTTTACTATTGAATAGCATGCAGACTTTGGCAAAACCGTTAAATCAAATATATCTATAAACAATTTTTCTTTAATCCATGAAAATTATGGTACAATTGAATTTTTTCGAAAACCTGAAAATTTCAAGTAACCACAATAATACAATTATTCCATAAACTGAGAATTTTGGCACATCAATACCAAAAAAGTAAATGAATGCACAGTAACTTGGAATAAGTACAGTTACCTCTTAGGTCGTGTTTACTTATAAATTTCTCCTTATTGATTATTTTTTAAACTTGATAAGAAATAATTTACATGGTATCTTTTGTTTTATTTCTACAGAAAAATATGTTACATTGGATGTCTGACCCCTCAGTTAACTTTGATATGTCAAAGAGCATGTTTATACTGGACAAGGCTAAAGATAAAATTATTGCTACAGCACCAATACAGAGTCCTATGCCATTGTGTTCAGGTAATTTAAGAGTAAAAAAAAATATTCTTTTTTGAAATGTGACAATATTAACTACATTTGTGTAAAATAAGTTCTTATAAATGATGAATTTTGTTTCAGTGGCTATAGACATGTTTTTTAATAACACATTTTTTTTAACAGTAAAGGAAAGATTTTTGTAAAAGATTCTTGAATTTTGTAAATGTTAAGTTTTTTCAGCCTGCTTCTAAAGCTTTTTAAATATGTCAGGTTATGCAATTCAAATTGCTAAAATGACAAAAATTTAGATTAATTTACCTTAGATTTACCTTTGATAAATCTTAATTTCAGTGTCTTTCTATTTATTTATTAGTTCTATGCAATCATTTAACTGACTTTCATTAATAAACTTATATCAGATTATAAGGGGGGATAATTCTGTGATTCAATTGTGATTTTTTTTAATTTTTGCAAAACCTGTCCTGTTGCAATTTTGTCAATAATAAAAACATTGCTTAAAATACCAAATTTACAATACTTTTTGCATTTTTTAAAAGTAAATCATGGATGATAAGATTTTGTCTGTACCAGTAATTGAATGTACTTTAATAAACTTCTATTTGGCAGGTTTTTCTCATTTTGAGGTATATATCAAAGAAACCACTGATGGGGCTGCAGCATCTGTAGGGATTGGTGATTGTAGTCCTCTAAAGCCGTCACCAACCTGTGAAATATTACGGGACTTCATGACATGGACGGCTGATGGCAAAGGTTAGTTGAAATATAATCCTCCTCTTTCAACAGTGAAGGGTTAGTTAGAATTCTCTAATTTTTGTGCTATTTCCACATTTCCTGACCGGTGTGAGAAAAATATTACTTCTCACTAGTGAAAAATCTGTTCTTGGCAAATGATTGGTTTCAAATTTAATTGTGATGTTAAATTTTCTTGTTTTCTTCTGAATTTTCTTATTGTGACGTCATGAAAAAAGGCGACCATGCCTGATGACGTCACATCAAAAGTACACAACTTTCCTCAAATCTTGAAAAGGAAGGATAGAAATCATTAGAGAAACAGATTCCACCACTGTAACTTGTATATTACGATATTTCTCTACTTTCAACAGTTAAATTTTAATTACTACTTTGATAAATGATCCTTCATTTTTGACGTTTTATTTACTTATTTTATTTTGTAATAAACTAAAACTAAGCGTTAAAATTTTTAGTAAACAAAGTAGAAGAAAATGATCGAGTTGGTATGGGAGTACACTACCATCCAGATTCTAGAGATAATCCAGGATACAATGACAAAGAATCACAGTTGGTGTTGTGTTTTGTTACCAAAAATACTGTTACTATCTATGCAAAGATGATCATACAACCAGAGGGAGGCTTCTATCCTCTTGTGCTGTTGGACCAAAACTGTAAGAATATGCTTATTTAAAAAAATTATTTATCGTATTAATTGGTTTTAATTTTCTTTTTCTTGCAAATTAATAACTAACTAGTCTATTAAAAAATTTATATACCTGGTACTATTAATTAAGAAATTTGTGCTTTTTTTTTATTCTGTGAAAAATTTAGATTGGGACAGGGTATTAAAATGGAAAAGTCAACTGTTTTATGTTTTCTATACACAACAAAATTATCACAAAAATTTCACCAATCGTGATTTTTCTTTGTTTATTTGATATTATTTGATTAAGTACAAACATTTATTTCTTATGCAGCAAAAATACTGCAATCTGATTGGTTAATTACTCCGATGTAAATAACACCCCACCCTGGTTCACCCGGGATAAATATAAAATTTCAGATTTTTTTTTTTTTTTTGCCAAGAAAAAAAAAAAAAAATAAAAAAAAATAAATAATCAAAATAAAATGTTAAAAATAAAAAAAAAAAAAAAAAAAAATTCAAAAGATTTTAAATAAAAAAATATTCTATTGACAGCCGCTACTCTTCAACTACAGTACTGTTACAGTACAGATCTAATGCAGTATTTAAAAAATTTTTCCGGAAAACTCAAAGAACACAAAATTTTTCTGATTTTTTCCAAAAATTAAGTAAAAAGTATTTTACAATGCACGGCAACATAGACATTGAAAAAAACGTTACACAGTAAATTTTTCATTACCATTTTTTCAATTTTACATCCTGGTTTCAAAATGAGTAAAGGAAATGTTCATAAGAAATAAATTCGTTATCTTGGTGTAATCAGGGGTGTACGGAATTTTACACCGTTGTTGAAAATTCTGTACACCCCTGATTACACCAAGATAACTAATAGTATCAAAATAACCACTATGTAGGTAACCTGTTGAATAATCAGAATAGTCAAAATATTCTATTGACAGCCGCTACTCTTCAACTACAGTACTGTTACAGTACAGATCTAATGCAGTAAAAAAAAAGGTGATACTTCAGACATACAAAAAAGTATAAATTTGAAATGAAGTAAAATTCTGCAATACTTCATGAATGATTTGGTTCATACATTTTTATGCCCCACCTACGATAGTAGAGGGGCATTATGTATTCTGGTCTGTGGCTCCGTTCGTTTGTCTGTGGTTCCATTCGTCCGTCTGTGCGTCCGTTCGTTCAGGTTAAAGTTTTTGGTCAAGGTAGTTTTTGATGAAGCTGAAGTCCAATCAACTTGAAACTTAGTACACTTGTTGCTTATGATATGATCTTTCTAATTTCAAAGCCAAATTAGACTTTTGACTTCAATTTCACGGTCCACCGAACATAGAAAATGAAAGTGGAAGTTTCAGGTTAAAGTTTTTGGTCAAGGTAGTTTTTGATGAAATTGAAGTCCAATCAACTTGAAACTTAGTACATATGTTCCCTATAGTATAATCTTTTTAATTTTAATGCCAAATTAGATTATTACCCAATTTCACGGTCCATGGAACATGCAAAAGGATAGTGCGAGTGGGGCATCCGTGTACTTTGGACACATTCTTGTTATAGCTAAGTCTGATTTCATACTGAAAGGAATATTCCTTTACTTTTATGATTCCAATTTGTATAGAATCACATCAAAACAGCTTTTTTTTACATTAGTGTTTTATTTTTAACTATTTTGAAAAATCTATCATTTGTAATCCAAACCATTCAACAGTTACTCCTTTACAACATGTGAACTGTAGATTTGACTATGAATTTTAGCAAATGAAAATGGAAAAAAATGTTACTTAAAAATTGCATTAGAATATCCTTTATTTTAGGTCGAAAAGTTTCAGTAGATGTTGAGTCCAACAGAACTATAGAGGTGTATGATAATTTAGACAGAGTGTTCAAAGAGGCTGTAGAAGAGGCTACCAAACATATCATTGAAGATTGTATAAAGAGAGGTTTGTTGACAATAAAGTAAAGAAATTAAAAATTAAAAACTGCTCCTTTTTGCTTATAAAGGTTAAAGTAGATATATATGTAGAAAAGAGAAATTATTTTTGGCAGATAATACAATGCAACTCATCAGGTATTCTTCAAGGTCAAAAGTATTGAAGGATAAAATTGAGATTGGAAATGGGAAATGTGTCAAAGAGACAACAACCTGACCAAAGAGCGGGAAACTCCCAAAGATCACCAATGGGTCTTCAATAAAGCTAGAAAATCCTGCACCCAGAGTCATGCTTTAGCTGGTCCCTAAAAAAAATGTTGACCTATTCAGTGATAATTGATGCTTGAATACATATTACAGTTTAAACCTGTGATATTTATTAAAAAAACAAATACGGTAGTGGTAATTTATGTTTGAGAATAATTCAGCACTATTCGGACTCTCAATGAATCCAATACCATATAGTAATGTGTAAAAGGCTCTAGATGGAGAAAATCGGAAACAATTTTATATAGAAAACTAATTGCCTGATTTACAAAAAAACAAGAAATGATAAACAAATAAGGCATACAGAAAGTATCAACAACCATTTATGTAACCGTCTATTTTGAAGCAATTTGAATTCTGCTTTCATGTGAATAAATGATTTTTCATGAATTTTATTTACAAACTATATGTTATGAAAGCATAGAAAATGGAAAAATTAATTAAAAATAACTGAAAACAATGCTTTTTTTCGTTGCAGAAATTCATATAAAAATGTTCCGTAAGTCTGATGCTTTAGTTTTGGATGTTCCCAAAGAACCGTCAACAGACATTGACCTGAGTAAACTGTACTGTAGAATAACACTACCTGCCGAGACTATGGGAATTCATGCCATACAGTTTTGCAAGCCTCTAACAGAAGACAACTCTTACTTCTGTTTAGATATAAAAACTCTGAGTATGCAATTGTTGATTTTATTTGAAGTTGTAACTTGTTTTCAAATAGCTAGTTTTCTTAAATTTATTATCAATGACATCATTGAAAGTTTATGGATAAGTTTAAAGAAGAACATTTTTCCATCAAAACAGAGTTGGTTTAATTTTATTTGTTAATGTGTTATTTTAGTTTCGTTTTAACCTTCAAAATAAAAATGAACAAGAAAACAATGAACAATACTGAAGTTCCAAAATAATTTTTTTTTCAATCTGGTTGAGGGGGTCAAAATAGAAAAGTATGGTTGAAGTGTTACTTGAGAATTTACTTTTAGTCAACATTTTGCACCTCAATCATACTATTAAAAGAATAAATATATTTTTTAAACCAAATTAAACATAAAAATTATTTTCAGATGAGGATTCTGTTGTAACTACTGGCGTTGCCGATAGCAATTTTGACTTGAGTAAACATCCTGGTAAAACAGAAAACACAGTAGGCTGGATGTCACAAAATGGTCGCATGTTCTACAACACCAGATATGAAGGCAATGTAAATGGGCAAAGATATGAAGAAGGTATTTATAACATGAATGAAGGGGGTAGACCTTGGTTCAGGGAGATAACTCTTAAAATCAGTTATGCATTTGTAGAAGTCAAGTTTCATCAATGTATTTTAAGCATTTACCTGAAACAGATGGGAAATAATCTATGTAACCTAGAAGTTTAGACTATATCAATGGAATTGGTTGACACAAACATACTTATGATTTTAAGAGTTATTTTCCTTCAACTTAAGGCAATGCATTTATCAAAACTGAAACATTCTCTGGCTTGTATCCAAAACTGAAATAAAATTAAGAACTTCTACATTTTTTTGCTTTTTTTCAAATTTGAATCAATTCAAGAACCTAAACATATATTTGAGAAATCACTGGTTGCTTGTTCTGAAAACTTGAATAAATTCAAGAACCTAACTGTGTAGTTTAGATATTGGTATGTTCTTACATTTTGGGTCTTGTAAAAGTATTAATTCTTTAGTTTAAGCAATGTATGCCTTTTGCTACAAGAATTGGTCTATTGTAATCAAAAAGCTGAATAATATTTTAATTTTAAAGGGAGATAATATTTAAATTTTATGCAAGGGAGATAACTTGTTGACACTATTTATGAAACTGTTCTGAATTTAACTTTTTTATAGTGGGTCTCATTGGGGTCTAAGCGTGACTTGGGATTGCCGATTTTTGTAAGCATGACACGTGAAAGTCAAATTATTGTGAAAACGGGAAATGAAGTCTAGTGGGAAAATTACAAAAAAATGAGAATTGCTTACATACATAGTGTAAGCGAGATACGGAAATCATACAAAACAGTTAGCGGGATCCGGCATCAGAACCCCCCAATGAGACCCCCCTATAGAATAGTGATTATATACATGATATAACTTGAAGGAATACCTGAAGTAGTGATAGAAGGTAGTGATAGGGTAATTAACCAGTGGATCAGAAATTTGAATGAACTGCAAAAGGTTGAGTGAAACACTTAACAGTCATTTTACAGGAAATAGAAAGATTAAATCAAAGATTTCATGGACTTATCATACATTTCTTTGCATACTTTCAATTTCAGGTGATACAGTTGGACTAGATTGTTCAGTGTTTGAAAGTAGTCTTCCAGTAGTTTTGTTCTCAAAGAACTATCATCCTATAGGATTAAGATACCTGATGGCTAATGATCCAAGTCAATATTTTCCTACTATTGCCCTCTGTGGAAATGGTTATGAGGTTGTGGTTGATGTTTTCTGGCACACTAGACTATGTGTTGGACCTACATTTGAAATTGTGAGTTTGTGTATAAATTAGAATTGTGACCTGACTACCATTGTGTCCTATTATATAAATTCTGTTAAGTTTACAACCAAAATTGTAAGGCGGTTAGTTCTAAGATTACTCAGATGGATTTGTTTTTAAATACAGCACAATAGATTTATTCAATTCAACTGATTATTTGCTAGAAAATTTGTTAACATGTGTATAGTTTGCAGTGTTGAATTTACCTGTATTGTCTGTATTACAATGGATTTATGACTTACAAAATTTAAATGTAAATTGTGGAAAGTTAGAATGTACCAATAGTTTTAAATTGCTATTAAATTGTCAAATTTTTAATCATTGGAACCAAATCGTGGATTAAGACAAACTGGCATTTTTGTGATTACTTGATCTCTTGGTTTTGCTATAAATGTCTGCATATAACCTAATGCCGTTGTCACACATTGGCGTGAAGACTGGCGTGCACCAGACGTACAGAGAAAATTGACAAAGTCGGTATACAGTAGTTGCACGCCAGAGGAACACTAAGCTATTGTTAAACGTGCATTGCATAAGTTTGAAGTAAGTCAAAATGCAAGGGTATACCCTTGGTGAACTCCAGGAAAGTTTTATGCAACATAAAAATTTTCATCCAACTCAAGCGTTTGTCTAGCATATACCTGTACGCTACATGCAGGTAATACACATGCTACAAGCGTGTTGAAAAAACCCTACAAATAAGTTTGAAACACGTTTAGGGCACGTTATTTACGCTTCAAGATTGTTCGACTTTCACTTAAATGTATGGGGGTATGTTTGTAACAAACACTCCATAATAAAACGTCACAGACACATCGAAAGCATGGATTATCGTCCAAAATACGACAGAGATGCGGCTCATATATGTTCAAGAGCCTTTTTTTTCGTAGCGTGCATTCCATCTACATTACACAAACGCCAGGCATACACCAACATATGTTACTTGAACACCAAATAAACGCTGAGGTATGCTTCTCGTAAGCCCAATACAGGCTTGTGCACACGATACAGGTATGATTGACAGTTGAATGCATCCAAACTTACTAGCGTATTGAGGGTGTACATAATGTTTACCACGCCTGGCGTATGTCAGAGCTATACGCTGATGTGTTACACCGGTATTATAGAAAATGTGTAATTCATACTATCTGTACCCATGAAAATCAAAAATTAAAACCGGTTGGTACAATGTAATACACTCAAGGAAACAAAACTGTTTGCTAAACTATTAGGATTTAATTAGGATTTAATGGTTCTATATATTCTTTTTAGGATAATGTGAACTATTGGATTATCCCAGAAGGGTCAAAGGTTAATGAGAAAGAAAAGATGGTAACAATACCAGAACATACAGATGCAGAAGTCCTGCAGTGTCCATATCCACTCAGTGACGAAATAAGTAAGACTTTCTTGAGGGTCCTAATTGGGGTACCTTTATGCCAAATAACAATAAAAATTCTTGCCAAATGACGTTAATGGTATTTTTTGGTTCCTGACGATAAATGAAGACTTTCTTTTAGACGATATCATAATTGACTGATTTTGTCGTTATCGCCCAGGCAAAAATAATCAGGAATATAATGCCTACCCATGTTAAAACTACAATAAAGTATGGCTTGCATCAATTATTTCTTAAATGACTATTTTCATCAAAGTATTCCTTACTTCACTGATTTTGAGTATGATCAATTAAGCTTAAGTATTTATGTTGCCACTGAGTCAATCAATTGCATGCAGGAATGCAGGTCTACGGCATTGGTCTTGTTTTTTTTTATACGCCCGTCAAAATTTTGAAGGGACGTATTATGGTATACAAATGTCTGGTGTCCGTCCATCCGTCTGTCCGGCGTAAACATGTTGCACTGTATCTGAAAAACGATTCTTGATTATTGCTTAAAACTTTACACACTTCTTAGTTATATTGATCTCAATATCTGTATACTTTTTGATGTTGATTCAAAATTTCATTTTTGAGTTATTGAGTATTTTGTAAAAAAGGGGAGGGGGGGTTTACATGTCGCGCTGTATCTCAAAAACGATTTATGATTATTGCTTAAAACTTTACACACTTCTTTGTTATATTAATCTTAAGATCTTTATACTTTTTGGTGATGATTAAAAATTCAATTTTTGAGTTATTGAGTGTTGTGTAAAGAAGGGGGAGGGGTTTTTAACGTGTCGTGCCGTATCTTAAAAACGATTTATGACTATTGCTTAAAACTTTAAACACTTCTTTGTTATATTAATCTAAAGATCTGTATACTTTGTGGTGATGACTCAAAATTTATTTTTGAGTTATTGAGTATTTTGTAAAAAAGGGGATGGTTTTTTTTACATGTCGCGCCGTATCTCAAAAACAATTTATGATTATTGCTTTAAACTTTACACACTTCTTTGTTATATTAATCTAAAGATCTGTATACTTTTTGGTTTGATTCAAAATTTTATTTTAGTGATATTTAGTTTGTAAAAAAAAAACAGGGTGGGGGGTTTCACATGTCCCGCCGTGTCTCAAAAACAATAAATGGTTATTGCTTAAAATTTCTCAGAAACTATTTATGATTATTGCATAAAACTTCCACACAAGACGTCGGACGTATCATGCGCTCATGGCGCAGCTGTTTATTTAAGAATTGAATGCTTCTTTTTGTAAATTTATTGGGGTGTAAAAGCGTTGACCGAAGTACATTTTGTACGAAGCGCGAAAGTGCTTCATTCTAAAAATGTGCGCACGGTCAACGCTTTTACAACCCTATAAAGTTACAAAAAGAAGCATTCAATACTTATAATTACATTTTTTTAGCTATGATCATGAAAACACGAATTTTATATATTTTTTTATTTATTCACCTGTGCACTTTATTGTTGGACCACGTGTTATCATGAATAAAAAGTTGTATTGAGCAATGCAACTGCTTACGGAATAACACGTGATGTGCAGTTAGCCAATCAGAATAAAGTATTATAATGAAACATACATCTAATGTAATTATTAAGTTATGTGTTATCAGAAAGAGAGGTTGCATGATCTATTTTGCATATAATAATGGAAGAAAATGGTGCATTGATTTATGACTCAAATTCCCTTCATGAACCCAAAATATTTTTATTGAAAATCAACAATGCTTTTAGGTTAAATTCACCATTTTCTACTTTTATTTATAAAAGAAAATGTCTGTACAAAGTCTGGAATATGACAGTTATTGTCCATTTCATTTAATGTGTTTGAGATTTTAATTTTGCCATTTATTAGAGACTTTCAGTTTTGAATTTTCCAGTATTTTGGGGATTTTACTTTTTATGTATTAATGGTTATGTTTTTAATTACAGAATTCAACTATTTTGAGATACAGATTGTAGATAAATTTGGCTCCAATGCGGATGGAATACCACCACCTGGGATAGCTTTGTCATCTCCATGTTTTCAGGATATTAGTGTTACCATGTCATCTAACTTTAGACAAGATTTCATAAGATTTTTAGCAAAAGGAGAGGGTATGTAAAGGAAGAAAAAAAATTTATGCCTCATTTATTGGCATTATGTTTTCTGGTCTGTGCATCCATCTGTTCGTTCGTCTGTTCATCTGTCCGTCCCGCTTCAGGTTAAAGTTTTTGGTCTAGGTTAAAGGTTTTTGGTCAAGGTAGTTTTTGATGAAGTTAAAGTCCAATCAATTTGAAACTTAGTATACATGTTCCATGTTATATGATCTTTCTAAGTTTAATGCCAAATTAGAGATTTTCTCCCATTTTTACTGTCCACTGAACATGAAAAATGATAGTGCGGATGGGGCATCTGTGAACTGGGGACACATTCTTGATTATGATTAATTACTGTAGATAAAAAAATTAATGTGTATCATTGAAAGTTAACATAAACAAAATCTTTTAACATGACAAACTCATTAAAGATGACAGGCTTACAGTTTTGTACTCCAAACATGCATTTAGTTTACAAATTTCCATTTTCACTGATGTAGTGCAATTTTTATTAGGGGCCATTTCATGGACAAATTTCCATTTGTTGTTGTCTCTTTGACATATCCCCCATTTCCATTCTTAATTTTATTATTCCTTTGTTTAGAATTTACATAATAATAAGAAAAATATTTCTTTTTAACATAATACAATTTGAAACAAGTCACAATTTTTTTTCAAATCTGTTGTTTCCACCTTATTTCTTAGCTTATTGAAATCAATATCGGTGTATCAGTCTAGTACAACGCAGGGTTTATATCAACATCCGTGTGACAGGTTCTTGACCTGTTATGCATATATTTGCATTTTAATTTTAACAAAAGTAATGTAAACGAATGCAAACATAGCATTCGTTTAACATATTTTTCAGAAAATTATTTTATAAACAATCGGATATTTTTTGTGAACAAGAGCTTCTCTCATATTTTGCATAGGTTCATTAGTAAAATTAAAATGTTTGCAGGTCATCATCAATAGGTGAGGCAGAAGTTTTACAACAAAAGTTTTGTTACAATAATGTATTAGTAGTAGAGGATTTGTATCAACATGGCAATCAAAATACAATAATGGTCAACTAAACTGAAGAAAAATAATCAGTTTTAAGGATTTTTGGTACTCTTTTTCAAAATAACAAGATTTTTAAAAGATTGTCACAAATTGATAGTATATATATATATAAAGGAACTTAAAAAGTAGAAAAAAATAAAGTTTGGGTGCTTATGTTTTCAAGATAGAAGCCATAGAAATTTATTGAAAATTTGGTTGGAAATTGTTCTCTCAAGATTTTACATAAATTTAACATTGACACCTTTTTTCTTTCAAAAGATTTTCAAATATGACTTTTTAAACTAAATGTTATAAAATTATGAAAAGAAAAGTAGGGGTTAGAGGCCATTTTTTTTTAAGGCAATACATTGATAAAACCAGAGGATTTCCAAAAAAATTCTGGCCAAAATTCAAAAAGGAAAAGGAGCAAACATCCTTTATACTAATTAAAATTTCAAAAGGCAATTCTGACTAATATAGTTTCTTTGTTTTGAATTTTAGCTGAATCATCCGTGTCAGTTGGAGATACACTAGGCTGGGGAATCATTGTACCAAAAAGTGAACAAGAAAAGAAAGAAAATAGACTTGTGATCTGCTATCTGTGTATAAACAGGAACATAGCCCTTACAAGAGTGTCATATGAACCACCAGGGGGATTTTATGCAACAGTTTTACTTTACCCAGGAGGTAGGTTTTATGCTGTGCCATATAATATATCTAAAAGTTATGATTTCCCATTATATAGCTATAGGTTTTATTCAGTGTCTTACTGTGTCTGTTGTAGTATGTAGTACAAACTTATAAATGAGGGGAGGGGGGGGGGCTGACCTTTTTCGGGACATCAGGATCAGGTGTTTTTTAAGCTCAGGATTTCGTGATTGACCCTTTCAGGTATTATAGTCCAATACAGTTCTAACGCCTGAGGGATATCCGGATTAAGATCGCTTATCACTTGTTCCTGAGCTTGTACAGGTAGATCGACAAACTGGACAGGAGAACACTTTCTGAAGATTTATCAAATTATTCAACTAAGTTTCCTCAAATGCTAATGATGATTTAGATTAAATAAATAACTTTATAATCCAGTTACAAAGAAAACAGTTGAACAAGTCGAACACTTGCTTTTATATTGACTTACGCAATCAGCATCCCCCTTTTTTGAGAAGTACAAAATAAGACGTAAAACATTGACATTATTTCATCGCAAATAATTTGAATACTATTGTAACGATAATATAGAATTACTTAAAAAGTTAAAAAGTAAATACTTAAAAATATTTACTTTTCACCCAAAGAAATAACGTATTGTAATTCCAAATTCATTTAGTAGTTTACAATCAAATTGATACATCCGCCTTTCCGGTTACATTCAGACTTGAATGATGCATGTTGCATAGCATCAACTTGCTAGATTAAGTCATTTAAAACCTTTTCATTTGTCAATGATTGCCCTAAGAATCTTTTCAACTTTTACATAACCCATACAAATCGTTTTGTTGTTGCTGCAAATCAGCAAAACCGATAATTGGTTCATTATCAGACTTCTAAATTTGACAGTGTCCGTGAAAAATAAGCTCCATATGATAACCCACATAACAATTACAAAAAATAGCAAGAAATCTATATGGGAATCTTAATGACAGCTTTTGGTCATTCTCAACTAAGGGGGATCATGAAGGCTTGGCATTTGAATGGTTACAAATGACAATTAATGAAAACATTGATACTTCAATAATGAAATAGTTTAAATAAGCAATGTATCAGTCTGTTTACCATTCCTTACATGGAGGGATGGAATACTTTCGATCACGCTACACTTTACGGCGTAGACACGGTTTGTGATTGTGAAAGTTCCTCCATCATTCAATTTTCATCCATGGAGATCCCTGTATATTGACAACATTTTTACTGGTAAATTACATTTTTGTAGTTCTTTTGTATTGAAGTTTACTAAATTTATTGCACAATGAAGTCAATTCTTATTTATACAATTTTATAATAAACTGTAAAGTTGTTAGTTGAAGGTTCCTGTGAAAGAAAAGGAGTAAAATGTATTATTTTTATTACTTGCAGTAAACAGAGCGAAGATAGGGAGGATTCGATATATTCATACTCATCCAATCACAGAGGATAAGATTAAAATATTACTCAAAGAGGCTAAAGACATAATAGCATTAGAAGAAGCTGCAAAACTTGAAGGTAATGATGCCTTAGACGTGATAGAAGACAAAAATTCTTTGTTCCGTCAACTTCCAGGAATCATTGATGAAACAGACGAGAAATCGAACAAACAAAAGATGGAAAATGTTGCTTTTACCGCTAATGCAATTGATAAACAGAAAAAGAAAATGAAACCAGGAGAAAATGAATCCAAAGCTTGTGTAATATTATAGAAAAGAGTGCAATGTTGATTTGTTGACAGTGACTTGTACATTTTACCTACACATACATACACAGATGTATAAATAGTGCAATTGGGTGCGGGATATTTTTGCTATTGCCAAAATTGTCTTTAGTGCTTTCTATTTTGATATTGTTGTTATTGTTAAAAATATGTCAAAAACTTGTCATGTAAGACTTGTCATGTAAGACTTGTTATGTAAGACTTGTCATGTAAGACTTGTCATGTAAGGCTTGTCATGTAAGGCTTGTCATGTAAGGCTTGTCATGTAAGGCTTGTTATGTAAGACTTGTCATGTAAGACTTGTCATGTAAACTTGTCATGTCAGCCATAAATTGTAAAGGAGTATTCATGATTATCAATTCAATTAGAATGTGGAATTCGAATGTGCTCATAGTTGAAAAAAAGTGCCAAATATTTTTGATGTGTAATGTTCGTTTGATTTTGTCAGATATTAGTTAGAACTATTTTCATTTAAATATCACATTTTGTGGCATATCTGAAATATCTATATTACAATCAAGGTAGATAACTTGTTTACTCACCCCATCCCAACTATTTGAAGTTAATGTGATTTCTTTGGTTCTCTAGGTTAGTCTTCTGGAGTTACTATAGAACTCATTAAACTCTATATAATCCTCATATACGGTAGTATGTTTGTGTGTGCCAGTAGTCGTTGAATTGAACTGTCTTTTTATATTTGTGTTCATTTTAAGAATTTTGAATTTACACCAAATCATATGTCATCATTTTTATATACAGTCCAAGACATGTCTATACTCAGGGTTATTTAGAGCTTGCTGCAAAGTTTTGATGTTTGTCCATTAGGGAGCTACCATTTGATTTTTATGTATGAAATTTAAAAAAAAAGGCAGGACAGGAGTTTGAGCATAAAAAGAAAGGTTGGATGAGCAACTTGGCAAAAAAAAATGGCAGGATGACAATTTATGTAAAACAGTCAGGATAAGCTAATAAAAAAGGCAGGACCGAATAGAGTGAAAAATAAAAAGGCAGGACAGAGATTACAAGTTACAACTTTACAAAAAATCAGGACAATTTTTTTTATCCAAAACCCCAATAGTAGCACCATTATTGACAGCCATATTACATTAAAAAACTCCATTTTTATAACCAGACATACACTGTGAATTAAGAAATTATTGCAAGGTTTTTATTAATGCAAAGGTGAGGTTTTGAAATAATAAATACTCGCATTCTGATATTTCATACATAGATCTGTATGCAGATTTTCTATAAATCTTGATAATCAATCTCTCATTTTTGTCCATTCTTCAAAAATCGCAAACATAAATGCACACAATGATTTCTTAATTTACAGTTTTGTGTATTTGAAACACACAAACTCATAAAAGATCATTTTAAAACTTGCAGGGAACTAGATAACACATGTAAGATTTTGTTAGAACTAATTCATATAGTTTGTTTAGTATCGGTATTTAAAAGCATCTGACAGTAAAAAATTGTCATTTTTAATTTAGACTAATTCTTTCCATCCAATATCATAAATTTATTTACATTAAGGTTATTTGAAATTTATTGAAATACATTTTTTGTTTGTCAAAAATGGATACATGTTTTAGTGTTAACGGTGAAAAATTGTTAATGGGGTAGGATGAAAAATGAATAAACTATATGGTGTAGTGTGTGTGGTCAAAAATTAAAAAAATGGTGTAGTGTGAATGGTAAAAATTAATAAGTTATATGGTGTATGTTGTGAAAAATTAATAAATGGTAAAGTATGTGTGGTGATAATAGTGATGTAGTGTGTGCATGAAAAAAAAAGGTGAAGTGTATGCATGGGAATGCTATTATTAAAGTTGACAGTTACATAACAATGAGTGCAATGAAACTTAAAGGTAATTCTCCAGTTCAGAATCTAATGCATTCTGGGTAATATTTTCAAAAGTGTTCACCAAAAAGTTTTGATTGGTTTAAAATGTTCTAAACAATGGAAATTCAACCAATGACGTAACTTTATTTTCATTTTGGTGTACAAACAATTAGATTACCCATAGTCCTTTAGATTCTGAAAAGGAGAATTATAAATAGTTAAATTAAGTACTATTATTTGAAAAAATTATTTCAGCATTATTCGTCATCATGCAGCATGTTAAAACCTATCCAGCTTCTCAATCACAACTACTGGTTCTGTTAAAACAAAATCCACTCACTTTCAAGATCTGTAAATTCAGAAACTATTACATGCATTTATAATTGTAATTTTATCATTTAAGACTAAGTTACGATTTGAATTTTTGCAATATTGATGAAAATCCTGTTTAATGCATATATAAAAAATTTGCGTGTTTAACTTATTGCGATTATTACCCTGCTGCATTTTTGCAATAATAAAATCATTGCAATAATTTCTGAATTTACAGTATTGATAATTGTGATTTGTTTCACAAAATCCAAGAATATTGGTTAACAATAAATATAAATGAAATCACAGTATGTAATATACTGTGTGGTTTATTGGATATATAATTAGTTATCAAAGGTACCAGAATTATAATTTAGTACGCCAGACACGCGTTTCCTCTACATAAGACTCATCAGTGACGTTCATATCAAAATATTTATAAAGCCAAACAAGTACAAAATTGAAGAGCATTTAGGATCCAAAATTCCAAAAAGTTGTGCCAAATACGCCTGTTAATACGGCTAAGGTAATCTATGCCTGGGATAAGAAAATCCTTAGTTTTTTCGAAAAATTCAAAGTTTTGTAAACAGGAAATTTAAAAAAAATGACCACATTATTGATATTCATGCAACACGGAAATGTTGACTACTGGACTGGTGATACCCTTGTCCACCAGCAGTGGCATCGATCCAGTGGTGTGTAAATAGTTATCAAAGGTATCAGGATTATATAATTCAGTGATGTGGTTGAGTAGATGGACAGGTTATTGTGTTTGTTATTATTCTAAATGTTGTAAATGTTTATATAAGTTTTTTTATTGATGCAAATTACTTTGTTGTTATTTTGGTTGTTTTTTTTAAATTATTATTGAAGTTCAGATGTTCAGGGACGAAGATAAGTTTTGACAAATACTTTTTAAATAATAATTATCAAAACGTTAGTTTTTGATGAAAATGTGTCAGGAAAAATACATGAAAATATTGTTTTTAATCAAAATATGAAAGAGTGTAGACTGTGCTTCCCCTATTGTAATGCATTGAATTGGCTAGAACTGTTGAATTGTGAGTTTTTGGAAACCAAAATACTTCCTCTCATTTTAAACGACAAACGTGATGTATTCTAATCTACAAATTTCAAAAGATAATTTATCTAGGAATCATCAGTTTGGTGTTGATTTGGTGAGTTTAATTTTAATTTAACAATATATTAAAGTTACTGTCCAATAAATATTGTGATTATTTACTTTAATTTGAATGGATTTATTTATTTTGATCATATATTTTGATATTAGAAAATCATATTTGCTCAAAACTAACTATACCAAATACAAAATAATTAACAATAGTAGAAAATAAGTTATGTCTTCCAAGGCATTGGTATCATCAGAGTTATCTCCCCATAAGCATCATTTATTATCAGGTTAACCTGCTTGTATATCTCTGTTTACACATATTTCTTGAATAATAATTAACGAATTTGTGATGTATTTTTTTTTCATTGAAAATTCTAAAAGTACTTCTATTTTAAAAAAGGCATAATACTAGTTGTTAAAGTTTAAACATGATCTTTAAACAAGGAGTTATAGTTTTTTTTTTTTATCTTTGTCTGTTTATTTAATTTCCCAGGCAAAATTTTAATGATGTCTTCCAAATATCTTGCCTTGTGATGATAATTTAAAGTTAGTGCTTATTGTTTAAAGAGATGATTTTGAAATAAGAAAAATGTATCAGGTCTCAGCATTAATAGATGTTTAAGTATGATTATGATTAATTTAATCTTGATTTTCATGAAACAAACAGTCACTTATTCACAAATATGTTTTTTTTTAATAATATTGATTAAGATTTAGAGTCAAAAGACAAGCATCTACTACTGATCAATTATTACACGATATATAGAGATCAAGAGTTGTGTAATATACAAATTTATCACTTACAATTTTGCACAAAAGTTCAAACATGTAAATTAAATGAATATAAGTATAAACTCTTTGAATGCACCAAATAATCTGTTTTTGTTAATGTTTTAAGTGCACAATGGGCCAAGGTTTTTGATAAATTTAACACAGTGCAACTTTGTTTTCATTGAACATTCAAACAGTATCTCAGATGACAAACACAATTACTTTAAAAAGAAAATGCTTTTTACAAAACAGCATGAATTTTTGAGTTTTTGTGTGGAAATAATTAGCAGAAAGTCAATATAATGGTAGTAGGTAAGAGTTAAATGAAATTGAAACAGAATTTCCCATTCTACTGAAAACAAAGTTGTTCTGTACTGTAAAGTATTTAAGTTATTATTTTGGTTATTGGGATTAAAATTTTGAATTTACATATATATGCATTTTTCCTGAATTCCAGTTTTTGTTGAAGAAATTGAAATCAATATTGCTCAGGTGAATATTAAAAAAAAATCACTTGATGTTAAAATGTACTCTAACCTCCTTAATTGAAACAAACCTGCTTCATATAAAAAAAAAATGTTTAAGGTGGTACCCAACACCTTCACTCAAATTAATTTGGCTTGTTTAATTTTCATAAAACTTTGACAAAGTATTTACTTTGTAACTTTGACTAAAATATAAAAATTTCCAAAAATTTGAACCAACCATTTTATCAGAAAAATTACACTTTTATATAGCAGTTTGCCAAACAATTTTCATCATTGAGAAGCTTGATATTCCCTAAACAAAACAATGTACCGTAATTAAAACGTTTAGCTGATTTGACAGTGTTATCTCCCTGTAGTGTTAGGTACCTCCTTAGGAAAGACCATTTATGTTTTTGAAATTAAAACTGACTCAATGAAAAAAAGATGAGAAATAAAAAATGAAAAACTAAAAGCAGTAGATCTTTTATAAAGTTAATATTACTGTGATAATAATGATCTCTTTTAATTGTTCATGTGATTATATATTTTTATACACTATTGTTAATAAAAAAAATGCATGATTTGTTTATGTTGTTATTGAGCCAAATTCCTTGAATTGATGTAACTGACCATAGATGAACTCTAGTCGCTCCACCTAAAAAACAAAACACAATACATTCAACACAAAGTGACAAAACACAAAACAAATGATATATATATGGAAGTGTTTAACGACCTTGACTGGCTTTTCAGCCCATGCACGGTCGGTAAAAAACAAATGAAACAATACATTGTTTGCCCATTTAATTTTCTATTTTTTGGGATATTTTAGCACCCTGTTATAATAGTTATAGTCACAGATAATTTCAAGGCTAATTGATACAATTTATGTAGTAAGGTGTGAGGCTAATGTCAGTTTCTTAATTAATATAAATGAAGCAATAGGTCACTTACATTTACCTCAATAATATAATCATTTCCAATTTGCCATTTTTGAAACTAAAGACCTATGGGTAAAGCGATTATTCTTGAGATTTTGGTGTAAGAACAATGGATTTTGGCCAATGACTCAATGTTATTTTATTCCTAAACCAATTGAAATATTTTGGTGTACATTTCACCTCCAATGCACTAGATTCTGAAATGGTGAATTCTGCAGAGTAAGGGTACCAGTATTATATTTTTAAGGCTGTTTTTCAGTCAGTTGAACATGTTTCTAGGTGATTATTAAGCTGGAAAACCATACATATATAGGATTTAAATCTAAAAAGGGTGTATATGTGTTCATATTTATTGAGAGAAGGTTCAAACTGTGATTCTGATGTCAAGTAATGTTTCAGATATTAAAAATATATCCAAATTACTTTTGGAAAGTTCTATGTTTTCAAATTATAAATAATGGTAATTTGAGAACATTCATTTTGTTGGAAAATAAAAAACAAACTTTTATATAAGGACATAATGGAAATGTTTTACTTGGATCACATTTAAAGAAAAGATTATGACTTGATTTGGGTTCAATATTTTCAACTCTAATCAAGGTCACAGACACTAAAAAAGAAAAGCAAACTTAAGTTACATAAAACATATTTATGAAGAAAACAGAAAAATAAAAAAGCGCTATTGTTGGTGCCTTTTCAAGGACATATTTTATAATTACAATATAGTTTAATACTTATAACATAATTAACAGATAATAATGGTTCATTCGAATTATATTAAACATGTTAAAATTAATTAAGACATATGTGTGATAGTTCTAGATCATAGTATGGTACAGTCTGAAAAAATATGTACAGGAAGACAAAATTATTTTAAAAGCTCTTGTTCAATGCTCATAATCATATTACACTTGAATCATTTTTATTATTATGGTAGAATCTATATCTTCATGTGTCTTATGTGAGGATTGAATTGGGGTACCTTCATGACAAATAATGGTGAAATTGAGGTTAACAGTAACTTTTGGTGCATGACGATTAAATTTACACTATAGACGATAAAAAAAATATGGACACGCCGAGTTACCTTTATTTTAAAAAAAAATAATGGTAAAAGATTGTTATTTGAGACCTGTGACGAATGATTATAAGGATATTGTATAAATCACAGTGAGATTTTTACCAATTTGACGCTAATGGTAGCCAAAAAGGCTGTTTGACACGTACCAGATATGTCTGTTTCTAGCTAGAGATTAACAAATCAAAATTCATTCTTATTACATCATTAGATGTAATTATTGAACAATATTATGAATGTTCACAAGATGAAAAAAGAATAATAAAGGTATATTTCCAAAATATGTTAGTTTTTAATATGTTATTGAATACAAAACTGTATTCCACTGTAAAAAAAAGATTGTGAAATGTGATTTTTTTAGATAAAATTCCTGTACAAGAAATCAAGTCCTCATAATTCCAGATTGAAGGTTTTCATTACAATTTTACCAATCTACCCTAATTTACCATTGCTTTATTTAATTTTAACTGAGTTAACGATATATTTCATTAATGAGGACCCTTGTATTATACTTCTTCTTCTTCTTCTTCCGAATACGGGAGTAGACTCCTAGGTAGGAGTGTAAAACTTCCCGGACAAAATATATTAATGGACCATACTCGGAAATTGTAGTACGTATTTTATATATATGTTTTTGGACGCTTTAAAGTACTTCCGTAAACAATGCACTCTGGGATAAAGTTGCGTCCATCTTGTTGAACACTGAAACGTGCACCAAAGTTTAAACATGACAGACGCCGGCTTTTTCAAGGTCTCGACTTAGCACCAAGAACTGTTTTAAGCTTCATTCAATCATCAGCGTATATGCACACATCTAAAGTCAAGGGGGTTAATCTTACACATTGAGCTTGCTACAAACAACCAGACGGTAGCTGCCGATCGACCAACTAGCGACACAAAATATAGAAAAAAATGTCACTGCCATTTACTTCTTCGTCATACAAGGTCAGAATAAAAACCACCCAGATATTATTTATCAAAAATTAATAGGACTGTTTGCATATTTACCTGAAAATGCCAAGTACTTATCACTGATTTCTAAAACGAAAGTAAACATGGTAAACTGAAAATAAATCACAGAAACAGATCTAATATTATAAACTTTGCATACATTTCTTGATTGTATTGGAAAGCTAGTAAATATTCCCATAGTCCTGCTTTATTTTCAAGGTAAATCCATTCTTTTAAAATTCTGCATCGAGCGATTTTCTGAATTGCGACAATTTGGAATCCCTAAGAAAGATCTATAGTCGCCGTCAGCTGAAATTCGTAGCGGTTATCGGTAAAAATAATCTAAACTATCAATCGCGTTCACTCAAGATATAGTTTTTCATATTCCATTCATAAATCGCATAAAGAAAAACCACTACTGACCTACCTTTTAAGTGATCACACTGTAATAATCCTGACCTTCACATTTTCCAGAATATTTTCCATTGTAATTCCGCCATCTTCGTTTCTATGAGGATCATTTGTTTACATATGACATTCGTCACTGTACGCAGATTCCTGAAATGTTCCTTTCATTGATGTGATAAGGTTTCCCGCGCTTTATGCAAATTTTATGAAATTGAACTCCACGGAAACACTTCCGGTAAAAACAATGGCTGATTTCACCATTCAAAATCGTCTATGAAAAAGTGAAGGTCAGGATTATTACAGTGTGATCACTTAAAAGGTAGGTCAGTAGTGGTTTTTCTTTATGCGATTTATGAATGGAATGTGAAAAACTATATCTTGAGTGAACGCGATTGATAGTTTAGATTATTTTTACCGATAACCGCTACGAATTTCAGCTGACGGCGACTATAGGGACAAATTATTGCAAAGGCATTTTAAAGGCTTCTGATAGGCGGATATGTTTTCTAATCAATTCTTTTTAAGTGTAAAAGCTGCTGGTTCAAAGTGAAAAAAAGTTTCTTGACAATGCATCAAACCTTAGGGTTCATCTGTAGGAATAAAAATATGTGTGACGGGATTGCTTCCCTTAGAACATTTGGTAGATACTTAGTCAGCCGTAAGCGGTTGAGCTAAGGAAGTACTTCTTTAGCTCAGTCAGTGTACACGCTGCCTTATAACACAGAGGTCTCGGTGGATACAAGCAATTTTGTAATGAAATTCGTGCTCTCCGGTTACATTGGCGCCCAACTAAAAAACCCACGGTAGTTAGAGAGGAATTCTAGCTAGGGTATGCTTGTGTGAGAGTCATAATGGTATGATGACTCTTGAGGTGGGGGAAGTGTGACTGGATTGCTTCCCTTAGAACATTTGGTAGATACTTAGTCAGCCGTAAGCGGTTGAGCTAAGGAAGTACTTCTTTAGCTCAGTCGGTTTATGCGCTGCCTTGTAACACAGAGGTTCCGGGTTCGAGTCCCTGTGGAGACAAGCAATTTTGTAATGAAATTCGTGCTCTCCGGTTACAAATGGTTGTTATTACACCCCAAAATCTACTATGAGTACAGAAAAACAAAAGTATTTAGGAAAGTTTTTAGACAGCACAGTCTTCACGATGAACTGTTAAATCTACAGGCCCAGAGCTCAATTTTTGAAAATTTTTATTTAGATTCTGTTGGCCTGTATATACATGTATGATTTTTACAGCCCCGAGAGCAATTTTACAATCCTAATAACTATATTAATGCCTCTGGGAGCTATTGGCTAATGATCGATAATCTCTTTACCTTAATTCACACCCGGCTATTAATCACAAGCTCTAAACTAATATTATACAAAGAAATTAAAATTCTATACCAACTGTCTTCATTATTCAATTACATCAATTGTCAATTATTATTTAAAATTAATTAAAATTTGATTTAATTTACGTAGAAAAAAGTATTTTTTCACTACTAACACACATGCTTTGTTTACTATGTAATACGCATGCTTGAAATTCTCTTCTGCAGATTAGACACAAAATTGTAAATTTAAAATGATTTCATGCTAAATAAAGCAAGTACAACTATTTTCATTAATATTCTTACACTATTAAAGGTATTTGATATTAAAAAGCCAATGATATCCTGTGAATTTGATAAACAAAACTAATCCCAGAAATGAGTGCAGAATTGTTTGTTTAAGTATTGTCGCATTACTTCCGGTTTGAATTTCAACTTCAGAATTGAAAGAAACGTAAGCGATGACTGAGAAAATTATGGTTTGAGTCATTAAAATCGTTTTATTTTTAAAGTGCAGCCTTCCCTTAACTGCTCTTGATTGATTTTACGAAAAAAGATAGAATAAATCATGAAGTAAATGCGATGCAACAGTGAAATGAGTTTGTTGATGCAAAGAGTATGAGCATACTCATGCAGTAATGAGATTTTGACAATCTGTTTTTGAAAAGGGACATCAACTTTTAAGTTATATGAAAATGACCAAAATTAGGTAAAAAAAATTCTGTATCCTTGGTTGAACATGTTGAAATATTATGTTTGTTAAATTCTAGGACCAAACAGCTTCAATTTTTTTTTACAGCCAATGAATATGAACATGATGAAGATTCAAAACAAGGATCATACAAAGTTATTGCGTTTTGTATTTTAATTTATCAGTCTATACATTTTTATGTAGTTTACAATCTGACAGAACTTTTACATGCAATATATGGGATGTCACAAGTCATTTACCTCTAGTAAAAACGGAAACCTGAATAAACCAGCTTACTGTCCAAACCAATCCTTTTTCATAGTCCCGTAGCCGGCCGGTTTATACAGTTTTACTGTATATTGAATTAATGATAATGATTCAAGAGTATCAAAAATAGATGATGCAATTAATCACAGGATAGGCGAACGTTAATGTAAATTGTACAGATGAATAAAAAATTTGTTTAACCCAAAGAATGTGTTTACATATAAGTTTGAAATGGTTTGGTCCACTAGTTGAATTTATGAACTTAAGATGTTAAAACAAATTGTTTTTAAAAATCTACAGAAGATTGCAGTTGTACAACATTTGTTACGCTTGGTCTCATCAATGTTTAATTAACCATGGAATAAAGAAGTATTAATGGAAGGGTTTTTTTTTTTTACTTCAGGGCACAAGTGCCGACCAGGATAACAGATTCTCTGACAAGAAGAAGAAGTTAATGAAACAGATGAGATTTGCTGATGCTCTAGAATCTAAGGTACATATTTCGTTTACTTGAGTTCCTGATGAAGGTATGGTAGTGAGCGAATTTTGAAATTGTACTTGTTTTATTCAATGACACTGAAACAGCCATATATTGCAGTTTCATGTAATTTTTGATGGTACACCTTTTGTTGATTTCGAAGATATGTACTTCCAAGTTCGTAGACCATTTAAATTGTTGTTAGCATAAATAGATTAAACCTATTAAATCCACAGGTCATGTAAAATATAACCTAGAATATGACAGACCCAGAAAGAAGTCTGTTTCATGTATATATTTTGAACAATAACTATTAAACATTGTTAAGGTGGTACTTAACACCTTTAATTAAATTAATTTGGCTCGTTTAATTTCATAAAATTTTGTCAAAGTATTTACTTTAACCCTTTGACAAAAAATATATAATTTTCAAAAAAATTGAACCAACCGTTTTATCAGAAAAATTACACTGGTCATCATGGTCATATAGCAGTTTGACAAACACTAAATTTGATCATTGAGAAGCTTAATAAGCCCTTAACAACACAACATAATTAAAACGTTTAGCTGATTTTACAGAGTTATCTCCCTGTAGTGTTAGGTACCACCTTAAGAGTTCATAATTTTTATTGATATAATAAAAACTACCAACCTAACATGTATCGTTTAAGTTGTATTTCGTCCTATTTCATTATATTATGACACAAAAAATTACATGCATCCTGGACTCATCAAAATCTTTTGGGACTCACCATTTCTAAAAGTGATGAGTCCCAGGACTCACCATGAGAAATTCCTAGTGAGAACCCTGACTTCATTGATGAGTTTATCCCAAAACTCCTGTCTATAGATTGAATGGTCTTAACCAAGCAAACTTCTTAAACTCCACCCAGTCAAGTGAAATAAATCTTGTAATAAATCCAGTGTATTCTCTCAAAAATAAGGACTTTTTTGTAAGCAGATGAGATGTTACATGTTTACTGTACTGGAAAATGTAACTTAAATATTAACATTTATTTTCAGGTTGATATGTCAAACTCCACCCAGTCAAGTGAAATAAATCTAGTAATAAATCCAGTGTATTCTCTCAAAAATAAGGACTTTTTTGTAAGCAGATGAGATGTTAAATGTTTACTGTACTGGAAAATGTAACTTAAATATTAACATTTATTTTCAGGTTGATATGTCAAAAATAAATGTAGACAGCATAAAACCATGGATTGCAAAAAGAGTTACAGAATTATTAGGCATTGAGGATGATGTTGTAGTTGAATTTGTTTACAATCAGCTGGAAGAATCTAGGGTAATTTTTGCATACTGATAATTTCGAAATGGCTTTACTACTTAAACAATTTGTTTTGATTTCATTTGTCTATGTTAGAATTAATAATTGGTAGGTAAGGTAAATGTTCTAATTAGGTGATAAAGCCACAGGGTCTTTGTTTTGTCTGTATTTTTTCTTATTTATACTGTATGCAATATGTAGTTTTTGAAATTTTTCCGTAGTCAGAGTACAATAAGTTTTCATGTTATGTATGTAAATCTTTGTAACATGTTTTTAAGCTCACCTGGCTGAATGCTCTGCTTTCATTTGGCATCCATTGTTGATAAGACTTAACCTTCAACCATTGATAATGTTTTCTTTATTTAACCCTCATTTTATGAAAATTTGACCTTTTGGCTTCTGTGAACAGATCTTGTTTTTGACGGACTGAATTATACGATTACTTTTGACAGAAAAAACATAGACCATTAAGTGATGATATGTAGAGAATTTATTTCATAGTTCATTTAATTTGTTCGTATTTATCTTTTTCCCCTCAACATTTAATATCCACACATCTTAAAGATGTCATATGAACTTCCTTGACATATAGCATAAATTACCTATTAAGTTATTTAAAAAAAATTGAGAAACTGATGTTGTTTTATACCCCACCTACGATAGAAGAGGGGCATTATGTTTTCTGGTCTGTGCGTTCGTTTGTCTGTCCGTCTGTCCCACTTCAGGTTAAAGTTTTTGGTCAAGGTACTTTTTGATGAAGTTTAAGTCCAATCAACTTGAAACTTAGTACACATGTTCCTTATGATATGATCTTTCTAATTCTAATGCCAAATTATAATTTTTATCCCAATTTCACGGTCCACTGAAAATAGAAAATGATAGTGCGAGTGGGGCATTTGTGTACTGGGGACAAATTCTTGTTTTTATTAAATGGGCTCACAAGGAGAATAGTAGAATAGAAAAATAAGTGGTGAGCGACAGTCTTAGTAATCAAATGCTGTTATGAGACTTTTCTGTATGCTTCCTATCTGCTACTTGAATAACTGCATATAGAAAGTTTGTAGAAACATTTAATTAAGGTACAAGATAGTGTTTTATCAGTAATCTAAGATAAGTTTGTAAATTTTTATTCAGTGTTAGTCACCAACAAAGAAAACTGAATCACAATGCAAATATCATTTATGGAAATCTCTTTAATATTCCAAACAAGTTCTTAGTTTCTTGGACAATAGAAAAAATGCAAATTGTAAGTAATTTCTAATATATTTTATTAATACAAGAAAAACTACACTTATTTCTGTAAAAAGATATTCTGGTTAAAAAAGTATTGTTTTTGTTGATTGTCTTTTCATGGAAAGTTTAACTTATATTTTGATGTTTCCTCTCTTAACAATCAGCGATGATCATATAATTACCTCCCTTCAAGTCCAAGAATTAAAGGGCTACGACACATAAATCTTAAGGAGGCAAAGACTGCACGCCGATGGCAAATCGGTTTGTATTGAATAGTTCAAGTTAAGTATACCTATCATTCCAAATTATGTTTGTATTGTAATGTAACAAGTGTTCTACGCGGGAAATCTCGTTGATTGTGCTAAAGAAATTGAGGATAACAATGAATGAGGTTGTTTATAAAGTCGTCAAAATTAACAATTTTTCTTTCCATGTTTCTTGTGTTACATTGTCAAACTATTCATATTGTTATTTCTAATACTTATTTTATTATGATTAAAGGATGTTATCGTGTTGGAAATGAAAGAAAAATGAGTAAAAAAATGGATTTGAGGTAGTCGGAATGATATATGCACGAAAGATGTATACCTTTAAAACATTTATGCCATTTAAACAAAATGTATTCATGGTTAATGTTGTGTGTATCGTTATTTGTGTCTAAGGCAATTTAACAACAATTTGATGACTCATATTGCGCTGTATTGTATTCATTGAACCAAGTTACGATTTACGATTGCATGTAAAAGTTTGAGGTCTTTATAATCTTATTTAACAAATCACTCTACAAGTTCTTCATTTTATTTTTCTATGTTAAGATTTCATGGCATTAAATACGAAAAAGCATGCTTCATTGGTTTTCTTCCCAATTTGTCTCGCTGCAGCATCCAGATCCAAAAGAAATACAGATCAACTTGACTGGTTTCCTGAACCCTAGAAATGCCCGTATATTCTTGGGTGAGCTATGGGAGCTGTTGGCCAGCGCACAGGCTCATGTGAGTGGTATACCTGAACAGTTCATTGAACAAAAGAAAGAAGAAATAAAGAAAAGACAGGTGAGTTTTCAGTTATAAAAGATCATTATTAATTTTGCTTTTCATGCACTCCATATATGTGATTGTTCAGGGTTATTTTGGATTCATAATATTTGTTGGATACCAATTTTTGTGGGTATGAGAAAGCACTAATTTATTGTTCAACGAATTACACATTTTCTAAAGGAATGAATGCAGACCAAAACCAGGAAATTAAATATCAACGAATATGCAAGTTTTCCTCAAACCACGAAAATTGGTACCCACGAAAAATAAATGAATCCAGAGTATATGGACTCTACTGTATATTTAAATTGTCTAGTTTAAAACCTGAAAGTAAAACTACTTTATAGATTGTATCTATGCAGTCTTTTACAATTGGTGCTGTTAATATCATATTCAAGAAAGTTAAGAGAAATATAAAGTTTTGTAGATTTTGTAAAGAGGCAATGTCTGTGTGTATTGTAATTTATATTCAGTGAAAGCTTAACTATTTTATACATTGAAAAAAGTGCAATGATTCTCTTTCAGTACATTAATTTTGAAAATTACATTTTTAACCACAGATAGAGCAAGAAAGAATCCAGGCTAATCTGAAAAAGCATGAAGAACAGATCAGAGAACAATTAAGTAGAGAAAGGAAGGAACAAGAAAGGAGAGATAGAGGCTCCCCAAGGTAAGAAAAAGCATAATGTCACAGTTTTAAATTACTTTTGCTTAAGGGTTAGTTGAACAGGGTGAATGCTAGTAAATAAAGGAGATAACTTTCTTTGATTTAAGACTGTTTCTCAACTGTTGCCATCCTTAACAGAGATTGACAGCTGAAAATCTGACTATATGTACTTCCCTGACATATAGCATAGATTTCTTATTTAAGTTGTATCAAAAGAATAAATCTGGTGAGCGACAGTCTCATGCACTCCAAAGATGTAATGAGGGTTTCCTTTATGCTTCCTGTCTGCTTCCTATCTGTATCTAAGAAGTTGTTGAAAAAGTTTGAACTATTAAAGTGGGAGTAGGGGAAGACAGGGGTCATGTGTGTTCTATTCAAATTTATTAAAGAATGTTTTCAATGTTTGTTAGCAAGTGGGTTAGCCTTCCTTTATCCAAGGCGAGTGTTAACATCATGAGGTATTTTGCTCAGCAAAAATACTTATAATATAATTTTACTCCAAATGGTATTTTAGTTTATGCTTGTTTTCAATGATAAGTGTTGAAATAAAGTTGAAAAATTTCTTTTTGGTGGTTTTGATAAGATCGCAATACCTTTTAATTTATGTTTATGTTCAAACAGAAGGTCAAGAAGTAGATCAAGAGAAAGAAGACGAGACAGAAGGAGTAGATCAAAAGAGAGAAAAAGAAGTAGATCTAAAGACAAAGATTCAGCCAAGGATAAAGCCAAGTCTGATGATGAGCAGATTGACGAGGAAGGTGAAAAACCTAAAGACACCAATAAAGAAGAATCAGATGTGAAAGAAAAAGAAAATGGCACCGATGTGGAAGCTGGGGATACAGAGAAAAAAGAAGAAAAGTCTGGTTCACAGTCACCAGAAAAAAAGGAAGATGATAAAGATGAGAAAGAGTAGGTTTTTATACAACCGCAAACAAATTTTGGGGTCGTATATTGGTATCATGTCATATTCGTCCGTAGCCATTTTGTTTCCAGACAATAACTTTAGCTTTAGTGTATTAATCTCTGTGAAGTTTTACCAACAGTTTAAATATCACAAAATGAAGGTCTGGATTGTTCTAGGGGGTTATGGTCCCAACCGTTTAGGAATTTGGGGCCAAAAAGGGGCCCAAAACAAGTATTTTCTAGTTGAGGACAACAACTTGTTTATAAGTATTTTGATTGTTTTGAAATTATACCATTTGATTGCTTTGATATTATACCATCGCATATTATGCAAAGATTCACCTATTATAACTGCAGCAATTCATTAGTGCAATGGTACTTTTGCAAATGTTGATAAGTTGTGCAATTTTTATGATAACTTATTTTGTGCTGATTTATATTTCAGAAGGAATTCTCTATCTAAAATAAATTTGATTTTGATATTACAAAAAATATATGACATTTATGATTGGGGAAAAAAGATTAATTTGACTGTTTTATCTGAAATATGGTTTAAGAAGATTATTCAAACATTTTTTTTCAATATACAAATTCGTCTCTTCTTATACCATTATTACATGCTAAATATTTGTTGTTACAGTTAAAAGTGTTATGTATGATTGTAGAGAGAGTGATGAAAAGAAAAATGAAAAAGATGAGGAAGATGAAAAGAAAACAGATGACAAAAGGAAAAGGTCAAGATCTAGGTCACCAAGCCATGATCGACAAAGGAGAAGTAGATCTAGATCAGATTATCGTAGGAGACGACGGTCAAGGTCAGGGTAAGCAAAATTTTTCATGGAATCTTTCTTTTCTTAGATTAAGTGAAATCTTTACATTTTATGGGTGTGAAAAAGCCAGTCTCTCAAAGTGACATTGTTTCTTTATACATTGCTTCTTTCAAATTACTGAAGTTTTCAGGTCCATTTTATAATGCTATATAATTTTAATATGGTGGATCTGGTTAAAAAAAAATAATTAAAAATTATGAAATTATCACCATGAGAACAATGTATGTTATCACTAATATAGCTCACATTTATGTTTTATAGGTCAAGAAAAAGATCCTATGCAAGGAGATCCAGGTCAAGAGAAAGATATAAAATACCATCAAGGAGAGGTGATCCAAGACGGAGATCAAGGTCACCAAGATATAGGCGATCAAGAAGTCCTAAAAGATCTAAGAGAGAACAGTCACCACCAAATCGTAGACCTAAGAGGTATTTAGACACCCTAAATAATAGGCAGGCAGAAAACTTGATTTGAAGTGGTATGCATCTATCATAATTAAAAGGGGAAAGAACATCACACAGAAAGCTAGATAAGGGTGACAACATGTGTGCTCTTCTGGCACCCTCTCGATAAAAAAAAAGTTGGAAGCGAGTCATTTATGTGCACGCTTTAACTTATGAAAACTGTAACAGCACAGCAAACAAGGTTAAGAATATTCATCATTTGATAATGATGTAAATATATGATCAGATCATATGTTTTCGTATGTCATATGAATTTGTATTGTGCATGCTTTTTCAATGGAAATTGTGATGTCACAATGAATTCTAAATAGAACGAAAACCCTTATGATGATAAATTATGGAACGCCAACACTGTCTTATTATGCCCATTTTTAATTATATGTTGTGCATTTACCTTTATATGATGTGCATTTACCTTTATATGATGTGCATTTACCTTTATAGGATGTGCACTTGTCATCATATGATGTGCAAACATACTTATATGATACGCATATATACTTATATGATGTGCAAATATACTTATATGATGTGCAAATGTACTTATATGATTTGTAAACATTCTTATGTGATGTGAAAATATACTTATATTATGTTGAAAGATCCTTATATGATGAGCAAATATACTTATATTATGTTGAAAGATCCTTATATGATGTGCAAATATACTTATATTATGTTGAAAGATCCTTATATGATGTGCAAATATACTTATATGCTGTGCAAATATACTTATATGCTGTGCAAATATACTTATATAATGTGTACATATCATTATATGATGTGCAGTTTCCCTTATATTACGTGCAAACATCTTTATATGATGTGGTTGTGTCATTATATTATGTGCTTGTAATCTTATATTATGTGGTTAGGTTTACTTCATTATATGATGTCGAAACGTCATTATATGATGTGCTTTCATCGTCGTTATGGTCAATGAACATGATTACGATTAGAATGATTACTGTCTACGTCATAACTGATTCCGATCTGCTTCTGCGGAGTAACCGTTACTACTAATTAGGATCAAATATGTTGCTACCGTTTGGAAAATGGTTGAGACTTGAGATAAACCTTGTCATGTTAGTACCTCGTTTTAAGATGCAAAAAAATCACATCTGATATTGTTGGAAAATTGTAAAAATATATATGAATTGCAAAGTTTTGTTTAAATCGCAAATCTTTAATAATAAACATACGGAGTCTACAATACGGTTAAGGTTATTGAATTGAATAAATAATTCTTTTATGTCATGCTATATGATCGTTTTAACGAGGGAAGGCATTATATTTGTCAATTTCGGTATACCTAACGTTAGCAATTTTTCTATAAGAAGATAATACACGAAGTTAGTATTTTCATTTATGTAAATATTGCCATTCTAATCATGTTAGCTGTTCGAGTTTCTTATCATATATTCTCAAGATAGACACAAACAATTGGGAATAAATCGGACTCTGATAGAGTAATGGCTCATATAAGGAACCGGTCATTTGTATCCAAAAAAAAGAGGGGATAGGAAAAGCGGCATTCAATTTTATATAGTTATAAATTTGCCGCGGTATAATGTTATGGCGAATTCTTCGTCAACCGTAGGCATCAATCTTTACGCCTCGTTTCGCTCATCTGAATTGCTAAAACCTGAAAATTTAGTTTCAGCAATTTCTTCTAGCAGAGAATTTTTCATCTGATGCTATTATTGAATGAAGGTGTGGTAAATATTAATGAAACCACAAACGGCAAATCCAAACTAATATAAAAAAAGAAGATGTGGTATGATTGCCAATGAGACAACTATCCACAAAGACCAAAATGACACTAACATTAACAACTATAGGTCACCGTACGGCCTTCAACAATGAGCAAAGCCCATACCGCATAGTCAGCTATAAAAGGGCCCGATAAGAAAATGTAAAACAATTCAAACGAGAAAACTAACGGCCTTATTTATGTAAAAAAAATGAACGAAAAACAAATATGTAACACAAAAACAAACGACAACCACTGAATTACAGGCTTCTGACTTGGGACAGGCACATACATAAATAATGTGGCGGGGTTAAACATGTTAGCGGGATCCAAACCCTCCCCCTAACCTGGGACAGTGGTATAACAGTGCAACATAAGAATAAATTACAAATGTAGTTCCCCGAAGTCGCAAACAATTTTCATACTTCAGTACTTTGATTATATATGTTCTTGTCTATACCTTGCAAGAAAAGGTTTCTCTATTATTAGTTATCAAGATAATAGCCAATAAAACAACAAAACTCTGAAAAGCCAAAACAACCCAAAAAGTACCTTTACTATAGAGTTTATTCAGACACATTGCACTATTTTTATTTTTTTTTTAAATCTATTATGTTTCCAGGATAAACGCTAAATATTAAAAGCCGCTGCCGTAAATCTTCACTTTGAAAAATTCAAAACACCACTCTCTATATGTAAGAGAACAACAGGTCTCAGTAAAAAATAAATGAATGCAGTGTTTTAAGTTCATTTAGACACCAGATTAAAAACGCTCAATTCTCTGGTTTTGTTGGATTGATACACACCTTCAAAAATGAAGGCTGAAATGTCATTGGCTGATGTAATATATACAAGGACAGAAAATAAAATGACGTGTTGTCAGATACTTGTATCCAAAGCTGAAACAGATGATCTGTACATTATATATTAATAAATAAATGTGTTAGACACCGAATCTAGTTTGGGGGAAGGAGCACGTGTATTTCCTTTTTCGAAATTAAAAAAAAACAACAAAAAACATGTTTTTTTTTTTTTTTAAGTTTCATCATTGTTTTATTTTTTCATCATTTTAAATAGAAACAAACTATTTCGCTTCCCTTCTGAAATAGATAAAATCTCTTTCAAGAAATTTAGAATCCAACATTTACAAAACAACTTGCCCCCCCCCCCCCCCCCCCCTCACATAAAAATATCAATGGTCGGTAAGTTAGCCCTGTTTAATTGAGTCTAGAGGTGAATACTAGTATATGAGCGGCTTCCCACGAAACCTTTTATATTGCGGGTTACTGCATGTCTAGTGATGGTACTTTCGTCGTAGCATGTTCGCCTTGAGTGAGAGAGGTTGTGGGTTCGAACCCCGTCGGGTCAAAACCAAAGACTTTAAAATTCTTATTTACATGCTGCTTCCCAGCTAATTATATAAGCACGCGGGATTAAGGATTAAGAGCAAAAGCTGGTCGGCTCGGAATCAGAAAAATGTGTCCGGGTAAGGTGATATACATGTCTTCCTTCGGAATGCTACCTTTTGAACTAGCATGTTAAAAAATCCGGCTCAGGGTGTCGGTCTAGTACAACACAGGGTTAATATTCAAACCACATTAACATGTTCTTGTACGAATATGCATATATCAATTTGCTGCTGGACCTCAAGAATCCACCCATAATCATCTATAGTTGACACTGTGAAATATATGCACAAAAACATGATAAAAAGCTGCACGTTAATGTAATACACCGAGTTCAGGTTCATTCCATATCTCCTTTAATCCATTTCGGGTGAAAGTGATGGGCGCTCGGTGGTCGAGTGGTTACATTGTCATTTCGTGGCCTTTTATAGCTGAATAAGAATAAGAATAAGAATAAGAATATTTTATTATTCCAATCAAGGGCCCTTGATGGGCAGCATAACATGTACACATAGAACAATACATCATGATTTGTAACAGAAAAACATTTTTATGCGGTATGGGCTTTGATCATTGTTGTAGGCCGTACGGTGACCTGTACTTGTTAATTTCTGTGTCAATTTGACCTCTTGTGGAGAGTTGTCTCTTAAGCAGTCATACCACATCTTCTTTTTTATAAGTAGTCGAACTGCTGTATCACTAGCATGTCAACACTTAGGTGTGCGATTTTAAATCCCACACGTGGCAGGTAAGCTCGATTCCAATCTTAATTGACCAGAATTGTATGTTTTCCAAACGAAGGTCAGGGGGTCTCTCCGGGCACTTCTGATTTCTCCACCAATATAAACTCACCGCCACGAAATAGCATGAAAGTGTTGAAAGTGGCACTAAATAACAGTCATGACTCAATCAATCATCCATACTGGTATACTTATGGCCTCTAAATCTATATAATAGCAATGTCAATGTATGACATCAGTATACAGAGATAAAAATAATAACTATTTACAGTATATACAAAACAAGAGAGAGAGGTTTCAAAATTACTAAGCCAGCTGAAGGACAAACGCACGTGTTTATATATTTGTTTTATAAACAAACAAGCTGAAGTTGACATTTTACAGAAATCTTATACATCCTTCCTGTTTTCAAGTTTTCGTACATGGCTTAAAGCCTTATCGGATAAATGTTTTTTGTCATATTGAAATTTCCCGTTTTAGTAACAACAATTCCCAAATAGTTATATTGTTTTATCATCTCAATGTTAGTATCATTGTAAGAAAATCGGAGATTTTTTGGCTTCCGTCCAAAAAAAAAACCTCACCAAGACTGAATTTTGACAACTTTCCTTTCGAGTTCCAAGCCTTACAATAATCATGGAAAGCATTGAGTTGAGCCTGCAGGTCCTGTGCTGTTTCAGCCAACAACACCGTGTCATCTGCAAACAATATAACAAAACACTTAAGATATATTTCTAATTTTCTTTCCAGATCTTCTGGTATAGTTCTGTTAAGTCATGTAATATTTCTAGTCACTAAGAAATTATTTTAGTCAATCAAAAGTAAATAAAATAGGAAAGGTGATAAGTTTTCTCCTTGTCGAACACCATTGTCACAAGCAAGCAAAGTATTCCGAATTATAATTACTATCGTGTATCATCGGTACAGCGGATATAGCTTTGTAGGTACTTCGAAGCATGAAAAACTATATACCGTACATTCATTTAACTATGCACCGTACAGAAGGATTCATGTGGTCAGCTATACACAACGCTTCTTGTCGGAATAAAATATCGAAAAATAACATATGTACAAAATATTTTAATGCCAATTATTGAAACAGCTATACTTATTACGCACAAACAGTGGCCTTCTATCAGAAAAAGAGTTGCAATGAATATAGAATCATATCGGATGAGACGAGCGCCAACTTTTTTGACAAGTATTTGCACATGTTTTTAGTAAGGATTCTTGTTTTGGGCAAATAGTGAGACTTCTCTAATCACCAACCTAAGACCAAATCATTTCTTAAAACAACAAATATGTTTAGATTGAAGTACACAATGATATAATGTAAACAAAACAAAGATTTTCGTACCGTGTCAGAAGAAAAATCGATCATGACCCCTTGGTTAGTATCTATATCCGCTGTACCGATGATACAAGGAGACGCCAGCGAGTGGGCAAGTGTTGAAACAAAGAGTGATGACACAGTAATAAGGTGGACACAGTAATGACAAAGTTAATGCTTTTTATTCTATTTTTTTTAAAGAGACGAAAAAGAGGAACAAAATGCAAAAGACGGGCGTCACCCCATTCATCTCGGTTGGAAAATAAAAATATTAAATACCCTAAATTGGAAAAAGTGTGGCAGAGTGTGATTTTCAGTGGTTTTTTCCCCCTTTTAACTCAATAACTATATCGTCTACGTAAAATCCGTTGCCATTACCGAAAAGGATCAAAATAAGTACCACAAAGGTAAAATCCGATCTAATCGGACAAAAAATTAATTCTAAAACACTTCATCAGGAATCAACCTCTTATATCTCAGAAATCGTTGACGTTACTCCAAATCTGTTGACATACTAGTACTAATGTTTCAGAATTTTATTAGCAATTAAAAAAATCTCCATTAAAATAAGTTGAAAATAAACAATCTGTATATGCCAATATGTGCTCATTGTTGAAGACCGTATGGTGACCTATAGTTATTAGTTTCTGTGTAATTTGGTCTGTTGTGGAGAGTTGTCTCATTAGCAAAGATACCACTTTTTCATTTTTTATAATTTCCCACATACATGACATAGCCATTTCGCATTTTGTGGGCACTACGTCGACTAAGCTTGCAGTCTTCGAAATTGGGTATTTTCTCACATAATTGGCGTTTTCTGTGGAAAAAAGATTGGTTCAAAGACAAATTAAAAGTCCTATCACACATATTTCCGATTTAGTATGGTTTTAGAGGAGTTGCGGCTCAATGAAATCGGTCTACTCCTTTAGTAGCATAGATTATATGATATACTAGATGTAATATCATTGTACATATTCAATACTACATTATACATCTTACCCTTTACAGATTAATATTATTCAACAACATTTAATAAAACAAACCATCTCGCCATAGTATGCATCAGTAGATAATTTTAAAGCTTTTGTTATGAAATAATTTTGAAACAGACTGTGATTTCAATGGTGTCTTTTGCAATGAATAGAAATAAGCAGATGTGGTATGAGAGCCACTGAGACAACTCTCCATCCAAGTCATTATTTGTAAGAGGAAACACTTATAGGTCATAGAACGACCTTCAACACGGAGCCTATGCTTAAACCGAATAGCAAGTTATAAAAGGCTCTTATTTGTTATCATTTTCTCCACAGCCAGAGATTTCTTCAACTAGCTCCTGTATTAACTGATTTTAATTTTCAACCGAAATGTTTGAAACGTTAATTTTGTTAATTTTCTTTGTCTCATTTTCCCTTTAAATTGCACTTTCGCTAGCGATAGACACATATTTGAGCCGGGTTAATAGTTTACAGAAGCAGATCGGAATCAGTTATGACGTAGACAGTAATCATTCTAATCGTAATCATGTTCATTGACCATAACGACGATGAAAGCACATCATATAATGACGTTTCGACATCATATAATGAAGTAAACATAACCACATAATATAAGATTACAAGCACATAATATAATGACACAACCACATCATATAAAGATGTTTGCACGTAATATAAGGGAAACTGCACATCATATAAGGATATGTACACACCATATAAGGATCTTTGCACATCATATTAGTATATTTGCACATCATATAAGGATCTTTGCACATAATATAAGTACATTTGCACATCATGTAATAATGTTTGCACATCATATAAGAATATTTGCACATCATATAAGTTTATTTGCACATCATATGAGTATATATGCACATCATATAAGTATGTTTGCACATACTATAATGATGTTTGCACATCATATAAGGATATTTGCACATCATATAAGGATATTTGCACATCATATAAAGGTGTTTGCACATCATATAATGACAAGTGCACATCATATAAAGGTAAAAGCACAGCATATAAAGGTAAATGCACATCATATAAAGGTAAATGCACATCATATAAAGGTAAATGCACATCATATAATGAAAATGGTCATAACAAGACAGTGTTGGCGTTCCATAATAAATAGTTAAAATATCAAAACATGATCTTCAATACTTCTTCTAATAATATTATTTAGCAAATGGCAGATAAAACACATTTTCTATGGAAAAGTTACATGTAAGAAGATGTGGAATGAGTGCCAATGAGACAACTCTCCATTCAAGTCACAATATGTAAAAAGTGAACAATTATAGGTCAAAGTACTGCCTTCAACACAGAGCCTTGGCTCACAGAAAACAGCAAGCTATAAAGGGCCACAAAATGACTAGTTTAAAACAATTAAAATAGGAAAACCAATGGTCTAATCTACATAAAGAAACAAGAAAAGAGAAACACTTATAAACTACATAAACAAACGGCAACCACTGACCGACCAATATATTTTTTTAGAAATAGTAATTAAATTTTTACATTATCTCTTTTATAGCTCTTCGAGTAGTGGATCAGATAGTTCTGATTCAGATGATAGCAATGCAGATAAAAGACCTGTGGTAAGAATTTCTGTTAAACAATATTTTAAATATCAAGTTAGATAAAAATTGTACTAAAATAATCTTGAAATAGTAGAAGTGCAAATGTATGAAAGACCTTTCTCAATTTTTGAAATCTGTTTAGTTTGTGCACATTTCAGTTGAAAAAAGTAAAGCATATGTTTTAACATGCTTTTTAGCATGTCATGTCTTATCATGACATGATTTTCTGATTTTGAAAGTTAACAATTTTGTTAAAATTTAT
Organism: Mytilus edulis; assembly: GCF_963676685.1. Lineage (NCBI taxonomy): Eukaryota > Metazoa > Mollusca > Bivalvia > Mytilida > Mytilidae > Mytilus > Mytilus edulis. The sequence continues at coordinate 48,636,328 of NC_092353.1, read as the reverse complement.
AAACAAATTTTCAGTGAAAGTTTTGATTTATGATTTTTTCCCTAGGAGCTTCCAAGTAAGGATTCAAGAATGAAATATGTTTGGAGATTGATTTAATTTTTAATGTTTAAAGAATGATAAAATATACCGGACGCCTTGCTTACACGAGTTGTTTTTGTATCCTTTTCAGACAGAGAATAGTACTCAGGATTCGCCAGAGAAGACGGGTGTCCAGGCTAAGAGAAACTATCGTAAGCATGAGGAAAGTGGCGATTCTGACTCGTCGTCAGGTTCTTCTTCTTCCTCTTCAAGGGGGTCTGTTGGTAAGTTTTACCTATGGATTGCATTTTTCCCCTTAAACAAGTTGAGCAGCACACCTCATTTAAACTGAAGTTTTATAAAAAGTATCTTATTGAGTAGAAATGTTAATATTAAAATAGAAGTCCCTTAATTTGTTCAGTAATACACTGAAAATATGGATATTATTGTAATGTTTTTATTAGTCCGAAAATCATATTAGGATATTGTCACAAAAAACAAAACTTGTATTTTCATTGTAAAATTAAATAGCTTGATAGTATGTTGAAGTTCCGAACATTTTTGAATGACATGATTATTGTTTATTTTTTAGTTGTTACATTTCAAACGGTGTTATTTGAATTTCACAATAAAAAAATGGCTTTTGTCTTTTTTACAGGACGTAAACCACCTCCAAGAAGAGAAAGGCGATCCCCCCCACCTAGATGGGAACCACCAAGATATAACAGATATAATGACAGAGGTGACAGAGGCGACAGAGGGGGAAGATACTTCCCTGATCAAAGACAAAGGTACTATTTGTAATCTTTTTAAAAATTCACCACTTGTTCGTTTTATTATGCCTGTATTGTACACTGAAATCAATATTGAAATATCAATTATTAATGTGCGCTTATATAATTATTTGCTTTGTTAATCACCAATATGCACCATTTTTTTGCAAACCAATGTTTCTTTACAATGTTTACAAAAATGCAATTTCTGTATTTTATAACTTCTACCAATCTAGGCACACCTCCAGAGACTGTTAATTAGTAAATACCAATCTAGGCACACCTCCAGAGACTGTTAATTTGTAAATGTTTTAATTTTCAACTATTAAAGTGAAAACAAATTTAAAAGCATAAATGTATAACGCACACTCCATCATTTTCACTGAAACTAAACATTTATTGCTGTTTAAAATCACAAGTCAATGACCAGCTGAAAGAACCAAAAATCCACAAAAACACATTGACAACTAAACACTGACCAGCCAGTTTAAAATTTCAGAAAAGTTCATCTAAATATATATATACAAAAATTGATATCATCCATTTTATATCAATCAATATCTAAAGATACCACATTTCGAATACTAAAATTAAATCAACAACCACATGAACACATATCTAAAATTAGGATAGAGTGAAGCAATCCACAGCTTTTTAGAAAGCTCAAACTTGTTATGCATATTAACTTGACGCTAGTCATTTGTCAATCATGCATCATCATTGTCAATATCATCAAATTAACTTACATTTGAGGGATAGAATACATGTATTTTAAAGACAAGTTACTATTTTGTTTAGAAAACTTGAGTGTCTAATGAGTTCAATTTCTCATTGTTAAAATTTATTCGAGAAAATAAGCTTTTGATTTAACTTTTCAGGATTGAAATGTCAGTGTTTAAGTTTTTATGTTGAAATTTCTTCCTCAGGAAACAACTTTAAAGTTTCTTTTTATTATCTTTCAGATATTCTGATCCTAGGAGAAGTCCACCACGTCATTACAGTCCTCCACGGTTCAGGAGATCCCCTCCAAGGTATGATTCACATCAAGGTCTCTAGCTCTTTTTGTCATGTTTTCTAGTGTAGATCAGAGTTATACAACAGAAAGCAGAATATCATTCTGTTAGATTAAATCTTATCTCATGTAGAAACTTAAACAAAAATATATATATCTCTATCTCCCCTTCCCTTCACAGAGAAAAAAACCAATAATGCAAGCATTCAACAATTGCTTCTTGAATGTACAGCTAACCTAATACCCAACATTTAAGATGATAAACAATGATGGCTAACTATTGACTGCCTGAAAAGTGGATTTAACTGAATCAACAGAAATGAAATTTCAAAATTTTGTAAACAAATGTTCTTGCAAGCAGTCAGTTCTAAATATTCTTTATCAATTCTGTTATGTCCCAGTCAAAGGCAACAGGGGGATTTAGTGTTACCTTTGACCATCTTTCTGTCGGTCCCATTTTCATTGTATCATTCTAACATAAGTTTGACTCATCCAAATTTTATGAAACTAATTATACACAATGATAAGAACCACCAAACAAGCACACAAGAGTTCAAGTTAGGTTTTTAGGAGTCATTTACTGCTCTAGAGTTTTTAACTTTTTAACTTGGAAAATTTGAAGCTTGTGATAGAGGGATTAGTGTGCTCAGAAACATTCTTGATTCCTGCGAACCTATAAAAAAATGACAATTTTTGTGCTGAAAATATCTTTTCTTTGATGCTTGGGATAATTGAAATAATGATTTGTAGTTTAAATTCAGCTGTTGAAATTTCAGATATATCTCTGTTGTAGTAATCTGAAAAATATTATCAATATCATATCCATACAAATATTGTTATAAAAATGGAAATATTTGCAAATACCTGGTTTCGTATAAATTTGTTTAAAACAATATTTTATTTTTGTAATTTTTTATGCAGAGGAACATTAAGAGTTTTATAAAAAAAATGTTGTTTATTTTAGGAGGATGCGAAGGAGATCAGGGTCTGAATCTCCACCACCCCCCAGGCGAAGAATGTCTCCTCCAGATTTCTATAGGAGGAGGTCTCCAGGAAATTTTGAACGCAGACGTCCTTCAAGGGGTTCTCAATCTCCTCCACCAAGGAGACGTTCCCCACCTCCGCCAGCTAGACGCTTCAGAGAGGAATCTCCTGACTTCAGACCAAGGAGAAAAAGAGATGAAGTTAAACGTCCTTCACCTTCTGATTCTGAAGAAGAACAAGAACCTGAAAAAAATAATAAAGTTCCCAAAAAAATGAACATGTCTGATAGTAAAAAGCAGTCTGAATCAGAATCTGAATCTGACTCTGGTTCTGAAAATGAATCATCAGGCGAAGATTCCCCGGCTGCTAAGGACAGTCGTCCACAACAAAAGAAAGATTCACCACAGAGAAAACCTCAGCCTCCAAGAAGAGGACGTGAATCTTTTGAACAGTCTCCCCCTCCGAAAAGAAATAGACAATCAGAGGATCGGCTGTCACCTCGTAGACCTAAGCGTGATTCTGAATCCTCTTTTGACTCTCGACAGAAACGAGGAAATGACACGAGGCAGAGACAGCATTCAGAATCTTCTCTGGAAAAGTTAGCAGATATAAGAGACTCGAGAGAAAATAAGTTACGTCAAAGAGATAGACGATCACCTCCTCCTCCCTCTCATAGACATAGATCACCATCACCCCGCAATAGAAAACCATCATCTTCACCTGCACAGTCTAGAAAACATAAACATGCCAGCCCTAGTAGTTCATCTGAGGGTTCACAATCACCTCCGCCATCGAAAAAATTGTCCAATGATTCAATACGTCATCCAACGCCACAAAAACGTGGTCGTGGCGATGTCAGTCCAGATTATGTGACTGGTTCTAAACGATCACGATCATCACCTAGTCCTGATAAGAGACAACCTGCTGAAGAGGAATATCATCGAGTTGTGTCTGTAAAACGAAGTCCAGTTCGAGAGAGAGAAAATTCAAAGCCAGATGAAGAAAGGAGAGAAAAGGTCAAAGTGAAGAAAGATGTTTCTCAAAGTGATTCAGAGGTATGATTATTAATAATAAAAAGTAATCATATTAGTTCAGCTGCAAACTAACTTGTTTCCCATAGAAACACTTAAAAAATTCTGTTAAGAGTTTATGGGAATGATCTCTGCTTTACAAGGTGGAACAACTTTTTTTCAGAATTGATAATAGAATCAGGCAAAAATGACTGACATTTCCAACCAGCTTTTAAAAACTCCTGAATCTGTGGTTGCTTCAATAGGTTATAATGCATTTGCAACACAAAAGTTCATATGTGCAAAAGCTTAAAAAAATATTTCTTGAATTTATTAAAAAGTATCCAACAAATTTTTTAGACATGAGTAAAGCTTTGATTTTATTATGTCCTTAATTTGGCAAACTTCTACAGTCAAACAAAAAGAAGAGGAAGTCCTGGAATCTGGACAATAATATTCAACTAATCTGAGTTTTAACTTTAACATCCTAGTTATACGACCGCAAATTTTGAAAAAATTTTCGTCGTATATTGCTATCACGTTGGCGTCGGCATCGTCGTCGTCGTCCGAATACTTTTAGTTTTCGCACTCTAACTTTAGTAAAAGTGAAAAGAAATCTATGAAATTTTAACACAAGGTTTATGACCACAAAAGGAAGGTTGGGATTGATTTTGGGAGTTTTGGTCCCAACATTTTAGGAATTAGGGGCCAAAAAGGGCCTAAATAAGCATTTTCTTGGTTTTCGCACTATAACTTTAGTTTAAGTTAATAGAAACTTATGAAATGTTGACACAAGGTTTATGACCACAAAAGAAAGGTTGGGATTGATTTTGGAAGTTTTGGTTCCAACAGTTTAGGAATTAGGGGCCAAAAAAGGGCCCAAATAAGCATTATTCTTGGTTTTCGCACAATAACTTTAGTATAAGTGAATAGATATCTATAAAATTTCAACACAAGGTGTATGACCATAAAAGGAAGGTTGGTATTGATTTTTGGAGTTTTGGTCCTAACAGTTTAGGAATAAGGGGCCCAAAGGGTCCAAAATTAAACTTTGTTTGATTTCATCAAAAATTAAATAATTGGGGTTCTTTGATATGCTGAATCTAACTGTGTATGTAGATTCTTAATTTTTGGTCCCGTTTTCAAATTGGTCTACATTAAAGTCCAAAGGGTCCAAAATTGAACTTAGTTTGATTTTAACAAAAATTGAATCCTTGGGGTTCTTTGATATGCTGAATCTGAACGTGTACTTAGATTATTGATTATTGGTCCAGTTTTCAAGTTGGTCCAGTTCGGGGTCCAAAATTAAACTTGTTTTGATTTCATCAAAAAATGAATAATTGGGGTTCTTTGATATGCCAAATCTAACTGTGTTAGTAGATTCTTAATTTTTGGTCCCGTTTTCAAATTGGTCTTCATTAAGGTCCAAAGGGTCCAAAATTAAACTAAGTTTGATTTTAACAAAAATTAAATTCTTGGGCTTCTTTGATATGCTGAATCTAAACGTGTACTTAGATTTTTGATTATGGGCCCAGTTTTCAAGTTGGTCCAAACAGGATTCAAAATTATTATATTAAGTATTGTGCAATAGCAAGAAATTTTCAATTGCACAGTATTCAGCAATAGCAAGAAATCTTCAATTGTACAGTATTGTGCAATAGCAAGAAATTTTCAATTGCACAGTATGGTTCAATAGCAAGAAATCTTCAATTGACAGTATTGCGCAATAGCAAGAAATATCTTATTGCACAATATTGTGAAATAGCAATCAATTTTCAGTTATTTGGAGTTATCTTTCTTTGTCCAGAATAGATATTTGTGCAGTAGCAAGATATTTTCAATATTCTTTGAAAATTTGAGTTATCTTTCTTTGTCCAGAATAGTAGTTGAATCAACTTAAATCATTGTTTTATACAATATACAATGTATTTTCACTTTTACTACCAACTGATAAATTAAAACAATCTTTACCATTCAGTGATAAAAAGCACTTTTTTTACATTTTAATATTTTATGATGTATTTAAATGAGCAGTTATTGTTGCAAACTCCATTAGAAATTTGAATTGAGATCAGTTTTGGAAGAAGGAAAAGGGGGATGTGAAAACAAAATTGGGGGGGGGGGGGGGGGGGGGGGGTCAATTTTTCTCATTTCATATTTCATAAATAAAAAGAAAATTTCTTCAAACATTTTTTTGAGATGATTAATATTCAACAGCATAGCGAATTTTTATTTTTTAAGTTCATTAGACTACATTCATTCTGTGTCACCAACCTATGCTGTGTCAACTATTTAATCACAATCCAAATTTAGAGCTGAATCCAGCTTGAATGTTGTGTCCATACTTTCCCCAACCATTCAGGGTTCAACCTCTGCGGTCGTATAAAGCTGCGCCCTGCGGAGCATCTGGTTTGTGGTTGTTGTCATAATTTAGAATGCATGAAATACTGTCAATAACACACAAAAACAGATAAAAATAAAAACAATCCATAAATATTTACCAATGTGAGTCACAATAATTTATTGCAAAAAAAACAAGTCCTAAAAGAATACTGATAAGGGTCGTCAGCTTTGCATTCAATTATTGTAAATTTTTCATAGCTTTCTTACTCCTTTTAATTCTTGCAAATAATATACCTTGTTTATGGATTCATTGGAGGTAAATTTTCATTTATAAACAGGAATTTTAACCAGTACATAGTAAATCTGAGTTTCAACACATCAATGTTCGACTGTATTAATCTTTTATTGGTCATGAAAGACCGAATCGCTTTTGTCTATTCAAATCGCTATAAATTGCACTCTAAACAAATTTAAAAAAAATGATGATTAACCATTTTATTTTATGAAATCTTAACATGATCTAATCGATGCAAAAATATGTGTATTGACATTATTTAGAGCTTTCGAAATCACTTCTAGAATATTTTTTAAAAGGGATGTTTATTATTGATTTATTCAAGAACTACAATGTAGAAAAAGTATATAAATGAATATAACTTGTTGATTGTTTTAAAAGAAACATAACATTGAAGAGTTTTTGTTTTGTAGGATTCAGAATCAGATGCAGCCCATAAGAAGAAAAAGAAGAAAGAAAAGAAAAAGCACAAGAAGCATAAGAAACATAAGAAACACAAGCATAAGAAAGACAAGGGACAAGGAGATGAGGTAAGAATATCTGTTGCCAAATGGGGAGCAGGATCTGCTTATCCTACTGGAGCACCTAAGATCACCTCTAGTTAAGTCTCCCAAACAAAGTTTGGAGACTTATTGGTTTTGCTCAGGTTTTTTTATTCTTCTTCTTCCGCCACTTTAAAAAATGAACTTGTCCGCAGCGTTTCTCCAAAACCGCTTGTCATATTGACTTAGGATTTCATAAAAGGGTAGACTAATATGTCTAGGTGAGCCATCAATCTTTCGTTTGTGCATTGGGGTCTTTTAAGGGGTATATTGGGGGGTAGAAAGGAGGGAGGGGTTTACTATAGAACCCTATGGGATTTTATTTTCAAAAATTTTCAAATGAATATAACTTAAAAACTGTAAGTGATAGATACATGCAGTCTTCAGAAATGATTAAAGGACCATCAAACAAATCACATGTACTATAGGGGGAGTCCATGGGGGGTCATCCCCATCCCCTTCAATTTGAGAATATGCATTTATCTTGTAAACCGTCCAGATCCCCACCCCTAAACCATATATATTCTTGTAGGGGACAATTAAACAAATGAAATAAAATAAAAGGGAAGTCCCTAGGGGGTCACCCCAACCCCCTCTTGTTTGAAAACTTGTAAACGGTCAACATCCCCACCCCTAAACCATAAATATTCTTGTATGGGACAATAAAACAAATCACATGAAATTAAATGTAAGTTCCTGTGGGTCACCCCCACCCCGCTCAATTTGAGAATGTACTATTATCTTGTAAACGGTTCAGATCCCCACCCCTAAACCATATATATTCTTGTAGGGGACAATAAAACAAATGAAATAAAATAAAAGGGAAGTCCCTAGGGGGTCACCCCACTCCCTCTTGTTTGAAAACTTGTAAACGGTCAACATCCCCACCCCTAAACCATATATATTCTTGTATGGGACAATAAAACAAATCACATGAAATTAAATGTAAGTTCCTTTGGGTCACCCCCACCCCGCTCAATTTGAGAATGTACTATTATCTTGTAAACGGTTCAGATCCCCACCCCTAAACCATATATATTCTTGTAGGAGACAATTAATCAAATGAAATAAAAGGGAAGTCCCTAGGGGGTCACCCCACCCCCTCTTGGTTGAAAACTTGTAAACGATCAACATCCCCACCCCTAAACCATATATATTCTTGTATGGGACAATAAAGCTAATCAAATGAAATTAAAGGGAAGTGCCTGTGGTCGTCCCTACCCCTTTCAATTTGAGAATGTGCTATTATCTTGTAGAGCCAAATAAATTCTTGTATGGGACAAAAATTCAAATCAAATGAACATGGGACCATATGAATGGAGAGTTATTGGAGCTTTGTTTGGGAGACTTCGTAACAGCATCCTGTTACAATTACTTCTTGTTTTTAGTGGGGTTGGTGTTGCTTAGTCTTTAGTTTTCTGTGTTGTGTACTGTTGTTTTTCTGTTACTTTTTTCCCATGGTGTTGTCTGTTTTGATCTATGAGTTTGAATGTACCTCTGGTATCTCTTGCCCTTCTTTAATAGCAGATATCATGTCATGATTGGCCCCTTTTCATGCCTTGCTACATGTATAAGATTGGAAGTCAATTAACCAAATTTAGTATTTACTGACCTCATAATTTTTTGAGACATCTTTTGGAAAAATGGAACTACATCACCATTTTGTCAATAGAAACAAAACTATTGAAAAAAATGGGCACTCAGAAATAATATAAAGCCCCATTTGTTATCATTTACAAATCCTATTGTATTTTTGAAAAGGCTTGATTGAACAGTTTTCAAGAATAGCAGGGAAACAACTGGAAAGTCAATCATACTACCTTAAGTTTTTAATTGAAGATCCTATTAAAAAAAATGTATGATATATGACAGAATTACGGTCTTGTTAACATATTTTTTAGAACTGTGGTCTTTCGACTCTTATAAGGAGTTATTGTGACCGTATAAATTGAATCAATGCAAGAATTGCACACACCGGTAAACAATTTTATATGTATGAAAGATGAGTCTTCAATGATCTTCAATGATCTTCAACAACTTTCTGTTTGTCCTTAATTTCAATCAAAAGTTACTGATGAGTCTTCTGTATTTGAAACAGATGTTAGTGGGACAAAATTTGATCCCGGTATCTATGATGTGTTTATTTCTACGGTTATGTCAATATTTTCATCTTAATGTTTGTATATATATTTCAGAAGTCTGGCAGTGAAGACGATGACGATAATCCAGAAGAACTAGAGCGTAAATTGAGAGAAAAGGCATTAATGTCAATGAAAAATAAGGCAGCTCGGTCTAGTAATTCCCCTTAGTACTTTTGTATATATGAACATTGAATTGTAAAAATGAAATTTATAAAAAAAAAAACTTTTTTAGATTATGGTTCAAAATATTGTGTATAAATATGTGAACAGGTAAATGATAAATAACAAACTTGCGTTTAAAATTTATAACCTATAGATTTTTTTATATCAATATGCAGTTCCAAAATAATATATTTCTTTCTGAAACTGTTGTAATTACATTTTAACCTAAGTGTTCATTGATTTTCAAATGGTCAATTCAGTTCTAATTTTTCTTAGAAACACTCGTAACTGTTTTATGGTTTTTTTTGGTAATAAATTTATATTGTTCTTGCCTGCTTTAGTAGACTATTTTTATTGTGCTGAATTCAAAATTTTATATAAGTTTTGTTTTGATTTTTTTTTGCATAAAGTAAACACAATACGACACTTGCAAGAACATTGGTTTACACCTAAATGATTTTGGTTGTAAGACATGCACATTAATTTTTTTCTCTTGTTTCTTCCATTTAACTGTATTTTATGGAGAGATTATACAGACAAAATGGTGGGGAAAAAAATGGTTGCATTTATAAATAAAACTCATTAGAATATACAGACAACTAGCAAGATCCAAAAAATAAATTGAGAACACTTGAATCATAACCAGTTCACATTTTAAAATTTTATAAATTGTTTCTCATTGGAAAAATGTTTAAACTACAGTCCACCGAAGAAAATTTTGATACATATATATATATATAGTACCAACAAAACCAACTTGGAATAATGTCTATCTAAAAGGGCAGATAGTTGTATTTAGATTCTGTAAATTCAGAAATTATTGCGTGCATTTATGCATTTATTATGTGATTTTGTCATTTTAGAGTAAAATGCAATTTACATTTTTGCGATATTGAAAAAAATACTTTAAAATTCATATAACAAATTAAGAAATGCGAGTTTGAATTATTGTGATTATATCCCTGTCACATTTTTAGCTATAATAAAAACCTCTCAATAATTTCTGAAATTACAGTAGCAATTTTAAAAATTGTGTTATTGAATTCCATGAATTATGTAGTAAATCCCTCTCTGTTTGATATTACTTGGCATCAGAATTGATTTAATTTTTGATGTACAAGTTGAATGTTGCATAGTATTTCTAGTATTTCAATTTTATAAGTTGTCAAGCCATCTGTTATGGTAGTGTGTATGTTGATTTTTAAAAGTATGATTTTGCATAAATATTGTATACAGATGCACATCATGAATCTACCATGTTGAATAATGTCAATTAAATTAAGTATAGTGCTGGAATGTTAAATAATGAAGTTAATTTAAATATGATTTTTACTATATTTAAACTCCCTTAATGTGAAAATAGATATTTTCCTTATCCAAGATGCTGATGAGAGACTAGTAATTTTCTCCTTGTAGTCTAAGGGCAAAAGAATGTATAATGAGAAATTATCTTAGTTAATAGGGAAATGTTTTCATGGTTATCTTGAAAAATTTGTTTTGTGGGGTTTTATTAATTTGTGGTTTCAGACTTTTCCCATAGCAAATTTATGGTATATGTGTGCTGTTAAATATTAAAAGCATGACTCATTTAACAAAAAAAATAAAATCATAAAATGACATTGTGTCAGTATTTGTTATCTCCCCTTAACTTTCTCAATTTTAGCATAATTACTTTAAATAATGTCACTTTGGTTTCCTTCTCCTGTCTGTTAGTTCAATAGTTCAAGAAATAGTCAATTCAATGGAAATTGTAAAATGAAATAGTGTGCAGATAATTGAACAATTTCTATTTATAGCATATTTATTCAAATGAACAATTTCTATTTATAGCATATTTATTCAAATGGTGTTTATGTTCAATAAACCAAGAATGAAACAGAAATAACCATTTAAGTTATGGTTGCAAATGCTACATCCATTTTGGATATGGTAATATTGACCTGATTCTGAAAATGGACAGTACTTCAGTCAATTAATCTTCTAATCAGTTGAGATTCAAAAATAATATTGAAGGAACTTAATGGTAATTTTAACAAATTGTACCAAACATTAACTGGATACTGTAGGTGCATAAATATTTCAGTTGGCATGGCACCGGCAGATATTACAAAGACTACCAGTTATGATTAAGACATTTATAATGGCAGTCTTTTTATGTTGAACTAGTTGCCATTTTTCTAGGTTCCAAGTACAGAAAAAAAGAGGAAATATTAATTATTCAATCAGATTGTTATCTTTTAAATATTTAGAAAATATTGTCTTTATCTATTTATAATTCACCTATGTAGATATATGTATCTTTGTCATCTTCACTTTTCATTAATTGTTTTTTTTTTCATTTGATTTTGTATTTTCACATCATGCTGTTACTATGAGACTTGCTTGTTTTTGAACCGTTAGCTTGTTAATTATAAATTAATTGAGCCAACTTCTGTATATGATTATGTACTTGAGTACAATAAAGCTTATACAAGTAACTGTTTGTTAATTATTTATAGCATGTAAAAACACAGTGGTCTTTTAAAGTAGTTCTACAACTGAAATGCTAGCCAGTCAACACTGAGGTTGCAAGTTTGAATCCCCTACGTGTAGGTCACTTCGACTCCGATCTTAATTGACTAGCTTTGTCAGATTTCCTACTGAAGGTTGTGGTTTTCTCTGGGCACTTCGTCATCCTTCAATTAAAACCGGTAGCCATGAAATAGCCCAAAAGAGGCACTTGAAAGTGGCGTTAAAACACCAATAATCAATCGTCAACCAATAAAACAGAGAATTATGTCAGAGTACTTTCAGAAACTACTTTTCAAGACGTTTTCCGTTTATTTCTGAGAGAGGAAAGTAAATAGAAATTCAAATATTGCAAAATGAAAAAATTATCCCAAGAACCAGAAAATGAATGCACTCTTAAAAGGGCAACATTATGGATGCCACTAGAAGAGCAGTTGAGATCATCCCCAAGTGTTGGTGGGGTTCCTGTTGCTCAGTTTAGTTTTTAACTTGATTTACTAAGTAAAAATTGGCTATTGATTTGGGGATGTACAGTGGGAGGCAGCGAAATGGCATTTCCAGTTGTTTCCGTGCATTTACTCATGAACCATTCAACCAAAAAGTTTGAAAATTTAATATGTTGTTACTGACAACAAAATGGAGGTCAAGTTCAATAATGACGATTTTGACTTTGAATGTTCAGGAGTTGTGGTTCTTGAAAGATTGAAAAATGGAGTTTCCACTCATTTAGTTGCATTTACTCATGGACCATTCAACCAAAGCTTTTAAAATTTAAATTTTAAAATGTTGTTACTGTTCACAAAATGGAGGTAAAGTTTGATAGTAACTTTAACCATTTAGGAGTGAACATTGCTCAATGAATCATGAAAGGTCAGATGAACCCTGCTTGTCAACATGCTAATGAAATAATTTCACACACCAAATATACTTTACTTATTGCTAAAAGTATCTGAGAAACAGAGAACCATGGATTAAATAACATTCACCAATGAACAATGAAATAAGGTCAAGGTAAGATGAACCCTGCTAGACAAGACGTTCACTTTACAATCATTTAATACACCAAATATAGTTGACCTGTTGCTTATATTATCTGATAGACTAACAGAAACACAACAACTTGATTCACAAATGAAACATGAAAATAAGGTCAAGGTTAGATAACCTGCCATACAGACATGTTCACATTGCAATCATTCCATACACCAAATTTAGTTGACCTGGAGTTTATAATAGTAATTCATAAACTGACAAAACCACCAAAAATTTACATTTATCAATGAACACAGAAATTGCAATCATACCATACACCAAAATAGTGGTTGTATTGCTGGTAGTATCTGAGAAACAGACCAAACAATAAAAATTTGACATTGTCCAATGAACCAGTAAAAAAAAACAGGTCACGGTCAGACACATGTACTCCTTAATAACTATTGTACCACACACGAAATACAGCTGCTCTGTTGTTTAGTATCTGAAAAATAGAGGAAATCACAAAAACTTTCACCTTACAATAATTTAACTATTGCTTGATTCTGAAGTATGGACTTAATTAAGGTGAAGTGCACGTGGACGTAATTAACTACTCCACAGAACCTGAAACACTGATCCATGAAATGAGGTTGAGGTCAGATCAACCCTGCCTGACAGACATGTAAACAAAAATATAGTTATACCATTACTCATTTTAAAATCTGAGATTCTTGAGATTTTTTCACATAATATGAATCATGATTTTTGCATTAAAAACTAAAAATGTTAAATGAAGGAATGTTTTATTCACTATATTTCAACATTATGTAAAAAAAATTTACCAGTACCTAGATTATGGCAAATTTGTGACAAGCACACATTATTATACAACTAGCAATTTTAATAAACAGTTTCATCATTTTATTTTAAAAAAAAATCACAATGATTACATTATTGCACATTCTTAGTAACCTTTGAAATCTTCCTACACATACTGTAAATACAGAAATTATAGTGAAAATGCAACATTTGGTCTCTTATGGAGAGTTGTCTCATTGGCAATCATACCAAAGGGTAGTAATGGGGGTAACCTTCATGAAGAATAACGGAAAATTCTTGCCTTATGATCTTTGCAGTAATTTTTGGTGCATGCTTATAAAATTTACACTTTCTTTTAGGCGATAAAAAATCTGACCGATTTTGACATATCACCTTAAGATTTTTCCAAAAATGACGCTAACAATAATTATTTGAGATCTCTGACGAGTCAGGATAACAATATTTCGACAAATTATATTAAAATATTACCAATTTAATGCTAATGGTAGACGAAAATGACCGTTTGATGTCTGATAGTAAAGAGCATTACTACCCTCATACCACATGTTCTTATTTTTATATCATTTTATTAATTTCAGTGGGGATTTTACTTCTCAAAATTTGTTTGCAATCACATTTATCGGACCAAACAATTATCTATGATTCCCAATAATAACCTTTGTTAGTCTTGTATTATTTGAATTTTAGTTTCTTGTGTACAATTTGGAAATTAGTAGGGTGTTCATTATCACTGGACTAGTATATATTTGTTTAGGGGCCAGCTGAAAGACACCTCCGGGTGCGGGAATTTCTCGCTACATTGAAGACCTGTTGGTGACCCTCTGCTGTTGTTTTTTATTTGGTCGGGTTGTTGTCTCTTTGACACATTCCCCATTTACATTCTCAATTTTATTAACTGCACTCAATATTTCTAAATTTACAGTACACTACAGTTATTTGTTCTTATATTGACTAACTATTATGTGGGCAATATTATGTATGTGAAGGGCTCATTTTCATTAACTATTTTTACAATTAAAAAAAAAAACATAACAAAATACACACATTAAATTTTGAATTTTTAGACTAGGATTCTAGTTACTATATCATACATGTACTATATAATTCCATAATAAGACAACTGTCAAAATCATGCTAAAAATGCATGGGTAGAAAACTATCCAATGCACATTAAAAATATATCAATAGAAAATAATCCAATGAAATGTCCAATGCATATTAAAAATACAGCGGTAGAAAACTGTCAAATGCATGCTAAAAATATGTTGGTAGAAACCGGTCCTATGCATTTAAAAATATGTTCCAGATAAACACTTCATATATTCTACCAAAGGTATTATTCATTTCAGCAAAATTGAATTCAAAGTTTCCCAACATAGTTTAGAATAAAATACATATTTAAAAGCAGAAGCCAGCAAAAGCAGATAAGAGTAGAAATTCTAGCATCTCTTTTTTCACATTAATACCTGGCTCCTGACCCATATTATATATGTACATTTGTATCATAAAAAAGGTACTTGGAAATTCGAGTAAATTGTCTTAAAATAGAAAAAAATAATATAATGCAATAAAGGCAACAGTAGTATACCACTGTTAACCAGGTGCTCCGCAGGGCGCAGCTTTATACGACCGCAGAGGTCGAACCCTGAACAGTTGGGGCAAGTATGGACAAAACATTCAAGCATGATACAGCTCTGAATTTGGATTGTGATCAAATTTTTGACATTACATGGTTTTTTTTTACACAAAACAAATGCCAAGATTTTACAAATCAATTAAAGATTTCTTCTTCAAACTTTTTAAATCTAAAATTAAATAGTTGACACAGCATAGGTTTCTGACACAGAATGAATGTGGTCTAATGAACTTAAAAGGTTTTTTTTGCCTTTGAGCAAATCACTATGCTGTTGAATATTAATCCTCTCAAAAAAATGTTTGAAGAAATTTTCTTTTTATTTATGAAATCTGAAATGAGAAAAATTTACCCCCCCCCCCCTTTTTTTTTCACATCCCCGTTTCCCTTTTTCAAAACTGATATCAATTCAAATTTCTAATGGAGTTTGCAACAATAACTACTCATTTAAATACATCATAAAATATTAAGATGTAAAAAAACTGCTTGTTATCACTGAATGGTAAAGATTATTTAAATTTATCAGTTGGTAGTAAAAAGTGTATATACATTGTATATTGTATATAACAAAGATTTAAGTTGATTCTGGACAAAGAAAGATAACTCCAATTAAAAAAAAATCTTGCTATTGCACAATATTGTGCAATAGGATATTTCTTGCTTACTATTCTGGACAAAGAAAGATAACTCTAATTAAAAAAAAATTTGCTATTTCACAATATTGTGCAATTAGATATTTCTTGCCATTGCACAATACTGTGCAATTGAAAAGACTTGCTATTGCACAATACTTAATATAATAATTTTAGATCCTGATTTGGACCAACTTGAAAACTGGGCCCATAATCAAAAATCTAAGTACATGTTTAGATTCAGCATATCAAAGAGGCCCAAGAATTCAATTTTTGTTAAAATCAAACTTAGTTTAATTTTGGACCCTTTGGACTTTAATGTAGAATTTGAAATTTGAAAACAGGACCAAAAATGAAGAATCTACATACACAGTTAGATTTGGCATATCAAAGAACCCCAAGGATTCAATTTTTGATGAAATCAAACAAAGTTTAATTTTGGACCCTTTGGACCTTAATGTAGACCAATTTGAAAACTGGACCAAAAAACTTCAATAATCAAGAATCTAAGTACATTTTTAGATTCAACATATCAAAGAACCCAACCGATTCATTTTTTGTCAAAATCAAACTAAGTTTAATTTTGGACCCTTTGGACCTTAATGTAGACCAATTTGAAAACGGGACCAAAAGTTGAGAATCTACATATACAGTTAGATTCGGCATATCAAAGAACCCCAATTATTCAATTTTGATGAAATCAAACAAAGTTTAATTTTGGACCCTTTGGGCCCCTTTTTCCTAAACTGTTGGGACCAAAACTCCCAAAATCAATACCAACCTTCCTTTTATGGTCATAAGCCTTGTGTTTAAATTTCATAGATTTGTATTTACTTATACTAACATTATAGTGCAAAAACCAAGAAAAATGCTTATTTGGGTCCCTTTTTGGCCCCTAATTCCTAAACTGTTGGGTCCTAAACTCCCAAAATCAATACCAACCTTCCTTTTGTGGTCATAAACATTGTGTTTAAATTTCATAGATTTCTATTTACTTAACCTAAGGTTATTGTGCAAAAACCAAGAAAAATGCTTATTTGGGCCCTTTATTGGCCCCTTATTCCTAAACTATTGAAACCAAAACTCCCAAAATCAATCCCAATCTTTCTTTTGTGGTCATAAACCTTGTGTCAAAATTTCATAGATTTCTATTAACTTAAACTAAAGTTATGGTGCGAAAACCAAGAAAATGCTTATTTGGGCCCTTTTTGGCCCCTTATTCCTAAAATGTTGGGACCAAAACTCCCAAAATCAATACCAACCTTCCTTTTATGGTCATAAACCTTGTGTTAAAATTTCATAGATTTCTATTCACTTTTACTAAAGTTAGAGTGCGAAAACTAAAAGTATTCGGACGCCGGACGACGACGACGACGACGACGACGACGACGACGACGACGACGACGACGACGACGACGACGACGACGCCGACGCCAACGTGATAGCAATATACGACGAAAATTTTTTCAAAATTTGCGGTCGTATAAAAAGTCATAAAGTGATGAAGAGAAAACAAATACAGGTTACAAACTAAAACCAATGGAAACATATAAACTATAGAGGATAACAACTGAAACATTTTAAAATTGCAAAAACAAACACAAACAAATAACCTAAAAATTTGTAAAATGTTGACAAGCTAGCTTACAAAAATATTTTATACAGGAATGTTTACAGTAACAAACAATAGTCTATGTATAACATAGATTATATAATAACAAAAACAAAACAAGAATGTGTTCAAAGTACACGGATGCCCCACTTGCACTATCATTTTCCATGTTCAATGGACCGTGAAATCGGGTAAAAATCTAATTTGGCATTAAAATTAGAAGGATTATACTATAGGACACGTGTGTACTAAGTTTCAAGTTGATTGGACTTCAGCTTCATCAAAAACTACCTTGACCAAAAACTTAACCTGAAACTCCCACTTTCATTTTCTATGTTCAGTGGACTGTGAAATTGGGGTCAAAAGTCTAATTTGGCTTTAAAATCAGAAAGATCATATCATAAGCAACAAGTGTACTAAGTTTCAAGTTGATTGGACTTCAGCTTCATCAAAAACTACCTTGACCAAAAACTTTAACCTGAAACTCCCACTTTCATTTTCTATGTTCAGTGGACCGTGAAATTGGGGTCAAAAGTCTAATTTGGCTTTAAAATCAGAAAGATCATATCATAAGCAACAAGTGTACTAAGTTTCAAGTTGATTGGACTTCAGCTTCATCAAAAACTACCTTGACCAAAAACTTTAACCTGAAACTCCCACTTTCATTTTCTATGTTCAGTGGACTGTGAAATTGGGGTCAAAAGTCTAATTTGGCTTTAAAATCAGAAAGATCATATCATAAGCAACAAGTGTACTAAGTTTCAAGTTGATTAGACTTCAGCTTCATCAAAAACTACCTTGACCAAAAACTTTAACCTGAAGCAGGACGAACGGACGGACGAACGAACGGAGTCACAGACCAGAAAACATAATGCCCCTCTACTATCGTAGGTGGGGCATAAAAACATACAGGTAATCCTTTCTCAATACCTTTTGAAATAACTATACCAAATATCAGTACACAGGAACTAGAAAACTCATTGTACAATGCCTTCTTTCATAAATGCATATTTCCAGAAATATTAATTTAATATTTTTTGGCAAGTTATTGCTTCTAATTATTTACTGATGTACTTCTTTATTTATGCTTAACAAATAAAGCAGCAGGTCTTTGGTCATATTATAATACTGTTAACATATATACATATAATTAATAAATTATAAAGAATCTTAAAATTTACTTCAGAAAAATTGCCTGAAAATATATTAAAAATATTCTCACTTTCATCTATTCCAAAAAAAAAACCACTATTTTTTACTTTTCCAAAGTAAGTGTTAAAGCATAAACATTATAAACCTTAAATACAAAGGAATAATGAGACAGCAAAAATAAAAACAATTTACACTTTTTTTATAACATTTTCAATAATGCATGACCCTTTGGGCCAAATGGCAGTAAATACTTTTGATCATCTTTCAAAAAGTGTTATACAGCGCTCATTATTGTGAATTTTGTATTAAATAGTAAACATACAAAATTAACAATAACATCCAAATAATAATATCATTGTGTAACTGGTTCCTTGTTTGTCATCTCTGGTTCATTTATTTTTCTTTCTGGTTCCTTTGTGGCATAAATAGCTACTCCAAGTAAAATCACTGCAAACGATCCAAAATATAAACCATGGAACTGAAGCAGAAAAAGAAATCATTAAATGCTGATTATAAATAAATATAAAGGCTTTTTCAAAAGTAACAAAAATAGAAAATAAACTTACAAATAAACTTGATATGATGTGATACATTGTATCTGTGCTTATATCAAATGGTGTAATCAATAAATCCTTTCAAGTTCGAGGTTTT
The DNA here is from genome assembly GCF_963676685.1 of Mytilus edulis. Classification (NCBI taxonomy): domain Eukaryota; kingdom Metazoa; phylum Mollusca; class Bivalvia; order Mytilida; family Mytilidae; genus Mytilus; species Mytilus edulis. The sequence continues at coordinate 48,617,045 of NC_092353.1, read as the reverse complement.
AAAATGTTGCGAATAAAATTACCTTTAAAAAACAATAAATTTTCAGAGCAACAGGATTACAAAAAGCAAAGAAACATATTTTACATGTAAATGCATTATCTAATGGCTGTGGCAAGATGATATAACTGTTTATTCCATATTGATAGAACTTTCATAGGTTTTTTTTTATGAATTGGATTTTGAATAAAAAAGCATATTCACCTGCAGAAAAAGTATGTTCACAGCACAAAACGTCACATGCTTTATGTGTATTATTTTGGTAAAAAAACATTTGATGTACATTTCGTTTTAGTAAATATTTTCTATAAAATACATTTCTTGGAATATGGAATAAAACAATTACTGTCTTTTGTTTCGGTTAACATGTATTGGCCTCAGTGAATATCCGTTTTTCAAAAGTCAATAAAACCACACATTCACCTCATCAAAAGACAGTAATTGTATAATATTAAACTTGCTAATATTGATCAATATTATGTCTCCTTGACCTTACCTGATATTTAAAAAGGAACAGTCCTAAGAGCAATGTATAAAAGTCAGCTGTTAGGAGTGAAATGTTGACTGTTGTGGCACTGGTCTGTTGTATAACTATAGTCATACATGTATACAAGGCAAACTGACATATTGTAAAACCAACAAAACATATAACTGAAAAATACCAAAGGAAATTACTATTATTACAGTAAAATCTGGCAAAACATAATTAATTATAAATTGGAACAACAATTTTATAAATTTTTTGTTTGGGTTATTTTAAGAAATCAGATGATTGAGAGCCCAACATGTTTATTCTTGTTTTATGGCTTTTAAATATTGTCTCCAGTATTTTCACACAAATGAAAAATAATGCAAACGGAATGTAAAAATAAAAAGAAAGACTTGGGGTAATGAAAAGAATTACTATTTTTTTCAAAATGTCTATTAAATATAAGATGAGGTTAGTATGCTTTTTTTATTTTATTTTTTTTATCATAGCTTACTGATGAGCTGAAAGAGTGAAACATGTAAATGTGTGAAATTAACCCCTATATTGAGCTTGACCAAAATCCTAATAAGGGAGACTGGATTTTCTTTATAGAAATAAAACATTGGACAGTAGTGTGACATCACAAACAAAAGGACAAAGTTGAATACTGTGGATTTATTTATTTTCGTTGGTACCAATTTTCGTTGTTTGGGGAAAACTTTCATGGATATTTAACTTCGTGGTTTTGGCAAAGTGTGCATACATTCCTTTAACAAATTTGTAATTCGTTGAACATTTAAATTCATGGTTCCCCTGTACCAACGCAATCCATGAAATTGGTAACCAACGAATATTGATGAATTCACTATCTTCAGTATTGTTTTCAAAAAGTGGTGGGTAACAATTCTGCATGTGCTTTCTGGACTTGGAATTTCATAAGTTTTAATCAAAGTTTTGTGTTGTCTCTTCTTCAATGAACAAAGTTTAAGGAACAATATATTGTGGCATGGCAATTGATTTAAAAAAAAACCTGATTAAATATATTTTTTAAAATACTGATTAAATATATAAATAATTACCAATTTCTGCTGAATAAAAATCCACACTTTCAACTTCATGCCTTTCAAATACTGCACTACAATATTAAATGAAGGTCATAATTTGTCACATAAAATATTGCCTAATGATCAATTTATGTTGTGTTATACGTTGTCCTGGAAAATGTTTATATAATAATATCATGCTGTATATGTATATATATATTTTGTATATATAACTGCTGATAGGTTTTTGGTTGGGTTTGTTTTGTATGGTCTTTAGATTTGCATGTACCAGTAATGTTTCAGAACTTGTCTTGTTTTTGTTTTTTTTTGTTTTTGCCATGACATTGCAAGTTTACCTTTGACTTATCATTTTTGAAAATTCCACAAGCATATAGCAAAATCCTATGAACCTTACTCTTGTTTTAAGAGAAAAAAGTGTAGGACACATAAACAGTTCTTGGAGATGATTATAAATTCTTACATTCTAATTTGATTTTTCCTGTATATTTTTTGTAAACTGAAACTCAGTGGTATGCATTTAATTGCACCTGTCCTAAGTCAGGAACCTAACATTCAGTAGTTATCATTTGTTGATGTGGATCTCGTTTCTCGTTTTTATATAAATTAGACAATTGATTTTCCAGTTTGAATGGTTTTACACTAGTCATTTTTGGGGCCCTTTATAGCTTACTGTTCAGCCCCTGTGTTAATGACTGTACTTTGACCTATAATGGTTTTTCTTTTACAAATTGTGACTTGGATGAAGAGTTGTCTCATTGGCACTCATACAGCATCATCTTATATTTATTTAAATTCAGTGAAGTGAACTTACAACTGGACTCCATTTATAAGACTTCCAAACAATCCAAGCATAGCCAGAAACTCCGTTCTATCAAAGTTCTTCACAACAAATTCTTCTGCCACATTTGACACACCATATAAAAAAGCACCACCCGCACAAAAAATATCACCAAGAACTTTGTTGGAAGCTGAAATCACAAATTAAAATTGTAATATTAAAATTTTAAATCAAATACTTTGGCTTTTGTTCAAATTCAATGTTTTCTTATTTTACGTTGCTTTTCATAATTTAAAAAAAAACTAAAATATCAAATATTGGCACAAAATATCATGTGACCACTTTTTAGCTTTCTTTCTGCACTTTATTAGAGACAAAGTTAATTTTTTTATTTCTAGTTGGGATAATTGAGAAATGTAATACAAAATGTAATTTAAAAATTATCTCCCTTTGTGTAATTCTTGTTTGGAAGTTAAAGGATTATCTCCCTGTAATCAAAAACAATTCATTTGATCTCCCTTTATTTACAAATTTATTTATATAAATATGCACTACATCTATTTTAAAAGCAAGTTTTTATATAATAACATGCAAGGAGGTTCAAATAACAAGAAATGTCAACTATAAGAATTGATTAACCTGAGCTGTATTTGGCATAACCTAATCTTTGATCCGCAATGCTCTGATATCAATTATGTACCAATTTATTTGGCCTTTTCCATTTTTTGATTTAAGTGTCACTGATGAGTATTTTGAGGAGAAATGTGTGTCTTGGTATAAAAAATAAGCTTTTTTTTTTTTTTTATTTTTTATTTTTTTTTTTATCTTTGATGAGTTTTTTAAACAGTCAATAAAATTTATATTATCCAAGGTATGACAACAATTTTTTTCAGTAATCCAAAAAAAAATTAATGACAAAATCGTGTTCAAATACACTGTGAATTCATTGTTATTCTTTGGATATCAATAAAGTTAATTTAGTGGGTACAGAAGAACCACAAATTTAAATATTCAATTAATTACAAATTTTTCATAAGAATGTTTGCAGATGTTATCAAAAGAATGAACTTACATATCGACGAAAATTTGTACCCACAAAAATAAATGAATCCACAGTATATGAAAAAAAAACTTTTTTTTTTCTTGAAAAAAAAAATAAATGTGGCCATACCTTGCATGGTGGTTCATAATTATAAAACAATATTAAAATGCAGGTCTTTTGTCACTTGGCTTACAATCTATATTTGACTTAATTCTGCTCTAGTTTATGTTCGAATTATATCAAGATTTGATTGTCTTTTGCCCAGAACAGAATGTAAAAGGCAGCTATGTAAGATCTTTGTTATGCATGGAAACACTGATTTTCTTATTGTAATCAGATTGCTGACTATTTCTCTTATGAATAAGATCCAGGGAAAATTATTTTTAAATCATTCTTTTATACATTTTATATACAACAGCAATACATTTAACCAGTATTATACCTCCATCATTATCTTTGTTATTCCCCGTTAATGAATCTGTCAAAACAAGCGCTATCAGTCCTAGGAAACACGTCACTACACCTACGCCATTCACAAAGTGGTATCTCACACGCAACACAAAATACGACAACAACAGTACAGTAACAATACTAAAACAGTCTAACAACTGAAATATATATAAGAAAGAGTACACAGTTTATATCTTATCTTTATAAATAAACAATATTAGGTCAATGTCAGAAAAATATAAACTTTTTTGTATGAGGCTGAGAAACTGGGAAAGGGCGGGGTTCTACCGAGCCCTTCCCCAGTTTTGTGCCAATTAAAAACTCAAGAGAGAATATTTTCCCGCCAAAATTTGAATGGCTAATATCTCGCAAACAAGCACATTGACCTATATATTTTTTTTGGTCTTTTGATTCCTTTATTAATCCCCTATCAATATAAAGTAGTGTCTTGAAAAGTTAATTATTTGAAACTGAGAAGCTCCCTTAACAATGACACAATTCCTGCACCTTGCAAAAGTGATGTAATTTTCTTGACAAATATAGCATTATTTTGTAACTTGAATATCTGAGCATATATTTCATTGATAATTTCTGGAAATGTTAATTGATAGGGTCTCTAGAATGTTATCGTCAATGCATTTTTTTTTGTGTATCTCAAAAGTAATGTAATCATAAGAATTTAACACTTCTTTTCATAATCTTATAGGGCGTTGATTGTACATTTTTAAAATTAAGGGCTTCAGGTAAGTTTCGTTCAATGCTTTTACACCCAAATAAAAAATAAAATTGCAAAAGAGAGATGTACTTTACCTGGCCCCTAAACAATAATTCATACTAGAGGTATACTTATTGGTTATGCTGCAGAGGAAATTTTAAAATCCTACATAACATATGAATACTGTAAATTCAGAAATTATTGCATGCATTTAATATTGCAATGCTATTTTGTCATTTTAGACTAAAATGCAATTTTATTTTTTGTGATATTGAGAAAAATCCTGTTTAAATCATATAAAAAAAATAAAATGCATGTTTTAATTATTGCAAATATTTCCCTATGGCATTTTTCACAATTATAATAACATCGTAATATTTCTTAATTTACAGTATAATACATTACCTGAACACTAGTGACAGTTGTATAGGAGTATGCTTTCACGACTAGATAATTTGCTTCAACATCAGCTAATGAAATGATGAAATACTTCCATCCAGAGGTCTTCAAAATGTATACTAAAGATCTATCTCCACGGCGACAGGCAAGACTTACAGTAAATATCAGGCATAATAAAACATAATTCAGAAATGACTGGGCTGAAAATAGATATATAAACAGTTTTAATTAAGGTCACTCTGCTTTTTTTTTTTATATAATTTTCTGATCCAAAGGAAGAAAATCAAGACATTAAAAGTGTATTTTTCACTTGTCATCTATTGGGATTTTATTTTTTTTAAATATTTTGAGAGGGTTAATTGCATTTATACTGAATTAGTAAATGATTTTGATTTTTTAATATTTCTTATACAGTTTATTTTATTTTTAGAACAGTACTTTCCATTCATTTTATATTTTGCCAATTCTAAATTTAGAAACATCTAATTATAATTTATTTTTCAAATGCTCATTTCTTTCAATGAGCACACAAGTTTATAAGTTTTCCCATAATTAGTTTTACACTCTATTAAACACCATTTCATTTGTGATTTTTTTTACTTTTCAGAAGCAAACAGTATTTTACTGTCATGACCATTAATTGCAAACCAAATAAAACTCTTCCACAGAGCCATCTCCTTTAAACTTTTGTCTGTTCAATTGTCCCATTTAATAAATAACATAGCTATTGTTCTCTGTTTAGTTTTTTATTCTTGTGAATTGCTTTAGTGCATTTTCATCTACTAAAAAGATAATTTTTGCTTCAGGTATTAAGCAATGAGGGATAGATATTTTGTAGAAGAAATTTATAAGTCCCAGTAAATTAACTACACAGAGTTCAATAGCTGTTGTATCTATTTAATAGGACAATTGAATTGACATAAAATTAAATACCTTGACCAAGATGAGATGACTCTGTAGAATTCAAGTGGTTCACAATAATTCTTTTGATTCAATTACCATTAATGAGGCTCGTTTAAATTATACAGCATTTAAGGGGGTAGACCTTGGTTCAGGGAGATAACTCTTTACATCAGTTATGTGTTTGTAAAAGTAAAGTTTCATCAATGTATTTTAAGCATTTACCTGAAATAGATTGGAAATAATCTATGTAACTTATTTAGCTAGAAGCTTAGAATATATTTTTGAAAATGGTTGACACAAACATACTTTGATTTTAAGAGTCATTTCCCTTAACCTAGGTCTACCTCCTTAAATACTCCTTTATAGAAGAACAAGAATGTGTCCCCAGTACACGGATGCCCAATCCGCACTATCATTTTCTATGTTCAGTGGACCGTGAAAATGGGGGGAAATCCCTAATTTGGCATTAAAATTAGAAAGATCATATCTTAGGGAACATGTGTACTATGTTTCAAGTTGATTGAACTTCAACTTCATCAAAAACTACCTCGACCAAAAACTTTAACCTGAAGCAGGACAGACAGACGAACGGACGACGGAACAGACTGACGCACAGACCAGAAAACAGAATGCCAATAAATGGAACATAAAAACATCCTGACTGACCTGTAGGAGTGTGGACCCCTTTACGAGACAACAGTCCACTAGTCACAGCTGTTCCACATAATAACAAGGAAATGAACTGTCCAAGTAATACACATTTCCAAAAATATCTGAAAAATTAAATATTACAAATTAGTTCTGTATAATTTTTACAAATATGGTTGTTAAGAAACACAAATGTAGATACTTTGATATAGTTTTAAATCATGTCAGCTCTATTTTATTATTCAACAGGGTAGTTTAAAAAAACCAACTGTTGATTTCTGTGATAAAGAACTGTTTTTTTAGGAAAATATTAACAATTTTGTGAAATAAATGATACTGATGTATCTGGTAGGCTATACATGAATGATGATACATTTGGGAACAACCTTAGCAGCCTCACATAATTCATTTACTGTAAATTCAGAAATTATTGCAAGGTTTTTATTTTTGCGAAGAGTTATAAACGCAATAATTTCAACTCGCATTTAAAACATTTTATATGAATTAAACATGATTTTTCTCAAAATCGTAAAAATTAAAATCGCATTAAAGTCAAAATGTCAAAATCGCAATAATAAATGCACACAATAATTTCTGAATTTACAGTAAATTGATCATTATTGGAGAACTTGGTGTTAAATGTTGATCCTAGCTTGTCTCTATTGAATCTATGGATGGAAAGTGGCCTGTATGCAATAAATATGTTCTTGCCATTTGTTATAGAAATTCTATAGACATGAAAGATAATCAGGACAATTTATCTGTGTTATATATACAGGGAGATAACTCATGCATATCTACCTTTCCTTAAATTGCTATGTGTTTGAGGTTTTGTTCATTGTTGAAGGCTGCACCATTACCTATAGTGTCTTACTCCTACTTTATTGGTTTTTAGTGTCAAATTGTCTCAATGGCAATTGTACCACTTCTTCTTATCTATACATTTAACTCACTAACACCACATACTTTGTTGACAAAATGCTTTTTATCTTTATGCAGACAAAGGTATAAACTTGTGAACACAGATTTTGTTTCTTGGAGTCGGGATCATTTATTGATATTTCTGAAGCACCGATTGTGAGCTCATGATGAGGAAGGAGAGGTTCTGTATCTGTTTCCTGAACATCACTGGACATTCTGAAATAAGACAGGAAAGCACATGTAATTTCAAAAATATGACAGGAAAGCACAAGTTATTTTCAGAAATATGACAGTAAAGCACATGTAATTTCAGAAATATGACAGGAAAGCACAGGTTGTTTTCAGAAATATGACAGGAAAGCACATGTAATTTTCAGAAATAAGACAGGAAAGCATATTTTTTTTTATGTAATTTTCAGAAATATGACAGGAAAGCACATGTAATATTCAGAAATATTTTAAGGCCATAGTGAGGTTAAAAATGTGTTTTTCAGACACCCTTTTTCAATACATTACAGTTTATATCTATGTATGATAAAATTCAAAATTCCTAAAAAATTTCCAATTTAGTGGCAGCAACCCAACAATGGGTGGTTCAATTTGTCTGAAAAGGAGTAGGTCCGGTAAGGACCGATTTTGGCCTCAAATTTCAGGTTCATCTGACGAAAGATTTTGACCACTTTTTAAACACTTGAGTGTCTATTTTATTTGAATTAATTAGTTTATGTGAAAGATTTTAACAGATTTAGTCATTAAAAACGATCCGATTCAAGCTCAAATATGAAAAATCTACCTAATATGCCGAAAAATGTCACTTTTCAGGTGGTTTTTGGTAAAAATGAAAGTGGCCACATCCGTGTTCATCCTCAACCTTTATATATGTTATGTATTATCATAAAATCCAACTTACATTTCAATATAAAGGATGAACACGAATGCGGCCACTTTCGTTTTACACGAAAACCGTCTAAAATTTAACTAAAATGCTAGAATTATGAGGATTTCAGTAATTTAGCATGACTTAATGGTGCTAGTACCGGATATATGTGCATTGTATTGTCAAAAACAGCCCATATTTATGTAGCAGAAGCATTCTACTGTCCAATAAATAACTTAAGGTTTACATTTTAACAATTTTGTAAAACTGCTATATTTTGGGGCCAAAAAGGGGTCTTACTGAACCTACTCCTTTCGGGGCTGATAGATCTTGACCATTTAAACAATTCTACCCCTGTCAGGTTTTCTCTAATAGCTTTAGTTTGTGATATATAAACCAAAAACTGCATTTGACCCCTATGTTCTATTTTTAGCCATGGCGGCCATGTTTATCAATGGATTAAAACTTCACATACAATTTATAAACCAGATACCCTAAAGAACATTTGTTAAAGTTTGAAGGTATTTGGCCCTGTAGTTTCAGTGAAGATTTTTTAAATAGCTTACGATGACAGACGACGACGGACACCAAGTGATGGCAAAAGCTAACATGGGGCAAAGGGGCCCCTGTCAGCTAAAAATACAAATTGACACAAATCAAAACTTTTAGAGGCTATAAAAAATAAAAGAAATATATGTCTGAGGTCATGAAAGCCTCCTCTTTTCAAAAGTGATTGGGTCTGAGGAAAAGATGGAATGACAGAAGACAAAAGTGAGAAAGACAAAAGGTCAAAGGTATCACTTAATGCCTGTGACCAGTATATTTCTGATGCCAGGAATGTGGAATTCTTATAACTCTTATATTTCAGTATTAAGTAAAGATATTTAGCATTATCTTAACTTTATAAATAATTAATATAATTCTTAACAATATTAGATAGACCTGTTTAAAGTAAATTATTATGTAATCCCCTGAGGGTTAAATGACAATATAGAATTAAGGATTAGAGAAGTGCTATATACAAAAGTGATTACTTATACTTTTTCAGATAGATTAGGTTATGTCATTTGGTAAAATAGACCAATTAGCATTTATCATCTAAACTACATGTACAAATATTGAGTATTAAATGTATTTGTAAATTGAATAATGAAAAACAAAATATATATTAGTTGACCATAGTAAGGCATGTTAAGAGGGTAGTAATGCCCTTGACCCTTTGGCATCAACCAGTATGTTTTCTGCTTCCGTTTGCATCAAATTGGTTACAATTTTATTGTTTCGTCAAAATATTCTTATTGTGATTCATCATTGAAGAGGTCGGAAAATAATAATCATGATAATTGTCACTGTTCTTTTGGAAAATATTTAATGTGATTGGACAAAATCAGTCCATTTTTCTATCGTCATGCACCAAAAACGACCATTAACGTCATTTGGCAAGAACTTTTACCATAATTCGTTATGAAAGTAACACCAATACAACCCTCACAGAATTTAGCTAGGGACAGGCACATAAGGAATAGACTATTAAACATTTAAAAACGACTTAATCAGATCGATATTTCAGTCTGATGTCTTAGGGCCAAATGTTGTCATATTTACCTGAATATAAACATGTATGTGCAATGACAGTAAATATCTTGAAAACCAAAGTTTATATTTTCATCACTGTAAAATATACATAGGTTTATATATTATACCCTTTGACTTAGATCTTCACCAACTTTACTATACAAATCCTTGTGTAAAACATGAAAGAATTCAAACAGTTGTATATTACCGTCCTTCCTACAAGATTGCAGATAGCTATTTCTGGTTGATAACAGAGACATATATGTAGTACTCAAATCTATGGTAGGTTCCAAATCTATGGCAGATTCCTAATCTATGGCAAATGTGACGTCATGACATCCCACATCAGCTCGGTATTGCGCATAGCACATTATTTCATCGCTTAAAAGACATCTTTTTATTTGGAAAAAAATGTTTGGTGACAATTTAAATGAAAAAGGTATCCGTTGATTTTTTTCTTTCACTTAATAAACTTTGACAGCGATAGACACTTGAATATGCGGTACTGAAAAAAAAACATGCCCTTGCTTGTTCATCACGGGTTTTGGCCGGTACAGCATATTACGCCCCACTTCTTAACAATATGTATGTCATATCTTCCTTTAAACCATCTACAAATTGTTGTCGAGTGAAAAACCTCCGTCTGCAATTGTGTTCAAATCTATGAGCTGTGCAATGTTTGTGGCAGTGAAAATGTAATATTACTTTATTCTATTGTGAGGCAATTTAAAGATCTGCCATAGATTTGGAGAAAACAAAAATCTGACATAGATTTGAGTTGTTTGGCATTTAAAACGTCACATTTGCCATAGATTTGGAGTCCACCATAGATTTGAGTCCTACATATATGTATATACTTCTCTGCTGATATTAAACAAGTATAAAGTCAGTTATCTATACTATTAAACGAGAAGACCTCATTTTGTGTGTCGCCTCTCTTCCTTCCACAAAAAAATAATCATCATGCCTCTGTGTTCTTTAGGTAACATGCATAGTCGCATTTGTCATCCATTCTTATGATTACTTAGATTGAGTTATTTTGGGAGAAAAACGACAAAATAGGAGTCCGGATATTGTTTCCATTATCAGACTGACTTTTAGTGATAGATAAGACTTCCGGTTTTAAACATGCACAAGAACAATCAATCGTATAATAGATTACAAAAATGAAAAATAAATAAGCCAATCAGAGCGTTCTCCATATCATGGGTTTTAGATCGCAAGAACCACAACTATTATACCTCCTTAGAGACAATTATGTTTTCGCGTTTATCCACCTTTAAACTACGATTATACTACTATAATATACAGAGACTTTCTGTATTCTGTCTACTTTTTTCTGAAATATTTACTATCTAAGGGGTCATACCAGTTGCATATATATTGAAATAAGTAAAACATGTGGAAAAAAGAATGTGTCTTTAGATATCGGGATATGAATTTCGTTAACATACGCACCTCGGGATTTCATGTTTTTAAGCCTGGGATTTCGGGATCAGGACCCCTAAGACCACCCCTCAAATGAGCCTTAGTCGTTTATACGAGAATCAAATAGCACTAATGGGTTAATTGTGCTAGAAGCACATTTTATTAGAATAATAATGGTCTATAAGCAGTTTCATTTATTTCATGTTTGAAGCGGTGGAAATTTTTACTCTAATTTGACTTTTACCAAAAAATGCATTGTAGCAAAGGGAAAGAATAATTGTGGTTAAGGCCAGAAACACGAAAAATAATTGAATTTAACAGACAGGAATCACATAACAGACTTTGCAAAAAAGGGAGAGGGCTTTTGATACCTTATATGAAATTCTCCAGTCATAATATCTTTTACAAATTCATCCTACAACAGTTTACAAGCTATATATATGCCCGCGATTATTAAACAAAAACTTCCCATTTTCTTTGTTTAAATCTAGATTGTGTCTTTATTTCTGTATTCTTTAAAGAACATGTTTATCCATTATTTAAAAATTTACCCAGTTTCCGTGTTTATGTACAAGCAGCTTTTTCTTTCATTGACATTGTTTTGCTCATTTTCTTTTTTCTTTTTTTTTTGTCAATTCTCAATCATCAATGTTTACATTTTATTCCCCATTCCGGGCCCTCTGAATATATCCTTACACAAAATATTTGTGTACAATGATGGATGTTATGCGCAGGATACATAGTAACGAGAAAGTTTAATCAATCTTAAATACAGTTACCTCTATCAGTGATTAAAAATACCACGTTCTTTTCCAACTGATCATTTTCTCTGACTTCATGTGGCTATGACCTAGTTTTCCTACTTTCTCTTTCCCTTTCGTTAATTTTTAAAAACACTTCGGTGACGGGCAACATTCCGTGAATATAAATCCAGAATACGACACGCACCAGTTTCAGAAACATGGACGTGCCTGTCTCAAGTGGTGCCTGTGCTGCTGCAAGAGGGTCTGGATGGGGAATTAAGTTTTCAAATTCTTAATTATTCAAATTAAACTTTGTTCAAGGAATTATCACAGTATAATTTATAGTTAAAAGGAACGGAAATCAATCCCGTGGAGCGATAATTGATGTCTGTTTTGCTCGGAAGTTTGATAAATAGTACAAAGTATCATAACGGAGGTCCATTTCCCGTTGTATTTATCGGTCATCTAAATTCGAAGGGTCATCTTCCCCCAGGAGATATAAACAAGAAATTGTATATTTTCAAAATATACAATTCCTTGATATATTTAAAAGGAGGATACACACTAATTTAAGATAAGTAGAAATTACTCTTCCGGCGTGTAAAAGGAAATTCATATAGGTGCCATTTCGACATATGTTGGTTCAGAGACATATAATACACTAATGTATTATATGTCTCTGGTTTGTTTAGATCAGATATTTTAAAATTATTACAGCCGATTTCAATGAGTATGTAGCTAAAGGTAATATCTAGGTTATAGGTAAACTACTCTCCTTTTTAGAGTAGACTAGTCCGACAGATAAACAATGTATCTGTCTTTAGGACTGGGCTACTTCGAAAGGAGGGTAGTTAGCTTTAAGCTACATACTCATTGAAGTCGGCTGTAAATTCATCTTAATATTTCCTCATTCATGCAGTTTTAAATAATTAACCATTATATCATACTTTATCAATTTGATTCAAATATTTTCAGAACTATAACGTAATCAGCCGTATGTACACAGGAAATAGTATAATTAATAATATATATATATATATAAAGATTTTAAATTTTTTAAACGCAAGCTCATTAAAAAAAAACTACATTTAAATCGAACCTTGTTTTACGAAAATAACTTTGTATGGTATCGATACTTTATCATTCTTTATATATCCTTTAATTGGTATTCTTTTAATCATAAAAGACAATTAGATATTTAGCAACCTAGCTTGATAATCCTTGATGTACAGAAAACAATGAAAACTAGAGGCTCTAAGGAGCCTGTGTCTCTCACCTGATATTTTTATTTACAATTGATGCATGAAATAATGCAACTGTTAAACTTTTTGCTTAAGTCATATTAGTTTCAGAGATATAAGTCAACAACTGTATTCCCCCTATGTTCTATTTTAAGCCATGCCTGTCATGTTGATTGGCAGGCGGGGTCATCGGACACATTTTTAAAACTAGATACACTAATGCTGATTGAAGCCAAGTTTGGTAAAATTTGTCTCAGTTGATTCAGGAAAAGACTATTGTGAAAGATCACAACAAATTACGAAAATTTGTTAAAATTTACTTTAAATGACTATTACTCCTGACCTTAAGCTGGGCCGGAACAGTATACCTAATATGTATGTTCCTGCCTTAAGCTTATGGGGTCAATTGAACATTTTGGTGATGTTTGACTTATTTGAAGATCTTACTTTGCTGAACATTATTGCTGTTCAAGTTTATCTCTATTTATAATAATATTCAAGATAATAACCAAAAACTGCAAAATTTCCTTTAAAATACCAATTCAGGGGCAGCAACTCAAAAAGGTCTTGTCTTATTCGTCTGAAAATCATTTCAGGGGCAGACAGATCTTGACCTGATAAACAATTTGACACCAAACGCTTTGCTCTAAATGCTTTGGTTTCGGAGATATTATAAGCCAACATCTACATTTTACTCCTATGCTCTATTTTTAGCCATGGTTGCCATCTTGGTTGGGTTCCCGGGTCATCGGAAACATTTTTAAAAACAAGATACCCCAATGATGATTGTGGCCAAGTTTGGTTAAATTTGACCTGAGACTACTATAACACTGTGTTATAGTAATCTCAGATTTGACTCAGTAGTTTCAGGAGACGATTTTTGTAAAAGTGAACGACGGACGACGGACTCCAAATGATTAGTCCAGGTGAGCTAAAAAGGACGATTCAATTGCAATTGAATTTTCTGTTTCTAAGTTAGATAAAACAAAATTGCAATATACCTATATCGATTATTTAGTTTGAATAACCCGCCACGGAAACACCTCACTGCAGGTTAAAAATATCTTCCAATGAAAAAAACCCAGTTCATTATTGACGATTCATCACAAGTGCATAATATGTACATGAACGTGGTTTATTTTGATTCTTCAACATTGTATAAACTTTATAATACGATAGAAATTTAAAAAAAAAACCACTTATGTTTTATAATTAATCATATATTATATAAACAAAATTAAAGTAAACATGCGGTAAACTATGAAACAGTTAACTGATTTATTCTCCGCGTTCGAAACTGCTGTAAACAAACGTATAAATGACCACGATCGTCTTTGTTTCAAAATGATCAAAAATGGAGTCATGTACTCTTAGCAGCTTAGCGAGGACAGAATAAAGGGACAGAAAGGTTTACAATTGCTTGATATAGGTAAGTTTTGTTTGTTTTCCTTAGAACATAAGTAGGTTGAATGATTAACAATTATAGATTTTATGAAATCTTTAAACATGTTAAACGAATCGTAAGGCGCACTAGGTAAACAATGTCATACTCTAACAACTTTACAACACCTGGTACAGTACACAACTTTTATATTAAGACATATATGAGCATATGTTGCATAGAATTACACGTACACGACAAATGAAATACTTAGCTAAGTTTTATAAGTTTATAAACAGCTAAAAGGTATTTGGATATATGCAGCGCTTGAACTATTGACGTCATTCAACAGTCGCTTTTCCATTGTGGCGTCAGTTATTTTCTATTGTGACGTCAACATTGTAAGGGAAGCTTTGTGATGTCCTAGGCCTGTAATAAGAAAGACAAGAAAAAAATAGCGATTATAAAGTTTAAAACGGTGATAATTAAGGTATATATTTACAGGGATAGAACTTTAAGACTTTGGCAATGGTAGCCCACAGCTTAAATTTTGTAGTCCATATATAGTCCTATATACAAGAATAGCAGAAATTTCAGTAGCCCACACCAAATTTTAGGGGCCATTGGCCTGTGGGCCCCTGCTAATTTCGTACCCTGTATTACATTGTAATATAACAATATACACTTTTGCAAATAACTATCACATATCTGCACAGGGAAAGCGGCTGTCCGTACTGCCCAATATGGCAGATGGCCGTATCGGTAAGATTTTATATTTTCCAAATACTTTTGATCGAAAGCATTGTTGAAAGAGAACATTATTGCATGTCTGTGTGATATATAGAACAACACGAATATCAGGTTTTCTGGAGATAAAATGGTTTTATACGACTTTTAAAAAAAAACGAGGAGCTGTACGTAACTCAGTTTAAGAATGAAAATAGAACGGCTGTTCGTAACGGATTTTACGACTGTGCGTAACTTTCTTATAATTTTATCGATTTGTCAAAAGTTTACCACTATAATTTCTAACAATTTATCAATTTAATGGTCATACTGCACTGTTTACAAAATACACAAAAGCCGTTGAATACAGATACAAAAAAAATAATATGTAACATGTGTAAGTAAGTTTCCGGTCATGGATATAATTTCATTCCGTGACAAAATTGCTGATCAAAATATGACTAAGTGTCTTTTTGGACAAAAGAAACGCTACATTTATAAATACAAAAACAAACCTGTTGTTTTCATGCATTTTTTTTACTATTTTTTTCATTACTTTCATGCAATCCCAATTTGCAAGTAACAATGAAGATTTTCTTTATCGGGATGCATCAAATATAGCTCTATATCTACGTTTCTTTTGTCATGTGCCTAAGAATATTTGGGATGTTCATTGTCGGAGTTTCATAGAATAAAATACAACACATGCAGAATTATTTATAATTCATTTCTTAATGAAAAATTAGCAAATGAATAAATAGTGATTCCGTATCTTGAGAATTTTATTTTCATTTAATTTTTATTCAAAAGTTAACTATATATTTAAAAAAAGGTTTACATGACATATATAGCGTCAAATAAATATGACGAATACTTTTGTATATACATTTTTATACTGCACTCGTTCTATTTGAGCAGTCAAAACGCGTTGACTGTATACTTCAATGTCATATACAGTCACTGACTCGATATCACTTTTCCTCATGAATATTTAAATAGAAGTTGCCGAAATTATATTAAATTATTCATACGACCTCTTCAACCTTTTCTTGTTTCCAATGTATACAACGATGCGGGGAACGACTCAAACTTTTTTCTTTTACAATTTTTGGAAAAAAATATTTCACTTGTTAGAATTTTTTGTTTGCAACCTATAAATCATTATGTTTTATGCTTAATGCTGATATTTTAGTACATACTCAAACGAATTCGTTCACCATCGATTTCGAGTTTCAACAGGTCGTGTTGTATGTTTCTCCGCCTGCATGATATGAGGCCTTATTAAGGGGGATTTTTCACAATATTTAAATCAAATAAACAACATTAACACATTAAACAACAATTGAAAATGGTTTTTTTTAGATTGCAGTATAAAGACAATAAAAGTGCATTGACTTGACATATCAACGATATAAGGATGAGGCCCGAAACGGGAAATAAGATCGACAAAGCCTCGCATTTCCCCGTTTCTAAGCTAAGCTTCATCTTTATATCGTTGATATGTCAAGTCAATGCACTATTATTGTTTATCTATACGTCTATTAGGGAGCTACCATTTGATTTTTATAGGGAGGCTAGGATGAAATTTGAAAAAAATAGGCAGGACAGGAGTTTTGATTAAAAAAAATGGCAGGATGAGACACTTTGCAAAAAAATAAGCCAGGATAAAAGAGGGACGAAAGATACCAAAGGGACAGTCAAACTCATAAATCTAAAACAAACTGACAACGCCATGGCTCAAAATGAAAAAGACAAACAGAAAAACAATAGTACACATGACACAACATAGAAAACTAAAGAATAAACAACACGAACCCAACCAAAAACTAGGGGTGATCTCAGGTGCTCCGGAAGGGTAAGCAGATCCTGCTCCACATGTGGCACCCGTCGTGTTGCTTATGTGATTACAAATCCGGTAAATAGTCTAATTCGGTAGGTCACATTCATGAAAGGGAAGGGGATTGTAGTTACGACGTAAGGAACATATCCGATATCATTTGTGAAACGGTTATTCCATAACGGTCAACCAACTCGTGATGGCGTCCGTAAAATTTACGAAGGGATGATTTCAACTTCACCATTTGGAACTCTTGGTTTCATAGCTTCCTTGTGAGCAGTAACCCTCTATCAAGAAAATCATGATAGGAAATACAAGCACGGGAATATCGTATCAATTGGGAGATATATACCCCGTATGCAGGTGCTGCTGGAATGTTGCTACATAGAAATGGAAAGTTCACAATTGGAAAGCTGAAATCATCTCTTTTGTCATTTTGTCGTAAAGTTTTGTTTTCAACCGACCCTCATTGTCAATTTCTAGATGTAAGTCAAGATATGAAGCCGACTTAACTGTATCTGTAGTATCCTTTATCTCCAATTCGATGGGATAGATGCGTTCCACATAGTCACCAAATTTTGAATTGTTTAGTGAAAGAACGTCATCTACATAGCGGAAAGTAGAGTTAAAGGATATTGCTAACTTCTTATCTTTCTTCCTAAGAAGTTCCTGCATGAAGTCAGCCTCATAATAATAAAGAAACAAGTCGGCAAGTAGAGGGGCACAGTTTGGATAACAATTTATGTAAAAGAAAAGTCAGGATAAACTAAAAAAATAAAAAGGCAGGACCGAATAGAGTGAAAAATAAAAAGGCAGGACAGAGATTACAAATAAAAAAAATGCAGGACAATATTTTTCATTCTAGCCCCCCCCCCCCCCCCCCCCCATAAAAATCAAATGGTAGCTCCCTTAGAACGGTGGTGTTTTCTTGTATATTTATGAAGTGCCATCCGTATTAACTGTCTGATATCTATTCATTGCTCTGTTTTTTCTTTTTGTTATCTGTCAGATAAGATAACAATACAACGTTTTGTTGATGTAGTAAAATTACAACTTTTTAAATTTTATGTTCCAAAATACAAGTCATCCAAACAAACTTCAAACCTAAGGGAATATTTCAACATAATAAGAAGCTTTCCAAAACAAAATTTGAAAAATGAGAAAATGGGGTGAAAAGGGGGGGGGGGGTGTCAAAACGGGGGCTTATCGTACCTTGTCCTTTGGTATTATGC
This sequence comes from Mytilus edulis, assembly GCF_963676685.1. Taxonomy (NCBI): domain Eukaryota; kingdom Metazoa; phylum Mollusca; class Bivalvia; order Mytilida; family Mytilidae; genus Mytilus; species Mytilus edulis. The sequence goes on along the minus strand of NC_092353.1, from coordinate 48,598,619 downwards.
ATAAGCAGAAGATGTTTTATTTCTGTTTAATTGACATTAATTAAACAATAACGAACAGAAACATCAGTAGTCTAGTATACATGCAAAGGGAATAAATAAAAAATAGATGCATTTGTGTTTGTTAAATTGTTTCTGTTAAGATTGTAACACGATGATGACTGTTGTACCCATATTTTGACCATTTTATTTATTACAGATATAGGAAGATGTGGTGTGCCAATGAGACAACTCTCCATCCAAATAAAAATTTATAAAAGTACACCATTATAGGTCGATGTACGGCCTTCAACACGGAGCCTTGGCTCACACCGAACAAAAAGCTATAAAGGGCCCCAAAATTACTAGTGTTAAACCATTTAAACGGAAAACCCTGTTTTATTATGTCTGTTTAGTTCACGCATCAGTGTAGTTATATAACGGAATTTGTTGACGCTGTCAAACAAAGTGGGAGGTTTAGCGCTATAAAACCAGGTTTAATCCACCATTTTCTACATTTGAAAATGCCTGTACCAAGTCAGGAATATGACAGTTGTTGTCCTTGCGGTTTTTATGTGTTTTGTCATTTGATTTTGCCATGATTAGGGACATTCCGATTTGATTTTCCTCCGAGTTCAGTATTTTTTTTATTTTACTTTTTTTTTAACACCACGAACTACACACATATATAAACATAGTTCAACAGTATATCACTCCTTCTCGGGTACATCCCAATATGAAAAAGTTTCTATTAAAAATAAATTGGCAATGTATTGGATATTTAATATTCATCGCTCATTCATTCTGTTTAATAAATACTTTACTATCAATAGTTCATAATAATTCTCCGTCATCATATACATTAAGGGCATACGATACAGTTACAGGGGAGGTAATGCCGTTGCTAACGTTAAAATGTTATTTTCGCGACGTCATACTGAGGCATATTGGGAAAATATTCATTTATCGACATTTTTTTTCTCTGATTATTTAAGGAATGACTGTTATATACTGAGTGCCAATGAAAACGCAACACTTGGTTTTTCAAAAATAAAATTTATATAAGAAATGATAATCTCTCAAAATAAATTGTTCTTGAAAATTAACTATTTTAACAATAGATCGATATCAAACAAAAATGTTTAATTTGTCATCTTTCGGGCGCAATAGGTAAACGAAACATCCAATGTCGAATCATCAACTAACAGTCCTAACAAAAAATGTTACAACCCCGTGGTGCGGCGCAATCTCGACAGCGCCGTGGAATTGATCATCCCGGACGTTTAATGTGATCCCGATGAATGTTATTCCACTTGTCCCGCAAAGCAAACTCAAGCTGACATTATGATATTGGAGGTGGTTTTCATCGTCTAAAACATGTCAAATCTGATGCAAAATTTGGTCGATCGGACCAAAATCCGGCGAAAAGCATGACTTTTAGCCAATGCGGGTGCCAAATGTCTACGTAACCTCCATTGACGTTTTTTGTACATAATGAATGATTTTTGGTCTACATAATTCGATATTTACGCCAGACGGCCGTTTAAATGTCACTAAGGAAAGACTGTGGTGCTCTTAAACAATTTCTGCGCAAATGGTGCTTTCAACTGAATTGCTCCAAAGGTTCTACCGTGACCACCATTGAACTCTTTGACATTTGGACAGCCATCATAGTCGATATCGGATATGTGAAAGACCAAATGTATCGGTCTTGCTGAGCGTTTCTTGCTTTTTGTACCCTGGGATGTGGCTTATCGTTTAATGATCCATTTTGGTTGAATTTGTGGATGATTTGGGTTGTTGTAGAGGCTACAACTTCAGTCTTCTCGTAATTGTATGCTGTGAAAGGCTTCATTGGATTATGCCCAAAACTGCATGTCGCTGGTTGTCGGAAAGTCCTGGCATTTACTCAGATGTTTATTGCAGTTTCCTAACAATCAGGGCGGGAAAATTCATGACATTAGCCAAGCTTTAAATGACAAAATTGTGAAAATGGTGCGTATGTTGAAAAGCGGTGAACTCGGTTTTTGTTCGTTCAAAATAACCCTTACTTCGCATTTGTTCCAAAAATCACTCAACCGTAAAGTTGTCGAAAATTTTCTTAAAAGTCATTTTCAACCAACTATACAAAGTTCTAATATAAATAAAATAAAAATGATAAGATTTTTTGGAAAAACAAAAGTGTTGCGTTTTCATTGGCACTCAGTATATATTTACTGTCTATGAAGAAATAACATAAAAATGTGGTGCACACTGAATAAACCGAATAGCGTGTTATTTTAAAGTTCGCACCCTATTTGTTTTTATGTTTGAATTTTTTTCGAATAGACAGATACAATATTACAGTTATTGCTTATAATTTAATTCTAAATTCCATTTTTAAACCAGAGTAAACCATGAAAAAACGTTAATGACGTCACGGTCACATGACTAAATTATGTCTATGAGCTGATAAACAAAACGACGGCAGCAAATCAGAATACGCGTTACATCCAAAATTAAATTGGCGTTTTTAACTTTTTTTGATTTGAGCGTCACTGATGAGTCTCTTAATTGTAGACGAAACGCGTGTCTGGCGTATATACAAAATTTAGTCCTGGTATCTATGATGAGTTTATTATACTGATTCAACTTGAAAAAGAGTACACAGACCCCTCTTTTTAAAATGGCTTTAGGTTTGATTACATATGAAGATTATTTGTACCAATTTTAATGAAAAAGCCAACATTGAAATTCTTTTTTATTTGATAAATACATCTCAAAAAGTGCAGTGTTTTTCCTACAATCCTTAAGTTTTGTTAAGAACTGAATATTTCCAAAGAACTGTTGAACATATTAAGAGCATATTATATAAAGAAAATTTTGTATAATGTTCCTACAATATATATCCGCTTGTGTTTATCTGTTGAAACTAAGTGTAAAAAAGTGTGTCCAAAGGATATAAAGGTAAAAAAAACCCTAAATTTTGAGGAAAAGGCTAAAAGTTTGACCCCTTTAAGGGCATACGATACAGTTTTGATCCCATATTGAAATTTTGCTGACAATTTGCATATAGTCGTTTTTTGCCGGGTTACACTAAAGACCTGAAAGTGGACCTGAAAAGACCTGAAAAGACCTGAAAGTCTACGACTAAAATTTTTCAAATTGCAATAACTTTTTAATTATTGGATGGAATTTCTTCAAGTTGGAAGTTTATTAATTGTAAATATCCATATTTCATTAAAATCTTAAATATTTTTAATCAAAAACATTTTTTTGAATCTAAAAGTTGGACCTGAACGGAGAAATGAAAAGACCTGAAGGGACCTGAAAATCTATGGTCGGACTAATTCTAACTTCATTAATTTTTTTAAGACTCAATGGTTATCTTTCAACTTTAAATTTTGTGAAACAAAAAGTTCAGTATAATGATAATATTAAAAAAAAATATTGAAAAAATATCGTTGAGGTGTCAAAACTCGGACCTGAACGGAAAATTGAATAACATAAATTTGCTTGAAAAGACTGTGGTCAGATTTATTGAAGTTCTTTAACTGTTTTCAATCAATCTCCTTGAAATAAGAATTTTGTTTATATCGGAAAGGTAAAATATATCATTAAAATGATAAAGAATTTTATCGAAATTTAAAAAAATAATGGTTGAGTTACAAAATTCAGACCTTGTCGGGGAAATAAAAGACATGAATGGATCATAGGGGACTACCTAGATGTATTTAAACTCGCACAACATTGTTTTTTCTATTTGTTTTCATTTTAGACAAAAGTCTATTGAAGAGAACGACTGAATCGGACATTATATTTATACAGGAACATATTTGAATACAAAATACCTTTTTGATGATGAAAAAAAAGAAGATTGCCCGTTCAAATTATTCAAACCAGAGACATATAATATATCTCTGTTCAAACTAATTCAACTTGTTTAAACTGCATTAATATATATTAAAGCAGGTCTTAAACTTAAAAATGAAAATAATAGTATTGCTTCCCTTGTAAACTATATGTAATTTAAAGACGTGTACGGATCGTCGATTGGAATGTTTTAATTGCGTGAACGTGTGCCGCTTTTAATTCAAACCCTGTATTGATATTAGGTGATAATTGGATCATTAGTCTAAATAAACATTTCACTTTAATCTTTTAATTGGATTATCACCATATCTTGTTACACGAACTATGCATTTATTTATAGATTTTTACTCAATTTTATAGTATTTCATATTTCATAGTTAACATACATGTATATCTTTTTTAACTTAAGAATTATTTATATCTTAAGCTACTTGTCCCATTTTGAATATAACTTTTATGAGATTATTTACAAGTTTAAATAGTATATTTTTGTATATGTTTTGGTTTTAAGGATCAGTGTCTCATAAGTAATTTTTTGGCTGGATATTGATTGTTGTTTGTGTGTATAGGAATATTGTGTGAATGCCTTGTTTCAATCAATATTTGACACTATAATAAACAATTTTATTCTTTATTCTCTTCTGTCAATTAAAAATTACAAGGAAGATGGGGTGTGATCCCATTGAGACCATAGAGACAAATCTCCACAAGAGGCAAAATGACATCGAACATGTTAACAACCATATTTTTCGTCTTTGCAATGAATTGGATAGTTAGAAAAATCATTGGTCTATGTTTATTATTTTTCGTTTAAAAAAAATATTAGCGGAATTTTAGGCTCATTCAGATTTTTAATTTTCCGTTCAAGTCCGAGTTTTGACACACCAACGATATTTTTTCAATATTTTTCTTTTAAATTATCATTACATTGAACCCTTTGTTTCACAAAATCAAAAGTTGAAAGAAATCCACTGAATATTAAAAAAAGTTATTGAAGTTAGAATTAGTCCGACCATAGATTTTCAGGTCCCTTCAGGTCTTTTCATTTCTCCGTTCAGGTCCAACTTTTAGCATAAAAAATTTCCTTTTAATTTAAAACATTTAAATTCTAATTAAATATGGATATTAACAATTAATAGAATTCCAATTTGAAGAAACTCCATCCAACAATAAAAAAAGTTATTGCAATTTGAATAATTTTAATCGTATATTTTCAGGTCTTTTCAGGTCTTTTCAGGTCTTTTCAGGTCCACTTTCATGTCTTTAGTGTAACCAATTTTTGCCTGATTAAATCAGGTCCAAATTTTATATATTTTCTAAAAATTCGGATTTGTTGACGTGTTTTTCCTGACTAAAATACATAACATTTTTTGGTTTTAAAAGATAATCATAAGCTATTTTTTGTTAAATTATTTGCAAATTCTGTTTTATAAAAATGTCCTTTAAATCTGTGCAATTATTTTTTCAAAAAACTCATATTTTTCAAATGTTCACGAAAAAAAACCCGTCATTTTTTGCTGTATATATTTATCTTTAGAAAAATTGCACTATTAACGTTTTCATGAAAACTGACTCACATTATCTTCTTACATAATCAAATCAAATGGCATTTTAAAAAAGAGGGCTCCATGAACTCGTTTTTAAGTAAGATAAGTTTGAATGAGAAAAATCAGTCGAAAACTGAATCTTTTCCCTATAAATCATAGTTTGACGTCGCGAAAATAACACAATTTACGTTAGGAACGTCATAACCTCCTCTGTAACTGTATAGATTGCCCTTTATCTTATAAGTAGCACATGAAGGTATATATTTTTATTACATATTTGAATTGCTGAAGAATAGCTTGTATGCAAATAAACTCATAATAGATACCAGGATTGAAATTTTATATTTACGCCAAAACACGCGTTTCGTCTACAAAAGACTCATCAGTGACGCTCAAATAAAAAAAATGTTAAAAAGGCCAAATAAAGTTCGAAGTTGAAGAGCATTGAGGACCAAAAATTCCTAAAAGTCTTGCCAAAATACAGCTAAGGTAATCTATTCCTCAGGTAGAAAAGCCTTCGTATTTCAAAAAATATTGTTTGTTACCTTTGATAACTATTGTTAACAGTCAATTTATAATTATGAACATATCAATGATAACTCAAGTCAACACAGAAGTGATGACTAATGGGCTGGTGATACTATCGGGGAATTAAAACTTTGCTAAAAAAATATCATAATTGGACTAAAACTGTATCATATGCCCTTAAATCTATGCGTTAACTGATGTGCTCTTAACATTTCAGGTGAAAAGACATCTTTGGCATTGGAAAGATACAGAGTTGGAATAAAAAAGGACTTAAACATGGATTCAATAAACGGAAATGCAATCAATATAAAAGAAGAAACTGTCGATCATAGTTACGATTTAGGACATGGCATTACTTCAGAATTGACCAATAATTCAAATAGTGAGATAATAAGACCTTTGCATCTTTTTTCTCATCATGATGCACGTAATCTCGCGCGATCTAACGATATATTAAACAATGCATCTAAATTATCAATAACTACTGGTAATTATTTTAATCAAGAAGATATGGTTAAAATCAAAATCAAAACTGAACAAAATAGTGATGCTATGTGTAGAAATCTAGAACAGGAGAGCATCTTTAACAATGATCAAAACATTAAAATTGACAAAATTTCAAATACAAATGCAGCAAAAAAATCTACTGATGATACACAAACTGATACGAAAACGACAGATTCGTTTCAGGATCTTTCCGTATCTGGAGTTGATGGGCAAAACGAAAATTCCACTGGTTCAACATCTAACGTATTTCTGGAGTTTTGGGAGGTCGACAAATCAGAAATGTCATGCAATATTGTGAAGGAATCATCAGAGCTCATTGGACACAAAGTGAATAAAAATGAGATCAGCCATGAAACAAAACAGAAAGAAAATGTAACATCAGCATCGGACATTTTGAAAAATAGACGGACAAATTTAAAACAAAACCCTCCAAAAAGTACAAGTGCACAATATTTGATTAAGGAAAACACAGGAAATAATGAAAGCAGTTTTAAAGGGTCCGATAAAATATCGTCGACACCTGACAAATGTACTTCGGAAACTTTGAAAAATACAACTGAGAAGCTCTTGTCAGAAAAGGCACTGCCGTCAATTCTTAAACATCGACGGAAAGTCAATATAATTTATAAAAACATATCGGAACCAACTCAAACAAAGGTACCGAAGGGTAGTTTTGCCCCAATGAAAATAAAAGCAATCACGAAAGAAGATCAACGGATTTTTCCAGGTGGTTTAGGAAAAGTTCAAAATTACCGGGAAACTGATAGTTTATTAATAGATAAAGCTAATAGAGGGGCTGTCAATCAAGAAGTGAACCAACAAACTGCATCGGATCCTTTTGTCCCTGAAGGAATTGTGCTGTACTCAGAAAGTTTCGATCATGCCACTCCAAGGATAGTACAACAAAATGATATGAGATCAAAAGGTTTCAAACCAATGACGAAAGTAGAACAACAGATTTTACAAAAAGGTATAGCAATAGTTCAAAATGACCAAATGACTAATAAGGTATTGTTGGATAACGTGAGTAGAAGTGCTGTCAACCAAGAAATGAGCACACAAATGTCATCGGATTCTTCTTTTCCATGTCATGCACGAATCGAAATGTACTCAAAAAGTTTTGATCGTGATACTCCAAGTATAGTACAACACAATGATATAAGATCAAAAGGCCCTAAACCAATCACGAAAGTAGAACAACGGCCACTACAAAATGGTTTAGGAAAAAGTCAAAATGACCAAAAAACTAATGAGGCAGTATTGGCCAATGCTAATAAAAGGGCTAACAACAAAGCAGTGAGCCAACAAACTTCATCGTATTCTTCTGTCCCATGCCATGAACGAACCGCAATGTACTCAGAAAGTTCTGATCATGATACTCCATTGATATATCAAAATAAGGATTTAAGATCGAAATATTTCAATCTAATCACGAAAGTAGAAAAACGGAATTTACAAAATCGTTTGGAAATAACTAAACAGGTTTTATTAGACAACGGCAATATACATGCTGTCAACCAAGAAGTGAGTCAACCCACTTCATCGGATTCTTTCGTACCGTCTCCCGAACGAATCGAAATGTACTCAGAAAGTTTTGATCACGATACTCCTAGAATAGTACAACAAAATGATATAGGATCAAACAAATTTAAAAGCAATCGAATTTTATATGTCGAAAATAAAACATTAAAGAAGGATATTGGAGACAAAAATAAAAGAAAGGATTTACAAATTGCTCGTTCAGAATTTGTAAACTTACCACCTCGGATACCTGATTATAAAAAGAAAGTCCTCGTGAGTATACTTCCTAAACCAGGTTCAAATATCTTGCCCGAAAATGCACCAGCTAATGCTAACAAAACAACTCTACCTATTCAAAATTTACCAGAAGCACCTGCAACTAACTTGTTGAGTCCAATAAACAATCCTTTCCAGCAGGCCAATATAGACAAACACACTGCAAACCAAGATGCAAATCAGTCTCCATTACCATTTTTACCGTCTGCTTTATCACACAGCTCACTTCAGAATTGCATAGTTCTTATGGACCAAAACCAATCATGTAGTGTGATACCTGACAATTCATTAACAACAATGCAGCCGATTACGTATATTCCATTGATTGTTCCGCTTGAGTCCGTACCATTCGCAACATCTTTAACACCGTTACCTCTAGGCAGTATACCATTTCCAGTATCGTCAAGTCACTCAAATACTGTACCAATTTCTAACGAAAATTTACAACAGATAGCAGTTGAACAAAGGTTGAATACGGCATCAGATGTTATGGTAGTAAATCGTTCACCTGTTAACCCAACTATACATGATGTTGCAGTCCGAGAGTCTTCCACTCAATCTTCATTATTTAAAGCAGGCACGAATACACCAGAAGAAAATATTGGCGATTTAAGCGTATGTGAAATAGTGGGAACTCCACAACACACAAACTGCGAAACACTACAAAAGATAAAAAATAATGGTATACAAGAACAGCTGTTACGACCAAAGATAAATTGGAAAAATCTGAGGCGTTCAAAATATTTAGGGAATACAGGGAGACCGTATAAACCAATAGAAGGTATAAGCAGAGTACGCGTAGACGAAACAATGGGAACTGTGCAACAGATAAACTATGAAACACAACAAAAGGCAAATAAAAATCGTATACAAGAGCCTCGACCGAAGATAAATTGGAAAAATCTAAGGCGTCCTAAATATTTAGGGAATACGAGAATGCGGAAAACGCCTTTTTTAAATCGTATTCCAGGAAAGAAACGAAAGTACACAATAACAAACCCGCTTGTTTTAGAAAGGTTAAGGAGATGTTGTGCTGATAGGTATAAGACTCCGATGCCCTCCGATGTTATACTTGATGGGTCTGAGGTTGAGTCCCCGGACTTAAATATTGTGGTAGAATCAGTGTATTCATTATCTCATGAAACTGACAGGGCAAAAGACGACCTTTTACATAGTAAATGGTTTTTGAAAAGACAACATTCATATTTTATGAATAAGTTTAAACGAAAAATGAAATTGTTTGGCATTAGTAATCGTAAAGAATTTACAGACCCAAAACTAAGTGCTCCATGTTTAGTTGTCCTGGATTCCTTACCAAACTGTCAGGAAAGAACATTAAGAAAGTGTCGACAGACAAGAAAGATATATACAAAGAAAATAGAGGCTTGCACGCACCAATGCCGCGATAAAGTAGTATCCGATTTTTGCTATAAAATATCCAAAGGAAAGATAATTAAGCATTACAAACAAGAAATGGAACGAGACGAAAAGGATAAATATTTGAACCAGATATATGATTGCGATAAAAAAGGATCGATAAATCTTGATATTTCGACACATGAGATTATGATGTTATTAAAAACAGCTTTGGTCGTAAATATGGTTCATAACTCAACAGGGCAAACGAAAACACCCCTACCAACAGATATCAAGGCCTTGATTCAGATGTTTCCGCGAATAGTGGATGCAAATGATAATGCATTCTGGCAAGTCAAAATCGCGAATAATTCAATATTGATAAATGCTACAGAATTAGAGAGTGATAATTTATCGGCGATTGTTAATGAGAAATTAAGACAAGATCGCCAAATAGAATCTTTGCGAAATGAATCAAATACGCAACCACCAGATTCAATTTTTAATTTATCGGATGATTCATCTGTAATCTTATCAGAATCGTCTGATGAAGAAGACGAAATTTTGATGAAATTTGATAAAGGCGAAGAATGTGAAAAGAGGAACGACAATGATGATAATGACCCCACTACCTTAATTACAAAGTATACATACCACAGAAGAAGTACGAGTCCCTGGTCAGACGTGTCTGATGTTGATGATCGCAACTTAACAGTAGAAACAGCTGCTAACATCTATTCCTCATGTTCAGATGAACACGTGGATTTGTCTGCAATTTCAAATAGTAAAGAACATACCGTACCAAGAGCAATACATGCAGAGAAACGTAGAAATAGTGTTCAATCTGTCACCCTAACCAGAAAACGAAAGAGAGATCCTTTAAATGATAAGGAAATGTGTAAAAATGACGCGAACTGCACACTTCCGTCTTATTCTGGAGAAGACTTTTCGGATGATATATCCAATGTTAAGACCTCTAATACCGAAAGCATTATGCAACACTTGCAATGGAAGGACCTACTTTCCGACAGCATGCAGCACTATCTTACAATTGAAAAAGTTGTCCCGAAGCTAATAGAATTTAAAAGCAGTCTTAACGGAATGTTAAATAAAATTTCGTATAAACGTAAGAAGAAAAAAACAGTAAGAGAGCCATCATATCAGAATCAAATTGATAGCTCAGATATAGACATTGAAATAGTTAATGACGAGACTGACAATCGCACAGGTAAACGCTTGTCCGCGCATGATATAGGTACACACAAGGACTTAACTGATCGGTTGATCACGGATATCTTCCAAGAATCACGTACAATGAATTTAAAATGTTCAACCGAAAGCAATTTGGAGACGATCAGTCTAGAAGATGACAATGATAGTGAAAAAGATGACAAGTAAACTATTGTTAATATCACAGTTACAATTGATACGATTATTTCATCAAAGAAAAGTCACTACTTCAAATAGTTCTTGTATTTGTTTAACGCAAGAAAAATACTTATGCAGGAGATATGTTACCGTAGGAGCAACTATCTTGTGTTACCGAAAAAAATGGGAAGTTTGGTTTGAGTAAGATTGAACGATGTTTTACATTTTTTTTTATCAATTATCAAAATTGATTTTTATGTCAGAAAAACATTCAATGACACAATTGTCTTTTATGGATATGTTTATTTGTGACTTTATCTCAGCATTATTTTAACAACTTATTTTGTTAGTAAAGATGGGAAAAACTCGAATACTTTTCTTCAATTATGATCCATGGGTTCTAGTAAAAAGTGTTATCCAACATATGTTCAGAAGACCATGCTGGTTTTACTCATTGTTGAAGGCCGTATGTTGACCTATAGTTGTTAAAAACTACATGTATGTCATTTGATCACGTTTTGAGAGTTCTTTTTTAATGTCAGATTTGCTCTAAATGCTTTAGTTTTTGAGATATACTGTGGATTCATTTATTCGTTGGTATTAATTTTCGTGGATCGATGAAAACTTGCATTTTCGTGGATATTTGAATTCATGGTTTTGCCAATCTCTGCATCAAAAACCTATTAAACATTTTTTTTAACTCATTGAACATCTGAATTCGTAATTTAAGTGCAACCACGTAACCCACGAAAATTGGCATTCAACGGAAAAATAATAAATCCACAGTAAGCCAAAAATTGCATTTGACCCCCATGTTTTATTTTTAGCCATGGCGGCCATTATTTTTTGACGAAACAGAATATAAAACACAAGCTTTCATTTGAATGCCATAAGGATCATCGATTAAGCTAAAGTATGCTTCGAATTGAATTGGTTCGCATCAACTCAAAGAGGAGACCTATTATGATATTCTGCTATTGATCCCTCAACCGCCATGCAATTTATACTCAGTCAAAATGTCAAAATCTGGAATAGTTTACCATCGGTAAAATTACAGATCTGACGACGTTACTGATATCTAAAGTTAAGAAAAATCAAGCTCCTGTGATTTCTTGTTAGGTTCAGTAGTTTTCAGGAAGACGATATTTGAAGTAGTTTACAACATACGGACGACGAACGACGACGGACACCAAGTAATGGCAACATCTTACATTTCCTTTGCAAAGGTGAGTTAGAAAAGCAGTTGTGACGAGACACGAACTAACGGCAACCACTAAAAGAGGGGCGAAAGATACCAGAGGAACAAACTGATAATGCCATGGCTAAAAATTAAAAAGACAAACAGACTTATAATAGTTCTCATGCCACAACATAGACAACTAAAGCCTCAGCAACACGAACCCCACAAAAAACGGGGTGTGGGTTGTGCTCCGGAATGGTAAGCAGATCTTTCTCCACATGTGCACCCGTCGTGTTGCTCATGTTAGGAAATACAAGCTCGGGAATATCGTACCAATAGGTGAGATAAATACTCCGTATGCAGGCGCTACAGGCTCCTGACTTGGGGCAGACACAGAAATGTGGCATTGTTTAACATTTTTGAAGGAGCGAGCCTACTCCTAATCCAGAGCAGTGGTGTAATAGTAAAACATAAAACCAAGACCGAACTACATAATTTATATGTTTCATTAAAAAGTAAACCAAAGATGAAGAACTGGAATTTCCTTCGTTGTACTGGATACAAAAAATACAAACATATCCTTATTTTTTTTATATTGATGGGTCTCCCAAGTGATCCATGAAAACGTTGTAATAACTATTAACAACAATTTTAACGTAAATCAAAACCGTTTCCGAGTTTCTGTAAACACAGGAGAGATATCACGGTAGGTATAGTGTCCGGCTAGGATCGTGTTTTTTCGAGTGATTTGATCGGGCTTTTTCGAGTGTGACCACTTTTTTCGAGTGATTATGATCAAAAATGTAAACAAACAGACCTCCTTTTTGACAAAACGTGATATAGATGCTTACGCTTGAGTTTAACATACAATAATAAACAAGGTGTGTCAGTATTAGAAATAAAAATATATTATCAATCCGATATAATTTTTTTTTAAAGTTGAATTTACCTTTAAAATGCCTTTATTCCAAAAAAACAGAATAAAGCCAATTTCATACACATACCAATCCAAATGTCGATGGAAATGCATACACGGATTACTTATATATTTAGATAGACAGGCACTTAACAAAAAATCTTGTTATTGCATTGAAAACGACATTTTTAGACTAAATTCATTTCTATGTGTTCGGGTTTTTTCGAGAGCAGTCCGGGCTTTTTCGAGTGTGTCCGTTTTTTATCGAGTGATTATAAAAATTTCCTATAGCTTAAAACGATAAATGTCAGTGTATTAACGTTTAAAAACAATAAAACATAGCTCAAATTATGTAATTTTTAAGACACGAAACCAGTGCATTCATCAGTTTGATACTGGTGTATTACGATTAAACTTTATAAACAAGTATTGTTCATTGCATATATTGTTGTTTGTCACTTCTTATAAATAACATGTTTATTATATATATTCATGATGCCAACAATCTAGTGTAAGCATAGACAATTTGGATTGAGACGTGCGTACATATAGTGTGTTTAGCTGATAAACTATTCATTTCATTGATAACTGTCTTAAGTTTATAATTATGAAATTTAATTCACATTTAATTGTAAATGAGAATGAAAAGGGTCGGATTTAGGGTGTATATGTTTTTTTTTTTTTTATGATTTTATTTTGTGGAAGGGGGCAGTCTTCTTTCGTTAGAATAATTCTTATTAAATAACATTTTTCTAATTCTTCTCTGCTGTCCAATAGGTTTCTTACTACGTTTTTTGGTCAACAGCTGCGCCATGAACGCACGCTACGCCCGTAGCGTTTTCAAAGAATACATTTCATTCTTTTATGGGTTTGGCTTATTAATTATATCTTGCACGAATAAACATTTCTCGTATCACACTGCACAGAGTATGATGCGAAAAATTGATACGAAAATATGCGGTAATTTGATTTGCTTATTCAGAATCAATGACATTACGGCATCTCATAGGCTATTCGTTAGGTCATCGCTGACCTTCAAAGGTTACGACGATGTATATTTCGTGTGAAAAATACTACACATAGGAATCGCGTCATTTTTTATTCAACACAATGAGAGTATTGACCATATGAAGCAAATAGGTTTAACAACTTGTGAGAATTGGATACCGTTTGATATCAACTCTCTTTATTTGATTCAAATAGAATATTGAAATTAAATAACTAAAGTTGATATCAAGCGATATCCGTTCTCACTTGTTATGAAACCTATAAATAATTTCTCATTGTCATCTATTAAAAATTTATGAAAAACCTAAAGGGAGGTTACCTTAATTCACCAAAGTTTCGCGAAAACTTCTGAAAGCACTTTAAAATTATTGTCTGTAAACCTGTAAAATCACCCCTTTTTAGCTTATCTGGCCCAATAAATGTCAAGTGAGATTTCCCCATCACTTGACGTTCGTCACTGTCAGTCTTCGTCGTCCGTTAACTTTTACAAAAACATATTTCCTCTGAATCTACTGGACCATGTTCATTATAGACAAAGATAACTGTAAACAGCAAGAATGTTCAGTAAAGTAGGAATTACAAGCAAGTCACCATCACCAAAACAGAATTGTGTCATGCATTCTATTCGAATTCTTGTCTTCAATGTTGAAGAGTGCCCTTTGAACAATATGCACTGCAGCACATAAACTAAGGTGAGCGACACAGGCTCTTTAGAGCCTCTAGTTTGTTTATTAAAATTCAATAACTCGAAAACGTAAAATCTAAAATTATAAAATCCGAAAAGGAGGATACCTTAATAGATATTTTAACATTTCTCCGAAAATTAATATATATTGGTTACAACGTTTTTGATTTATTTTCCGACTTGCTGACGACGGACGGACAACGGTATACCATAATACTTCCCGTATAAAAACACTGGGGTTGACCACGAAAAATATTATTAGCTGTGACAACAAAGGACCATGAAATGCATGCAGTTGAAAAGATTATTAGTCCCTCAGATTAGTCCCCTGCACTATGTTCTAAAAACCTTTTTACAAAAGAACCAATAAGTTATGGTAGAATGTTTTCCGAACAGAATATTGATTGAAAAAGGTTAATTTTGATCACCGCAGTAATATGGTTTTGTGATTGTTGGGAAGGTATACTATTGTCCTTCACTTGATTACAGTTATAAACTAGAAAGAGTGTTTTTTGAAGTCAAGAATACCTTTTCTTTATCACAATTTTCTTTGAAAAAAACCGGACCATTTGTTAAAAAACCCGGACCATTTGTTTAAAAAACCCGGACGATTTCACACTTGCTCTCAAAAAAGCCCGGACAATAATAAACACTCATTTTTATTGTTAGATACAAGGAAATTGTGCTTCTCTGTAAATCAAAACCTTTATAATTATCAAAATAAAATGGATGGTAATGAAAAAACTATTATAATTACGGATTAGCAGTTTATTGACCTTATCGAATATTTTTTTCACTCGAAAAAGCCCGAACTACACTTGAAAAAAACGGACCGAATCACTCGAAAAACCACGATCCTAGCTGGACACTGTACCTACCGTGGATATCTCAAAATTATATATCGATACTATCAAATTTCAAAGATCTGTTTGAGTACATACAATCCTATCCTCTTTCCTATTTTGAGCTTTCCATTTTTATATGGCATCCTTTGTATATAGTGTTTATACGCTATACAAGCCTGGGTTTTCTATAAGAATTTCCTTGAAAAACAGTTGCCGTTTACAATGAAGCTACAATAGTTGAATGTATAGATCCATTACGGGTTGATTTGCCATTTTGCTTTGACATCTGTTTGACATCTGTTAGACTTGTTTGTCTTTTTTTTTGCCACAGCGTTGTGAGTTTATCTCAACCTATGGGTTATGAGTTACCAAAACAAGATTAGTTTTCTTAACACTTCAGTAAAATGCATGAAATTTATAACTTGTCTTCGTCTGAATTAGTAATGTATCTCTTCGATAATTTTATGGATGTCATAATGAGTTGTTAGATCGCTAAAGAATTTTATCTGCGATCTTTCATGTTACGTTTTCGGTGGGATCATTTTGTATATGTTGTCTCTCATTTTAGGTTGAAACATTGTGATCGTTTTTGTCGAGACAAGATTTTTGTGGCAGAACTTTCAGAATATGGTTAGTGATCAGGTTGCGGCGTCGTTAACAGACTTCATAAAAGCTTGATATTTCAGAATCTAGAAGACATGGATCCTTCATACTTTTTATATATACAGATGTCTTGTGTTATGACGTTTCTATCTGTGTTATGTCCATTATCATTGACCTCAAATTCATAGCATAGTGACTACTTGAAAAAAAAGTTGATGATTTTCAGTATTCTTAATTTCTCTCTTACTATGAGTAATATGATAACTATATTTGGTATGTGCGTACCTTGCAAAGTCTCTGTGTCTGTCATATATTTTTTGCTTGACCTCGACCTCATCTCATTGATCAGTAAACAAGGTTAAATTTTCATGGTCATGTCTATATATCTCAGATACTTTAAACAATAGGTCTAATATATTTGGTGTATGGAAAGATTGTAATGTGTACATGTCTAACTTGAAGGTTTTCTGGTCTGTTAGTCCGTTCGTGCGTCCGTCCGTCTGTCCGTATGTCTGTCCTACTTACTGTAAAAGTATATGGTCAATGTAGTTTTTGATGAAGTTGAAGTCGAATCAACATAAAACCTAGTACACAAGTTCCCTAAGATATTATCTTTCTTAAATAAATGCAAAACTAAAAAAATTGACCCTAATTTCAAGGTCCATTTAACATACAAAATGATAGTGCGAGTGAGGTATCCGTGTACTATGGACACATTTTTGTTTTAAGTTGAGTTTATTTCTTAGATACTACATGTATGTAATATCTTAACTTAACAAAAAGCAAGTAATGATTTTAAGACGTACATGTCTGTATGGAAGGGGTCATCTGACCTTGACCTTGTTTTCATGGTTCATTTATCAATGTTTAATTTCTTAGTTATGTATATTTCTTAGATACTATATGCAATATGTCGACAATATTTAGTACATACCCTGATTATAAGGTGTACATGTGTTTCCAGTTTGGTTTACCTGAGTGACCTTGACCAAAGTTTCCTGAATCATGTTTAGCTTAGTTGACAGTGTTTTTAAATCTTATATTTTAGGAGTTCAACATAAAATACATGTTCAGTAAAGAAGGCCGGAAATCTCAGCTTGTGCACTGTTGTATGCATGTGTGGAAAGGATATTGATACATTTTGTACTGATGGCAATTCCTTCTCACATTACCCCAACAAATATTATTTGACCGTGACGATATTTACAACATATGGTACAAGGGAGCAAATAAACATAAAAACTGGTTTCGTAACGTGCAGTCTTAGTTTTTATTTATGTGCAAGTTCATTTCATGTTATTTTAAAAGCTGAAACTCCCTGGAACATCTAAACAACGTGTGTCTTCAAAACTTCATTTCACTAAAATTAACAGGGGATTGTTGTGTGTCTTAAAACTAGTTTAACATCCGACCTTGAGTTATATAAGAATATATCATTTTAATAAGGAAATTAATAATAGTAAAAGTATTGCTTTGTCATTTCTTTATTTAATCTATCTGTGTATGCAAAATAATCTGAAATCAGAAAAGAAATAAATTACTAATCATAACTAACAATTAAGATGTATATCTTAGCAGATTCTATTACTTCCGATTATACCAATTTTAATTGAAATACGTATCATAAGCTCGCTTCATCAACAAGCATTATTTCAAATGTGTTATTGGCTATTGTTTTCTAGATGAAAGCTCGCACCGGTTTGGCTTTCAAATGATGATGAACAATTTCCTGCAATGATCAACCACTCTATTCTGTTTTAGGGGTCAATTTCTCCATATTTCACACATTTTTTGCTGACATGCGGACGAAATTCATCTATGTTTTACTCACTATAAATATATGGCGAACACACTACTTATGTATTGTCTATTACAGCTGTTCCTCCTTATAACTCAGTTTGTGCAGTATTTGGGTAGCGAGCACAGCCCTGCTAATGAAGTTCATTTAGTGTGTACATACACAAGCCTAATTTATCAATTGTAATATGTAAATATACGACGATACAGAGAGTATGTTAATGTTAAGAAATGGGAAGTCGTGCAATCAAAAGCTCTGACTAGCAAACTTTACATGTCTTAACGTATAAAGTGGTGACGTCCAAAATCACTTGTTATTGTAATTAATGTGTATTTTGACGAAAAATAATTATTTTTATTTCTGTACTTTTTTTGCTGTGATACAAGACATTAATTTTGCTGGATATAAAGAAAAAAAACAGTATACCTAATTATATTTTGAGGAACTTGCCTGTTTCAATTTTTATTCCGTCGACAAGGACAGCGACCAAAGCATGATACTTTTGTTCTCCTGAAAAGTAACATATTTTATTATATCAGTTGGAAACAGTGTATACCCTTTTTTTTTTAACCAATACCTAGTTTTTTTGTCAAGAAATACCTCTGATGTTGTACAGATGATTGCTTTCAATGCGCTAATCCAACTTTATCATTTCACACTGTATCAATGTTCTTTATTGAATTTCTGTGCATAAGAGTATCCGATTGCTGAATTATTCAAATTGCCAATTGTACAACGAAACTTCAATACAATTTTACAAACTAATATTCTATCAACAAATCAAAACCGACATTCACAATTGGATTCAGACCAAACAAACTTCTCTTACAGTACATACAGTAAAGGCCTGTTCCATCATATAAACTAAAAGTCATTTCCCGCTATAATCAAAATGATGTGAAAATAGCATATCGCAGAATTAGAAATTAATGAATAGATGCATGGTATCTGCAATTACTATTGAATGTATTCTGTCTTTTAGGGAATAAAAAAGAAAATTGTTTCTGTTGTTGATACTTTTGTTGTTATGACATATTTAGAAAAGACATTTGGATCAATATTTTATTTATCAGTTATGTCAAGACATTATCAAATGTGTGTCAATTTTTTTGTTTACTTGGAATCTATTGTTACTCTGTTTTGAAATCTTTGCAGATTTTAAAGACATGACTTAATTAACTAGAAGCTCTAAAGAGCCTGTGTCGCGCACCTTGGTCTATGTGCAAGCAACATATTAAACAAAGGACACAAATTATAGACGAGAATAGAATTCATGATAAAGTTGTGTTTTGGTAATGATGATGTGTTTGTCAATCTCACTTAACTGAAATTCTTTCTGTTTCCAATTGTCTCTATCTATAATGAACTTGGCTCGGAAGTTTCAGAGGAAAACATTTTGTAAAAGTTAAAAGATTACTAAAATTTTAGAAAAATGGTTAAAAATTTACTATAAAGGGCAATCACTCCTTATGGGATCAACTGACAATTTTGGTCATGTTGACTTATTTGTAGATCTTACTTTGCTGAACATTATTGCTGTTTACAGTTTCTCTATATCTGTAATAATATTCAAGATAATAACCCAAAATTGCAAAATTTCCTAAAAATTACTAATTCGGTGGCAGCAACCCAACAACGGGTTGTCAGATTTGTCTGAAAATTTCAGGGCAGATAGATCTTGACCTAATAAACATTTTAACCCCATATCAGATTTGCTCTAAATGCTTTTGTTTAAGGGTTTAAGCCAAAATCTATAGTTTACCCCTATGTTCTACTTTTAGCCATGGCAGCCATCTTGGTTGGTTGGCTGGGTCACCAGACACAATTTTTAAACAAGATACCCTAGTGATGATCTTGGCCAAGTTTGGTTAAATTTGGCCCAATAGTTTCAGAGGAGAAGATTTTTGTAAAAGTTAATGACGACGGACGACGACGGACGACGGACAACGGACGCCAAGTGATGAGAAAAGCTCACTGGGCCCTTTGGACCAGATTAGCTAAAAATGTGTTTTAATCGTTGAACCAGATATAACTCCAAATGTAACATGTGTAAAAACATATTTTAACATTTTCTTCAATTCTTTTTTTCGAAGCCAAAGCATGTGACGTTACTTTTTCTTGATCTTGCTACAAATAGACTTTTGAAAAAATATTGTCTTTTTCTGGAAATACCTTACCCTTTCAATTTACAAATAAAGGCTGTCAAATTTTGTATTAACAGTCAGTGCTTTATTCAAACAAATCATGGGAAAGGAAGGAACCAAGTCTTAACTGCGGAAAATCTCCCTTGGACTCAAGAATGTTGTATACCAACACATGGAATAACATAAACAGTACCAATTTTTCTGCATCAGATGCGCATTTCGACAATCAATGTCTCTTAAGTTATGCTCGAGGCCAAAA
Source organism: Mytilus edulis (assembly GCF_963676685.1). Classification (NCBI taxonomy): domain Eukaryota; kingdom Metazoa; phylum Mollusca; class Bivalvia; order Mytilida; family Mytilidae; genus Mytilus; species Mytilus edulis. The sequence continues at coordinate 48,578,250 of NC_092353.1, read as the reverse complement.
TATTTCAAAACTCTCAAGCTCATTAAAAATATGAAGAGCTATAAACCAAAAGGAATATATTCTCGGTGTATAGTAATATTCTATCCCTTAAAATGCAATTAAACAATTCATAACATGTATCTAAAATTGAGAATGAAAATGGGGAATGTGCCAACGAGACAACAACCCGACCATAGAAAAAAAAACAACAACAGAAGGTCACCAACAGGTCTTTAATGTAGCGAGAAATTCCCGCACCCGGAGGCGTCCTTCAGCTGGCCCCTAAACAAATAAATACTAGTTCTGTGATAATTAACGCCATACTAATTTCCAAATTGTACACAAGAAACTTAAATTAAAATAATACAAGACTAACAAAGGCCAGAGGCTCCAGACTTGGGACAGGCGCAAAAATGTTTTACATATATGAGAAGAACATAACCCGTGTCATGCCAACCAATAAATGAATAAATGTGTTTAGTTCCGATGCAAAGACCCTATAAGTGAATCAATATTAACACCAAAATATGCAATCTTTAATGACCTGACAACAGTATCGTAACTATATCCCTTCTTAATAAGTCTATTCAAAGGTTTTGTTAGTTTTTGAGGTGAATACTGACACCTGTGTGCTTTATAAAGAATATTTCCATAAAAAATTGGACTTCAAATACCTGAACGTATAAGAAGTCTGCAAGTTGAGCTATATTTACGAATGATGTCCTTATACCGATGATAAAATTTAGTAAATGTTTTGACTAGTTTGTGATATCGAAAACCCTGGTGTAATAATTTTTCATTAATACATAAGTTTCTCTCGTTAAAATCTAAAACATTGTTACATACACGAGCGAATCGTACAAGTTGAGATATATAAACACCGTAAGATGGTGACAAGGGAACGTCACCATCTAAAAATGAACAATTAACGATAGGAAATGAAAAATCTTCTCTTTTATCATAAATTTCAGTATTCAGCTTTCCGTTAGTGATATAGATATCAAAATCGAGGAAAGGGCAGTGGTCATTGTTAGTATTAGCTTTATTTAAAGTAAGTTCAACAGGATAAATTTCTTTAATATACATACTGAAGTCGTCATTATTGAGAGCCAAAATATCATCAAAATATCTAAAAGTATTATTAAATTTGTTTATCAGATGTTGTTTCGATGGGTCTTTGCTTATTTTTGTCAAAAATTGTAACTCATAGCAATACAAAAACAGGTCCGCAATAAGTGGTGCACAGTTAGTCCCCATTGGAATTCCGATAATCTGACGATATACGGAATCCCCAAAGCGAACAAAAATGGTATCTAGTAAAAATTCAAGGGCATATATAGTATCAAAGCATGTCCAAATGACATAGTTTTTTTGTTTATTGCTACTAAAAAATGACCTAAAAGAGTTTGAACATATATATTCACATTCTGACTTTTTAAATGCCCATTTAATATGGTGTGTGAATTTTTTTCTTAATGAGAATGAGAGGCAATGTGGTATACAGGGTAGAAAATTCAAAAACTTTGAACAGATTTAAAATCACCAATATAAGCATGCAATTTATCAAGTACTTCCAACGAGTTCTTGACACTCCAAAAGAAATTAATTCCACTATTTTCGAAGGCCTTATTTGAACAATATATTATCAGGTTTTTAATAGTACCAAGTGTGCTGGTAGGAAGAATAGACAATTTAGTAGTGGAACAATGGCTTGAAGACAAAATATATCTATATTTGTAAGGTGTTTTGTGTAGCTTCGGAAGCCAATATATAGTTGGGACTTTCATTGTATTTGGCTATGCTTGTAAAGCGGTAGCTAAAAGTTTATGTTTGTTACAGATGTCGTTTTCTGAAAATGGAGTCAGTTGGAATGTTGGTGCATTGGTGATTTCTGTTTTCAGAACCTCAATGTAAAATTTACGTCAAACAATAATAATATTATTAGCAGCTTTATCGGCCGGGACAAAAACAAATTTCTTGGCTAGTTCTTTTAGTTTATGTTTGATACGAGAAATAGGTTTATTGTGGTTATTGTTAATAGTAAAAAACAAAATGTTCTTTAAAATGTTGAATACGTATATCAACTATCTTCATTACTGAATTAAAAAAAGAGTCCAAAGATTTTTTGTCAGCTTTTTCCCGTTTTATCCATTTTATACAGTAAGTATGGAGTGAGTCGTGGATGATATTACGACACTCATTCCAATTAATAATTAACGGGGGACGATATTTAGGTCCTTTACTGAGGAATGATTTTAACTCTCGGTCTTGAACGATGTTAAGATCCCCTGTAATAACATGGGAAATGGGTCCATAAATATATTCGGAGGTACTACAATTACATGAAGTATGTGTATTTTCACTGATATTAACATCTTTACACAATTGACTATAATTAAACACAAGTTTCCGGGTAGATTTCTTGTAAATATAACAAATTAGAGGTAGCTCAGTATTGTTAAGATATCCAGGAATTTGTTCTTTAACAGAATGGTCGTTAAAAATACCGGCAATATTTTCAAAATCAAAACCTTTATTGACATACTTTATTTTAATAAAGTGTTTTTTTATGATCTTCAGGGCGATCAATTTTGGGAAATAGTTTAGAATAACAATATGCCATAATAATTTGAACAATTTCATACTTAGGACTGCTATATGAAATTGTGTTGCAATCCTCCAAAATTTTATTTAACTTATTAACCGGTAATGAACAGAGTTTTGTTAACAGATAATGTCTGCCGTTGTTTTTTGAAATAGAAATTAGGTCCGAAATATTGGTATGATTGGTCCGAAATTTTCTTTGATTGCGATTTGTTCTACGACCGTGAGAACGGTTTTTACGAACAGCTAGTTTTAGAAACTATATCCAAAATGTTAACGGAATCGGTTCCAGATATATTACCAATTCCCATGATATTATCATTAAGACGGAGAGGGTAGACTGTCTGTAATTTTTTAATCCAATTTAATTCAATTATTTTCCGTGATCGTACAAACTTTGAATGAGATTCCCCAGGTTGCTTATTTACTACTTCTAAAGGTTGAACTGCTAAATATTTAAAAGGATGGTTGTGCTTCTTAAGGTGTTGGTAAATGATACTTTTGAATTTATTGGGTCTTTTAAAATGATACAGATGTTCTTGAGTGCGTTCAGATAAATATCGTCCAGCTTCTCCTACGTACTGAATACCACCACATCCCGGTTTGTTTCATGTGAGTAAATAAATAATACTGTTTGTTTTTCAAGTTATATCAGTTTCAAAATTCAAAGAAAATGTGCGACCAATAAACGTGGACCTTACTGTATTGTTGGTGGAAAGACGGGGACATGTAAGTCATTTTTTGGCATGACACTTATCGATAGAAGGGTAACCACGATTTTTATTGTTAAAAATGTTAGCGATGGTAGTATTTTTAGATAACCGATTTTGAAGATTGAGACGTGTAGATACCCTTTGAACAAGTTTAGTATTTAATATTTTTCCATTTCTAAGCTTCATAATTGTTTTTTGTTAGTGAATTATATAATAAAGGAATACTTACGCACACCCTGCTTTGCATTTATTATCATAGGTTCTGCCATTAGAACCACAAACAGGAAACTTCAATTTCGGACATGTGCATTTTCTGCACGGACAACGACCAGCACATTCTGCTTTGACATTCCTGGAAGTGGACATAATGATAAATCTAATTAAAATTTCCGTTTTAAATACATGAATGGCTTACTAAATTTGATTTATTCGAGATTAGGAGGAAAATGATAAGATACCAAGCAAACAAATTCAAGCTTGTCACATTTTTAAAAGTGAAAGAGGATCTTCAGAAAGACTGCGAAACTGTTATTAAAAAATGGAAAACAACAAGTTTTATAATTTATTGCGTTCGAAGCGCTTTTCTGGATTTACCTTCATCATAAACGCTCAAAGCCAAACATTTGAAATCCGAAGATATATAAGTACCGAAAATCGTTGAAGAGCTTTATGTCAAAAATACCTAAAATAAATAGCCAAATTCATCTAAAGCCAACTTTGCCTGAGGGAGTTGAAACCTTAGTTTCATAATAATTTCAAAATTTATAAACAGACAATTTTAGTAAAGTTTGTTAAATCGTGTCAGTACCGAAGCACTGATTACTGAGCTGATGATACCCTCGGGGACTGATAGTCCACCAGCAGAGGTATCGACCCAGTGATGTAAAAAATGGAAAACAACAAGTTTTATAATTTATTGCGTCCGAAGCGTTTTTCTGGATTTACCTTCATCAGGAACGCTCAAAGCCAAACATTTGAAATCCGAAGATATATAAGTACCTTTCCGTTTTAAATTTTCTTTAGAGTTTGGAGTATTAGTATTTTTGTTTTACTTTTTATACTTTTTTGTTATTTTAACAGTTTGGCGGTGGTGACAGATCTGTGATTGTTTCTATCTTTCAACGGACGATTTATTGTTTGGGATATTGTAAAGACATGTTTATATGTTTTAAGCATTTGAGAAATGAAATTGCAGAAGGCAGAGACTTTGTATTTTTGTAAGTTTTTTTGATACGACTTTCAAGGAGTATAATGGTTTGATTGCTGCCTATATTTGCCCTAGCTGTCAAATCTCTTAATAAAATTGATCGTATAGAACTTGTTGTATGCAGATATTATGGAGATTGAATATATTTCAAGCTTATCTACAATAAAACTCATGAAATCATAATAATTTATTACGCAGAGCAGGAATACAGAATTTCAGTGTATATTTGTATGTTTTTATATCAATATATGTATAAAAACGATTTTGATTAGTTGTTTGTTAAAGGTTACAAATTCCATACATACGGTTTTGTGTAAAATGCAATAAGTTTGTGCAATTTTCAACGCGTTTGAGTCTCAAATATAGAAGTCATGCAAATACCAGTTGAATAATTTACCAAGGTGTTTATTGGCACAACTGATTTTTCGATAACTTTAACGTTTATTTTACAGATATTAAGCGCTATAAAACCAGGTTCAATCCACCATTTTCTACATTTGAAAGTGCCTGTACCAAATCAGGAATATGACAGTTCTTTTCCATTCGGTTGATGTATTTTATCAATTGATTTTGCCATTTGATTAGGGACTTTTCGTTTTGAATTTTTCCTCGGAATTCAGTATTTTTGTGATTTTACTTCTTTCTACTTATTTAATTTTGGTTTGCAAATTTTGTTTATGCTTTCAGCACCACTAATGAGTATTATTTAGACGAGACATGTACGTGTTTGTTTTCCAAATCAATAAGTCTACTATCTTGGATGAGTTTTTTGGACAGTGTATGTTTTGTCCATGTATATTTAACATTAAGATCTCAAATATTGGGAAAGAATATTCGACAAAGCAGCAGCTGTTTTGTAGAATGATTTGCCAAGTGATCTACTGAACATCCGTTCTGTGAACGTTTTAATGAAAAACCCGAAAACTCGTTTATTCAGACATGCTTTTTCTCTGTTCTTCTATTCTTCTATGTCATTGTATTTTTTTTGAATATATGACTAAATATTTTTGAATTGTAACTTACTTTAACTTGTACGGTTTTATTGTCTCCTTCATTTTACCATTCCAATCCCCCCCTTTTTTTTTTAACTTATTCATTAGCAGAAAATATAGTTTTGTATGCAATATATATGAAATCGTATTTATTCTATAACATCATTTTTTCATCTCTTAAAAGTTATTAGTGTTTTTTTTTATATGCTAAATGTTTATCATGGATTTTCTATTTGTAGGTAATACTTATTATATCGGACTTGATACATGTTAAACAAATTGAAAACAACACGTTTCATAATTTCATACGTCCGAAGCGCTTTTCTGGATTTACCTTCATCCGGAACGCTCAGTCCACAAAATTTAAAACCCGAGGATGTACAAGTACCAAAACCGTTTAAGAGCTATATGACAAAAATACCTAAAATAAGTAGCCATCTAGGGTAATAGTATTATTATATTATGCGCTGTTATAAATACTGTGTAATAATATTGTTATTGTCTGTCTACTATAGTTTACCTTCAAACTGTTTAACTGTAAAAGCTGTATGTGGATTCATATTTTTGAAATATAAAATAATGTATCTACAGTAATGCATCTGATAAATGACATACTTGCAGTTTGCTTCACATATACTATCATATGTAATTCCATCAACACCACATACAGGTCTACCTAAAAGACAACCAATCTTGGAACATGAGACGTCACATGGACACTTTCTATTGCATTTAATCTTAACATCTCTACAAAAAAAATTTGATATGTGTTCATTAGAATTATTTAGAATAAGAGCAGTTGATGAGTAAACGTCAACAAGAAAGAAATCAAACAACATAACCTGAGTTAATAGACATCACCAACACCGTAGAGAAGTGTCATTCAATATAAATACATACATAATGTATAAGACATTAATATAAATATCATTTATTTTAGGTTGACTTTTACAATATAAATGTTACATTATATAGAACTTCTACAAGCGACATTAAATGTTGATCGATGCTTGTATTTATAGATTACATTGCAATGCACTGAAACACCTCGTCAATTAACACGTAATTATACTTAAAATATGATTGTATTTCTATGTTTATACAGTATTAATTCTAGAAGTGACAGTCAGTTGTATAAGAAATTTAATAAAAAAAAAAAGAATTACTGGCATCAATCTTTGAAGCCATTAATAAAATCTATTTGCAAGTATATATAGTCGTTGCATAGGGGAAAACTTATCTCTTTTAAATTGCAACACATCTCTTTTAATATTGATTTTGCATGAGAACCAATCCAAATATTTTTGGTGGATAAAAAGCAAATATACGTTTTTTTCGACCAGAAAAATTAAGTGAATATCCATAACATAACACATGAACAGGAAATACACTTTATAAGTTAATCAAACAGCCCTTAAATGATACACACATATATGTTTTCTTTAAAAAGTTAAACAACAGAAAAGGATAAAAGACTATTTCTAACCAATCAAAATATTGGACAAACTGGTTATAAATCTAAAAAATGGATAACTTTTTGTATTTTCTTTCCATGTTAATTGTTATATTTGCTATTATTGTTATTGTCTGTTTATCATTTTCGCCTTTAAAAATATTTAACTGTGGAATCAATTTTATTAGTGTATCCACCATATATGCATTCTATCAATGACTTACTTGCAGTTTGCTTCACATCGAGTAGCATATGTTCTTCCATCAACACCACAAACAGGTTTACGCACCAGACAACCTATCTTGGAACAGTTGGGGTTACATGGACACTTTCTATTACATTTAATCTTAACATTCCTACCAAAACAAATGTATATTAATCATTATGAACAGATATATCATGTTAAGGAGGGGTATTTGCAAAAAATACCAGTCGAGAGAATGTAAAATTTCACGAGCCGTAAGGCGAGGGAAATTCATTCTCAAGACTGGTATTTTTCGCAAATACCCCTCAATAACATGATATATCTGTTTAATTACACCGAATGTTAATGTACTAAAACGCATTGATGATCATGACGTTACAAGCGTCCAGTCGGATAGAGTATTTTTTGGCAAATACCACGGCAGAGAGGGTAAAAAAGGCATATCCTTTTAGCAAATATCCCGGCGGCGTTAAAAATGAACGATATTCATTTGAAAACAGTAAATTGGTGAAAAATACACTGGCTATTAACCAATCAAAACCCCGGATTCTTACATAAGGTGTAATTATTAATGATATACTTAAGTGAATATCCATAACATAGTTCAAAACATTGAAAAACCTATGTGCGTGTTGTAATATCATCCAAGGCATATTACTTGATGGAATCTCTTGAATTTTAGAATTTCGTGTTAGATAACTATGTTTTATTTTGTTCAGTTGTTCAGGGGCCATTTCAATGAAAATATCCTTGGATATGTCCTAAGATATGTCTCAGGACATTATTTAGGGAGGTTTTCATATTTCGTGTCCTATAATCTGATTTGTCTCAAAGTGTTACAACTTTGAAATGAGATCCTTATGGTCGATATGTTTTTTAAAGGATTTAATACCTATACCAAAAATGTGTTAAACAAAAAAAAACAAAAAAAAACGTTTTCGTTCAGACAGACAGACAAACTGACGGAGTCGAGTGCTTTCTAGAACTTTTTTCGCCGTTCGACAATCAACCAAGAGGATACTCTGAAGTGATTTATCTTTAACAAAACAATCAGAAACATAGTTCGTGTTGCCATTCGGATTATTCTTACTGATTGATACTGTCATTCAGAAACATAAATGGCTGATGAATAACGGGTCATAATCCCAAAAGCTAGGAATAGATCATAGGACAGCATTATAAGTGGTCAGTTCATTGAGGTACAACAGATTATATAAAGGTATACAGAAGAATCAGATTGCCTTAAATCAGATTACGGAGAATTCATTTAAAGAGTTTCTGTAACTTTTTTTTAAAGGGGTTGGAGAATTTGTACGTACTGACATCTTGCTCTACATCCGTTTTGGTATGTCTGTCCATCAGATCCGCACACAGGGTTTCTTCGTTTTGAACACTTTCTACATGATTTGCCAGGGCATGGACACTGTCCCCTACATTGTATCTTGGCGTTCCTAAAAACAGATTGACGATTAACAAGAAAATGAATTTACCGACAAAATTACTTAAACCTACATCCAGTTTCTACCAATTAAGTTCGTTTTGCTATTATTTGTTTTTATGTATAGCTTTTGTTTAAGGCTGTGTGTGTTTTTCATTATTTTCCTTTTCTTATATAAAATATATACATATATATGAGGTACCGATTAAAATCAAATCGTACTTGCAGCGTACAGCAATGCATCTGTTTTTGTAAGTGTTGCCATCCACTCCACACACTGGATTACTATTTGTGTGGCATTTACATGGACAAGGACATGCCTTTCTACAATTTACTTTTATTCCTCTGAAAACATAGTTATTGAACGATTAATATGCTACAATATTTCAACAGTAGACGAGACAAACTAACATTTATAGTGAGAAATGATAAAGTGTTCTTGCCAATATACCACACCGTTTTGTGAATCTTTATTCAAGCTTGAAAAAGAGTTTTTTTTTGCTTTATAATGCACTTTTAGTGTATTAAAGCGTTCGGGCGTATTTTATAAGTGCAGCTTGAGATTTTGTAATAACGGAAATGTAAGAACCATATAAACTTGTTCTGCAGCAATCATCGCTGGCTTATTAAATGACTGCAATCATCAAACTTGATCTGTTTACAATAGGTTATTACAGCTTATACGAATGAATAACATGAATATGAAACAAAAATAATTCAATCTTTTAACGGATTAAGATAAATCATCAAATTACTTATTGTCTGTTTAGCCTTCTATTTGTCAGAGCCTTGTGTTTTAGCAGGTTTGTTCTAAATTTGACACATGTGGGCACATATGTTTACTTTTACTAAAATATTTTGTCGTCTTTTCAAAAATGATTTTTATATTTGGTGGGTTTAAAGCCGTATAATTACCCCAACTAGATGTTCATTGTGTGGTGCTGTCTCGAGGTAAACTTAACATCATTTTCATATTCTTAAATATCAATGGAGATACTGCGCTATTTTACCAATCTATTGATATTCGTAAAAACAGACACAAATAACACAAATTCCGAATTAGACAATTTACTGTCTTTTTAATAACATGAGCAACACGACGAGTGCCACAAAGAACCTATCGGAGTATATATACTAAGATCACCCCCAGTTTTTGGTGGGGTTTGTGTTGCTTAGTGTTTAGTTTTCTATATTATGTTTTATGTACTATTGTTTGTCTGGTTTTTTTTCTTTTTTAGCCATGGCTCTGTCAGTTTATTTTCGAACTATCAGTTTGAACGTCACTCTGGTAATTTTCGCCTCTCTTCTCTGTACACTTAAAAGTAAAAGAACGCCCATCTTATATGACTGTTCACTCACTGAACGTCATCTTACAATAAACACAAGGTCATATCTCAAATGAACTGCAAGAACATGACGGATCCTTACATATTTGTTTTATCTAGTTCTAGGCAAGATGTCGATCTTTCATTGACCACTGGTCATATATCTGATATTTAGAATGAAAAATCACGGTCACTTCATTATTAACTCTCTGCTAAGACAAACGATTTTCTAAGATATACTTTGCCTGATGTCGCTGATACCATTGTTTTTAATCACCGTTTTGTTTGGTCGTTATGGGATTAGATGCAACATTGAATTACTATCTCATCAGAATAATCTTGTCCACTATGTAATTTTGGTGACTAAAATATTTATTTTTATTTCACTAGAGAATCGGAGACGGCGATCGCACGGACTTTATTGTAGTTACATACAACCTAATCTTTGGTTGTAGACAACACGATGATTAAAAATATATTTTAAGTATTAGATGACACAAATGTACCAATAAATGAACACTTACAATCGTCTGGCTACGCATAGATTTAAATGTGTGTTTCCATCAGCACCACAAACAGGTCGTGCCCTTTTAGAACATCTCCTCCCTGTAACAAAAAATGATATCGAAAAAGGATTATGAGGTAAATATAGACTATAAGAATAACAAATAGAAATGAAAGTTATACATCAATTTATAAGAAACACAATAAAACAAAGTATTCAACGCTTCTCAAAGAAAACGTAGAAATATGTCAAATAATAAAGGGAGAAAAAAACCGAAAAACAAAACAAAACAAAAGGGAAGGAAGGGAGATAAAAGATAAAAAGAAGCAAGTAAAAGACGGGTTTATACAATGATGAATAGGTGCAATTATAAATGAAAAAGTAAATTCGTATATAACTTCCAACTTCAAACCTTATATATGCTTTGTGTGGCTCTTTTAATTTGGTTTTCAGCAGATACATTTACTATTTCATTTTATTTAAACATTTCAACCTTAACATCAATTTCATTTGAAACGATTTTTTTTCTATTTTAAAGTTAAAACTTCGACTTCTTAGAATTGATGGATTTTTCTGAAAAGGTTATACTTACAAGGAGGTGGAAGACCTGAAATTATACAAAAATGACACCTATATAATGGTTCAATAAAATTAACGGTACCAATTTTCTTGCACCAGATGCGGTTCAAGTGTCAGTTGAATAAATACGAGTACAAATATATACCCGAAAAGAATACTACATTGGTCTGGAGTTGTTTTTTTTTTATATTTAGGTAATATTTCTGTATTCTTTTTTGCCCTTTGTTCTCATTTTTTTAAATTATATTTGAGCAACCAATATATCTCATTATTATTGATATTTATGCCATTTGTTTATTCGTTATCCCTCCCCATCATTATCTATTCTGTCAACACAATTTTGAAAAAAATTACTCTTTCAAATACATGAATGGTATGTGAGTTTATCAGATTAAATTTTCCGCCAGCAAAGTAGTAATAATAAAGATAATATTAACTAGTTATGAAACAAACCGATCGACTAAACTAAAGTATTGTTAAACACATAATATTTCAGTAAGTGTTCTACAACTAACCTAAGGCCGTACGGTGACCTATAGATGTTAATTTCTGTGTCATTTGGTCTCTTGTGGAAGGGTTGTCTCATGGCAATCATACCCTATCTTCTTCTTTTTTCATATATATAAAAGATGTTTTAATAAACCAAATTTTCATAAAAATGGAAGCATTTCAGAAAAATAATCATTAAATACGTTTCAATTGCTTTCATCAATTATTGAGTGAAACAAACAAACTTACCGGGACCAACAGGTGGACCTGAAATTACGAAAAAAAAATTAAAAAAAAATCTCATTTCAACACAGTTGACTTTTTATTGCATTAGTTTATATCATTAAAAATCATCATTTGAATAATTATTAATCGCTGTCAGTTAATAATTGAGAAATAAAATATACTTACCGGGACCGAATGGTGGACCTAAAATTACGAAAACAAAATATAAATTTCATTTGAACACAGTTGAGTATTTAATGGTTCATAACTAAGAAGTGATGAACAACGTCATTCTTTTATAAAAGATACAAGTCGTATGTTGATGTGGTTCATAAGTAATTCTCTTTTCTTTTCGTGTTTATTCAGAGTAGACTGATGGTTTTCCTGTGTGAATGGTTTTACACTAGTCATGTTGTTTTTCATTTGGAAAATTCGCTTAGTCTTCTCATAACAAAAAAATAAAAAGATGGTTAGATTCAACTTCGAAATGTAAATCCATTATTCTTTAGCTATCAAGACATTATCTTACACATAGATCTCCGTAAAGTGTTAAAAGGGCATATCCATTGAAGAAAATACCTCCTTAGAGAAAATAAAAAGGTGATATCACTATTCCTATACCTGGCGATTGTATTTTAAAAAATATGGTCAATATGACACGCGTCTCGAATGAGGAAGAGAAGGAGACATTGGTCGATGACAAATAGGAACATATGTGTAAATAGATACATATATAGATAAATAATCTGTATTTCAAGAGGATAATCCCATTAGTTAAAACTAATCTTTATATGTGCTCATCAATCACACAGGTAGTAAATAGCGGTTGACTAAAATAAGGAATATTTTAAAAAACTAAATGATCATGAATAATGAAACATATTATTAAAAATCATCATTTGAATGAGTATTAACAGCTGTCAGTCAATTATTGAGAAATAAAGTATACGTACCGGGACCAAATGGCGGACCTACAATAAGGAATATAAAATAAAAAAACTCATTTGAAAACAGTTGGTTTATAAATAAGAAGTGATGAACAACGGCATTCTTTTATTAAAGATACAAGATGTTTGTTGGTGTGGTTGATACGTGTTTCTAATTACTCGTGTTTATACAGATTAGACCGTTGGATTTCCTATGTGAATGGTTTTACACTTGTCATGTTGGTTTTCATTTGGAAAATTCAAAGGTGGTTAGATTAAACTTTTAAATGTTAATCCATTATTCCTGAGCTATGAAGACGTTATCATACACAGACCTCTTAATGAAACGTTAAAAGGGCATATCCGTTTTTGATAATATCTCCATAGCGAAAATAAATCACTATCCTATACATATATAGTTATCAAAGTTACCAGGATTATGATTAAGTACAGCAGACGCGCGTTTCGTCTACATAAGACTCATCAGTGACGCTCATATCAAAATATTTATAAAGCCAAACAAGTACAGAGTTGAAGAGCATTGAGGATCCATGATTCAAAAATCCTATACCTGGCGATTTCATCTAAAGATATGAGCAATGCGGCACTCGTCTCAAATTAGGATAAGAGGGAGACATTGGTCAATGACATTTGGAAATATGTGTGCTTATCAGCGACACAGGTATAACATATAACAGTCGACTAAACAAAGAAATACTTAAACAAACCAAATATCTATGCATATTGTAACATTGCTAAAAAATCATTATTGAATAGGTTTTAATCCCTGCCATTAATTATTGAGTGAAACAAATTAACTTACCGGGACCAATCGGTGGACCTGAAATCACGAAAACAAAATACAAAATCTGATTTGAACACAGTTGATTGTTCGATGTAATGGTTCATATATACATAGGGATGAACATCGTCATTCTTTTGTAAAATGTACACAAGACAATTCATATAAAGACAACATGGCCAATGTCCAAAATTATTAATTTCACTAAGGAAATGATTATTTGCTATGGTCCTAAGATAAAATTATATTTTAATTAACTGTTAAAGAAGGCCATACTTGTATCATTTTACTGAACCAAATATGAGGTAAAGCTATTTCATACGTGTTTTGCGTCTAACGAGTCTTCTTGTTGTTGATAATTTTCTATGTTTAAATCAAAACTGCAACTGATGTAGGTGCTGCTGCAAATTGCATCAGACAAATATGTTTTTTTATGAAATGACAATTTTAAAAAGATTCTTTGAACTACGTGGAAAAACCACACAGTAAATTTGCCTACACGAAATTTCACTTGCAAACATTTATTGTTGCACTTTTTTTTCAAGACTCAGGGTTATTTTAAACTTGAAACATTGTATAGATTCCACTCTGGATGTCTATTATTTGTTTTGTTTTTGTGTCGTCGTGGTCCTATATCCCCAACCTATTCACTTATATATCTAGTGGTTGTCAAACACATGCAAATTGCACCATTTGATAAGTATACACAGGTTGAGACCTTTATGTACAAAGTGCATACACCCAATTTCCTTTTTTATTCATAAAATCATTACAATTTTGCAAAAATGTAATACTGGCAATTCGTATCGACAACAGATCTCTAGATTACAAATAGTTTTATATATATTATTTTATGGTGAGTTGGAGATCAAACTGTTGTATATTGTATGAAGCAATTACAATATATATATACTTACGGGGAGGGGGAATTGGTGGACCTGAAAAGATACGTATTTTGTTATTAACACACATACACAGACATAACTAGAAGATGCTCTCGGAGTCGTGGTACAAATGTTGAAACACAAGTTTTGAAATTTTGGGGATGGTACGCCGACTGACAATTCGCAAAAGTGTATAAGGTATGGATGGATAACGGTCTCCGAATTAAATACTTTCTAAATCAAGGGCGTTTTCTATGGAACAATAATTGTTTTAAAGACAAATTCAGGAAATACTAATCACTTTAACATCATATATCACAATTATTTTCAATTTTGCATGGTCAAAGAGAAGTTACGGCTCAATAAAATCAGTCTCGTCTTGAAGTATTTAATTTATTCAATTTAATTTACTGCTCTAGTTTTAGACCAATAAGCTGCATTATTAAACAAAATTAGAAAAACCGAATGTACCCACATGAAAGAGTAAGCAATACACAATATATTATTTACTGTTTAATGTTACAACCGGTTTGAAGTACTTGATTTTTGGCGTAGAAACACTAATTCGACCCGGTCAGAAAAAAATACAAGGCAGAAATACATAATTTTATGTTAAATCAAATAGTTCCTATGTATAGCTATAACTTTTTTCATGAGTAAACGATTCGAGTTAATTAGTATCAAATGAAAACATAAGAACTAGGGAACACTATAGAACCCTTAATGAAAGTTTGAGATTTCTATATAACTCTTGTGGATAGTTTCGTTTGAATATTTGAAGAATACTAAAGAAATTTAAATAGGCATATTTTCATTATAAAATCAGTTTTTTTTCAAGACTCGAGGTTATTTTAAACTTGAAACATTGTATAGACACCACTCTGGATGTCTATTATTTGTTTTGTTTTTGTGTCGTCGCGGTCCTATCTCATTGCGCTACACCACAGTCTATTCACGTATATATCTAGTAGCTTTAAAACACAAGCATATTGTACATTTTGATCAGTATACACATGTTTAGATCTATATATGCACAATTCATACACCCAATATCCTTTTTTATTCATAAAATCATTACAATTTTGCAAAAATGTAATACTGGCAATTCGTATCGCCGCAAATCTCTAGTTTACAAATAGTTTTATACATATTGTTTTATGGTGAATTGGAGATCAAACTTTTGTATATTGTATGAATCAATCAGAAAAATATATACTTACGGGGAGGTGGACCAAGTCTCTCTGAAAAGATAACATGTTTTGTAATTAACACACATACAGAACTTTTGAGATCACTGCTTTAAAGTCAACTAGAAGATGCCCTCGGAATCAATTGGGCAAGTGTTGAGACAAAGAGTTTTAAAATTTTGCAGGTAGTACGCCGACTGACCATGCTTGAAAGTGCGGATGGATAACGATCTCCAAATTGAAATATTTTCTTGCAAGTGCAGGGCATGCAGGGCAAGTGCAAGTGTTGAGACAAAGAGTTTTTTAATTTTGCAGGAAGTACGCCGACTGACCTTGCGTAAAAGTGCGGATGAATAAAGATCTCCGAATTGAAATATTTTGGATAAAGAATTTTTAAGGACAAATTTAAGAAGTACTAAACACTACATTAAAACGTCATATACTTGTATCACACATATCTTCAATTTTGCATGATCAAAGAGAAGTTGCGGCTCAAGGAAATCAGTCTCGTCCTTAAGTATTTAATATATTCAATTTAGATTATTGCTCTAGTTTCAGGCCATAAAGCTGCATTACAAAAAAATTTAGAAAAACCAAATGTACCCGCATGAAAGAGTAAGCAATACACAATATATTAATTACTGGGTGATGTTACAACCAAATTTAATTGGAGAATATATATTTTGTTATAATTCTCTGAACATAGCTTCCTTTTTGTTTACTACCGAAGTTCTGGGAACCAGTGCGCTCTAATACTTAAATAAAGGTATGTTGAATTTTGCAGGGCTAGTCATCAAGTCTTTTTTAAAACTTAACTTAAAAAGAAATAGCTACGAATGCACCGATTTTGTATCAATCTTGGTGTGCTTTTTATTTTCATTTAAAATTCATTTATTGTGCAATGCATTTTACAATTTCACAATATATTCAAACATATATATCATGTATATGTTTATTGCATTTTTTTCTGAATTTTTTTAACACCTTAATTGTGGGTTTTACTTTGGCGCTTTAACGTCATATTTTTCTCTCTCGCTAACAGGTAATTGCAATGCGCTAAATGGTCCGCTGCCGTCCCGACATATTTTCATATCGGTATTATCATTGAATATGACTGGTGCAATATGCAACACACGCAAAGAGTTCAATCCTGATGAAGCACAAAAGTACTGTAGTAATAGAGTTGTCATCGTTTGTCTATGTGACTTTTTGTGTTTTTTTCATGCAGGTGACGTGACTCTGTACTTATACATACCGTCATTGTGTTATTGTGTCATGGTAAATATTTGTTTATATATCTGTTTGTTTTTATAGTGATTAAGATAATAACATAACGTGGACTGCTGTACCCCTATTTTTGACATTTTCACCTATTCTGTCTGTCTGTTTTGTTCACGCATTGTTTTCATAATCCACTATTTTCTGCATACAAAATGTCTATACCAAGTCTGGAAAAATGACAGTTGTTGTCAACTCGTTCGATGTGTTTGAGCTTTAGATTTTGCCATTTGAAAAAAAGGACTTTCTGTTTTTAATTTCCCCACGGAGTTCAATATTTTTGTGATTTTACTTTTTGGCGATTTGACGGTAGCAAATGTAGTTTAACTGGTGACGCGTATAGCCAAATTGACGTTGGCAACTCTTCAACTTAAGTACGGATATATCGAATTTAATGCTTTACAAAACGAAATAATACGTAAGGGCTTGAAAAATATATAAATTTAAAATAAAATAAAATTCCTCAAAACTTCTAGAACGATTTGGGCGCAAAGACGTCATGTCTAAACGTGAAGCCATACAAATAAAAAGTTACAAACTGAAGGTCATAAAGTTAACTGTACGGTTCCAATTTGAGTGAATTCACATTAAAAATACAAATTTGTGTACCACTTGATAACGCATATAAATTCAAATGCACTTGTTTTGTGTTTATTACAGGGCGAAGACCACATACAATAGCATGTCCATTTGTAATCATGTTGATTAGATAGGTTATAAAATAGAAAAATGTTCAAACTGCCTTTATATAAGTTCGTTTGATATGCAAGCCTGTTTAACTTAAGCATCACAAAGAAACGACTTTAGTTGCCAATGTTAAAAAAGATTTTTGTTAAGTTTTCAGCCAACAAGAAAATATGATTCAGAATACAAAATACGACTTTAAGATTCATCTAAAGGAATTGAAAAATATAGCCGTATTAACACCACAAAATCTACTTTGAGTAAAGATAAACTCATCCATCTAGGAAAGCGTGACAGGAGCTAGATATATAAAAGTTAAAGAAATCTATGATTAAAAAAATAAAAAAATAAACTAAAGTGTGATGTGCAATTTGTTCCTGTCTGCAGAAGATAGCAAAATAAAGACATGAGTTTCACTTGATACGGTCCACTCAGTTCAACTCACCTATTGTTAGTAGATACCTATTGTTCATCTATTGTCCATTTAATGCATACAGCTATCAACATGTGTTATATAAGGGAAGCTTCTCAAGACGGACGAAAGATACCAGAGGGAGAGTCAAACTTATAGATAGAAAATAAACGGTCAATACCATGTCTAAAAAGAAAAAGACAAACAGACCAATAGTAGTACAGAAGACACAACATAGAAAACTAAAGACTAAGCAACAAGAATCCCACCAAAACTTGGTGTGATCTCATGTGCTCCGAAAGGGTAAGCAGATCCTGCTCCACATATAGCACCCGTCGTGTTGCTTATGTTATTTGCAAAATTCTTTTCCAACTTAGTTTATGTTGGCACCTTCTTCAGGAACGAAACAAAAAGAATAGCAAAACCTAGATAATAGAAAGTTTTCTGAAATTCTAAAATAATAAATAAAAACATTTATCTAGGTAAAGCCATGCTCTAAAACTTTCCCAGATGCACAGGTTGGTCTGGACTCAGAGTGAAATTTGCAGTGTAAAAAACACCCCGCTCGAACAAAACTATCGCAATTTTGCCGTTTATAGAAATGCCAGAACATATTTTTTTCAGTATAAACAAAATCTTGACAATAGAAGACCGTTGTGAACGGCAAATATCTTAAATTATGTTTTTATACTGTCTGCTTCTAAGCAGCCGATAATCTATCTTAAAGAAAAGCCAATAATGCTTATTAAATATGAAAAAGTTCATAAGCAACACTTACAATGTATAATAGCTTAATAAATGACCAATACTTACCGTTCTGTGAAAGCACAAATCTACAGCTGATAAGCAGAATTAAACCAATACAATACATAATGTTATGTTACTGCTAGTTATAACGGCCTGCAAAATGACATGTATTTATGAATTATAATACATTTTTAACTATCAAAACAAAGCTATGCATAGGAATGAAAGGATATATGGGGTTTAAACCAACGAGCAATATTTCATGCTACACTTGCTATAATTAAAAAGAACAGGCCAACTACATACTAGTGCGAAGAGTTACTGCTTAAACAAAAAAAAACCTGGATCTTACCACCTATTGAAACATATGAATTATTTTGAGGCTCTTGAAATTCTGAAAAGTTTAGCGTAATGCGTTATATATCTTTACATGAAAGGAGACCTTATTTGCCTAGTAAAATAGAGTATCAATTAAATTAATTAATTAGATTAAATTATCACAGACTCTACATATAATAGGCAATATGGCATTCAATAATTATTTTGTGTTGTTGGTTTGCTGTCTCATTTGATCCCAACTCAATCTCTGTATATTCAAACTTTATGATAAATATGCACATGCTAATTTTCCAATCATATAAGTAAATGCATAAAAGGTACTTTCATATACATATACAATCTTTATAATCAGCTTTGAAAAATAAATACAATATAAAGTAAAGTTTATGCAAAACCAATACCAATATAAGAAATGATTGAATATTACTTCGACCAAATTGACAAATGTTACAACATTAATACAAATATTATTAATCGTTGCGACATAATATAATTAAGATATTTAGAACAACCATACCATGCAAAATTGAATATCTATATGTAACTTTTATTAATATTTGCTGCCGATTTCTTAATATAGGAAAAAGACGAAAACCTACGTTCCACCAACCTAGTGTATGTCTTTAAAACAATCAACAAAGATCAAACCCGTTAAATATATTATAACAAGTTTTCGGTAAACATCTGCAAAAAATTAAGGTTACAATGGCCAACAACATATCGAGAGGACAATAAAGGGAAAATCGAACATTTATTCTATTAATATATTAGTACTGATATAACATAAGTACTGAGATAATAATATTCAAGATAAACTAAGACACAGCTTTAAATTCATCCGTTTTAATAGATACCTTCTAGGCTTTATCTTGCAGAATAGATATTAATCGTCATTGACTATTTTTAAATCTTGAGTTTTAACACTTCTATTACCTTTTCTATGATATATATTCTCAATTTAAGACTCGAAGCCTTGTTTACTTTCGTCTCCATTTTTTATATTTAGTAGACGAATCTCTAATCTATTATACACAGCTACTTTAGTACAAGTAATATGTTGTCTGCTCTATGGCCGGGTTGTTGTCGCTTTGACACATTCCCCATTTCCTTTCTCAATTTTATTGATGTACAGTTGGTAAAAGAGGGACGAAAGATACCAAAGGGACAGTCAAACTCATAAATCTAAAATAAACTGACAACGTCATGGCTAAAAATGAAAAAGACAAACAGACAAACAATAGTACACATGACACAACATAGAAAACTAAAGAATAAACAACACGAACCCCACCAAAAACTAGGGGTGATCTCAGGTGCTCGGGAAGGGTAAGCAGATCCTGCTCCACATGTGGCACTCGTCGTGTTGCTTATGTGATAACAAATCCGGTAAATAGTCTAATTTGGTAGGTCACATTCATGAAAGGGAAGGGAATTGTAGTTACGACGTAAGGAACATATCCGATAGCATTTGTGAAACGGTTATTCCATAACGGTCAACCAACTCGCATGGCGTCCATAAAATTTACGAAGGGATGATTTCAACTTCACCATTTGGAACTCTTGGTTTAATAGTTGGTAAGATGCATATCAAATGTACATCTTCCACTTCGTACTTGTATGGCTTTATAACTATTTCGATTTGAGCGTTACTGATGGGTCTTATATAGACGAAACGCGCGTCTGGCGTCCTAAATTATAATCCTGGTACCTTTGATAACTACTGTAAAGCTGTCTATGCATCTTTCGAACTGTACATCAAGATTACTTGTACTAAAGTAGCTGTGTAGTTCACTTTAAATTTTACTTTAACTTTAATTGTGTGGCATGTGTACAGTGAAATGCAGGTTGAACACTAATATTTACATTCACAACAGCCTACCTCAGAAAGATGCTTTTCCCTGCAACTGTTTTACATAAAGCTCAGACTTGTGTAAACATTCGTTCAAAATTCTCCCATTGTAATTCTAAATTGTTATACAAGCGAACGGATCTAGCTTTGCATGATTCTTGTTAAGTATTTACATCTGGCGTTTACGTTTTTATAAATATATATTTTATTAATAATATTAGTTTTTCAGAGAAGATTATGAGTAGTTGCATTTTAATGCGGAAGTTCAAAATATAAGTTAATCGTTTTAGATTAAATGTAAAGACATAAGTGCAGCTCATTCTTAGGTCTGTTTAACATTCTAAGTCAAGCAATATAATTATGATATGTGTTCCCAATTTTTAAAGTTCAACCCATAACAAAAAATAAAAACGATACATTGAAAATAAATTGCATGCGACCGGAGCGCAATTTATTTATTTACCATGAAATACTCAGTGCTGAATATTGAAAGCAAACGATGTATTAGAACTGACTGTTGAAGAGCTATCATCACTAAACAGGACCTTAAAATAGTAGCCAATACAATTGAGAATGTAAATGGGGAATGTGCCATAGAGACAACAGCTCGACTAAAGTGAAGAAAACAGCCGAAAGACACTCATTGGTCTTCAACACAGCGAGAAAATCGCGCACTACGCTTCAGCTTGCACAAAAACAAAAATGTATACTAGTGATGTGAAATTGAACGTCATAACTAAACACCAAATCATATAAATGAACGAAAATTAAAAATCATACAAGACTAACTTAGGCCAGAGGCTCCTTACTTGGGACAGGTGCAAAAATGCGTTGTGGTTAAATATGTTTTGTGAAATTTTATCCCTTCCACTACACCTCTATTCAATATCGAAAAAAAACCAAACAAATAGTAGTACGCACACAAAACTCAATTAAAAGAAGTCTGATTCCGTTTTCGATCAATCATTATTGCTTTATCCTATATCAATAAAAATGCATCTGCCATAATCTACGATAAGACTTAGTTCTTAGACAAATATACATTGCACCAACCACTGGAGTATGAAAGTTTGCATGTCGACAAACGGAATTTTTTTTTTATCGCAACGCTTGAGATCGTGTATATATTTGAATCTTGTCTGCAGACATGAAAGATATACAAATATTTAAAAACATGAAGTGCAGTAAGGAATATTGCATAATAGTCTGTGAATTCAAATTTTATTGACGGTCAATAATATTATGCGTACAAAAGAAGAAAGATATACAATGGATTTGCCTAAAATGTTTCGAAATAAGTCTACTTTAATTTTGTTTCATAATTTTTCAATTAACACAGGGCCTGCGAGTTGATCTGTGAACTGATTTAATATATTAAGCAGCAGCCTTTACTAGAAGAAGACGCAACCGGTTACTTTAAAATCATTCAATTAATGTATTTTGTAAAAAAATATGTATTATTCTATTAGAAATAAAAAGAGAAAGATACAAAGAGGACTTTGAAATCTTATATGTCGAGGAAAAACAGACAAAACAACGAAAACAAAAATCCTACAGATGTGTTTAAGACATAGATAACGATCGACTGAACAACAAGAAACTCTATGGGGGTGATTTATGTGCTTCACAGAGGTAAGCAGGGCCAAATCATGGTAAGTACTAATTTGATTATGAGTCACATTTGGTGTCGTCTCAATCGATAAAAAACGGAGCAAGCATTTGTACAATAATATATTCCTTGTAAACAGCAATCCTCTACATCCTGGTATCTATGACTAGTCTATTTGGAAATATTGATATTAAAGTAAAAGCATCAGTAGTATACCGCTGTTCGTAAGTCATTATTCGATTGAAACAAAAACAAATCCGGGTTACAGACTAAAACCGATGGAAACACACCAACTATAAGGGGAAAATAATGAAACAACAGAAACACTGAAGTTAAAAAAATCAAACGGCAATGCAACACAAACAGAAACGAACTATAAGATAACAACTGCCTTTTTCCTAAAAATCGACACATATAACCTACAGAACTGGTTTACCAAAGATTTCTTAACAAAACATACCTTTTATTACCCTCCTCAAAACCCTTCTTACAACAATAAAAATGAGAGATACCAATGCTACAACTTTCCATTAACGAAACGTATAGAAGAGGGACGAAAGATACCAAAGGGACAGTCAAACTCTAAAAACAAACTGACAACGCCATGGCTAAAAATGAAAAAGACTAACAGAAAAACAATATTACACATGACACAACATAGAAAACTAAAGAATAAACAACACGAACCCCACCAAAAACTAGGGGTGATCTCAGGTGCTCCGGAAGGGTAAGCAGATCCTGCTCCACATGTGGCACCCGTCGTGTTGCTTATGTGATTACAAATCCGGTAAATAGTCTAATTCGGTAGGTCATATTCATGAAAGGGAAGGGGATTGTAGTTACGACGTAAGGAACATATCCGATATCATTTGTATTTGTATAGAAGATATTACAGGCACTAGGATAACAAAATGTGGACCAATAACACAGAGAACTACCAGCTAACTGGTTTATTCTACAACAACACAAGGAAACAAAAAAGGCATACATAAATCAATGGTCATTAAAGGTTTTCTGACACATTCGGAATGTAGTTGTTTAAATGTTTACAAGCAAACTTCCTTTTATCAAATGTATTTCTTTTTGTATCCATCTGATGAGTTAATCTTTTTTCAACTACTAGTAAAACATTTATTTTGGTCTTATGTTATACTGTATCACCACTGTCCCAAATTAGGTGGAATGGTTGGGATCCCGCTAACATGTTTAAACCCACCACATTCTGTATGTATGTGACTGTCCTAAGTTAGGAGCCTTTAATTCAGTGTTTGTCGTGTATTGCTGTGTTACATTTGTGATTTCAGGGTCTATTATAGCTGACTATGTGGTACAGGCTTTGCTCATTGTTGAAGGCGATACAGTGACCTATAGCTGTTAATTTCTGTGTCATTGGTTTATTGTGGAGAGTTTTATAATTAGCAATCATACCATATCCTCTATTTTATATTTCAAAAATCGTTTAAATTATTCATTATTTCTTTTACTTTGTTGACGATTGCTTGTTGTTAAAAATTGCATTTGTATTTTTTAGTCTTTAAATACCTATATCTTTCCTTTTAATATCAAAAGCGGTTTGCTAGTGGTAGTTATCGAGTTTTCATTGATAAAATCATAGAGCAATCAATCAATATACGCGTTGTGTTTATTGTTGTCTTAAAAGGTTTATTTTGAATAATCACGTTTTAATGCTTCCATATGAGATGCTATATCACAAAGAGGAATGTGTCCTTGTCACCTACATGTACATTTTAGTTGTTAGACCAAACTACATAATCAACTGCAATTTGCCCAGTGATGCCCAGAGGTATGTATCCTGCTAGTATTTGAACATATTAAATTAATAATTGTACAAGTTTTATTGACTTTATTAAGAATGTTATTTGCTTAAAATATAATTAAAAAAAACAACCAGAAAAGGATCAATGGAAACCGAGGTCATCAAACAAAGCGTTATTCGTCTTTCGATTACGGTTTCCGAATTGCCCGTATTTGTCATAATTGAAACCATCTAATCGAAATATAGATGTTAACCTATAAAAGACATAGTGCCCTTGAAAATGCTATAGCTTACTTCCAACAAAGTTTTTGCATCAATACTTTTCTCCTCGATTAAATAATACTGTGTCTGATATATGCACAAAACTGCTTTAACAGATACACGAAGAAGGAGTTATAAGTTTTGCTGTCACCATCATAAATTGATTAACCGAAACGATGTGTCCATGTATCAAGTCACTAACGACCTAGGTCTAGGGTAAATAAAATATGATAAAAAAATCGGTGAAAGAAGATTGATGCAAATGTATATGTGTAACCAAAGTGTTGATGATAATCTTACAGAAACAAAATATATAGAAGAAAAATCTGTTAATCATGAAAGATTCCTATGATAGCAAGGAACAATGACATACACTCACTTATTTTCTTTATGTAAAACTTTTGCTTCTATTGATCTCTTCTATGATCACTAAATTATTCTTACTAGTTTTTATATATAATAAATATATGTAGACCTTTTATGGTTAAATCTGCATATAAAAATGATTTACGTTTAGCAAATGTTTAAATCGGCTTTATAAATCAAACAATCAATACAGGAAGTTCTTGGACCTTTTTTTTGCATACAAAATTACTTTTTGATTTAAGCAGGTAAGAAAGTTTAATTTATGTCTATTCCATAGAAAGCGATATGCTTTTGTTCTCATCAATTACACTTTAATCATCTATTATGTAATTCGTACAGCTATTTAATAGTTGTCAAAGGTACTAGGAT
Source organism: Mytilus edulis (assembly GCF_963676685.1). NCBI lineage: Eukaryota > Metazoa > Mollusca > Bivalvia > Mytilida > Mytilidae > Mytilus > Mytilus edulis. Next base: position 48,553,046 of record NC_092353.1, on the reverse strand, counting down.
TATAATTGAATACGCCGACGTGTTCAACTTAGCAATAAATTTCAGTTGATACAGCTAATAGCTCACAACACGCAGGTTAAGGACGGCCACTTGTACCGATTTCAACAGTAGGTATCTTAAGTCTTATAAGTATTTGATATATATGTTATGTCCATCTAACTTTATTCAGTGAATGATATGTTTTCTGTCAAAATAATAATTTCAGAAGGTTTGCAGTTCAACTCCTCAATACTTGAGGATAAAAGGGAGGATGGAATACAATTTCACTGTCTAGATTAGTTCAACGGGAGAAAGTGTTGTACTGAATTAACAAAGTTTAGTGAAAACAATAGACTGTCATCAAAGTGAGAGGGTTAGCGCTATAAAACCAGGTTTAATTTACCATTTTCTACATTTGAAAATGCCTGTACCAAGTCAGGAATATGACAGTTCTTGTCCATTCGTTTTTGATGCGTTTTATTATTTGATTTTGCCATGTGATTATGGACTTTCCGAATTGATTTTCCTCTAAGTTCAGTATTTTTGTGATTTTACTTGTTAGCTACATAAAAAATTCATTAACAAATTTATTGTAAATAAGACATAGTTTGTTGACCATGTTGTTCCAAACGCTTTGACTAATTTGAAATATACCAAATAAGAGACGAACCTAGATAGATGTAGTTACATAACTGATCGATACATGGCTAGTCGACATGGTATACAATATCCAATATAAGTCAACAAGGCTAAGGGAAGTGACATACTCTCAGAACTTTTTCAGGATAGATAACTGTTCGGATATCTTCATTGAAATTACCGTTTAAACGTATCTGTTATAAATTGAGCTCAGACAAAAAGTGTCATCCAATAGTTATTAAAGGTACCAGGCTTATAATAAAATACGCTAGATGTGCTTTTCTTTTACATAAGACTCAACAGTGACGCTCAGGTCAATTCGTAATGGTTAAAATCTAACTTTCGTGGTTTCGATCTCAGGTTCTATTCATCCAAAGGTTGTTGGGAGATCTCGATTTAAGAAGACAATCCTAGTCAAGATTGTGTTTACATGCACATTTTGAACTAGTAATGTGTCAATGAGGTATATAAACGGACGTATTGTGAATTTATTAAGGGTCAATTGAATATGCTTTTAAATTGACAGAAAACCAATTGTATTGATTAATAACTTCACTTTATTAATACAATAAGTTAATAGGTAGGTCGGGCACTTAATTAGAGGATACATTACCTTAGCTAGATTTGGCAAAACTTTTAGGAATTTTGGTCCTAAATGCTCTTCAACTTTGTACTTTATTTGGCCTTTTTAACTTTTTTGGATTCGAGCGTCATTGATGGGTCTTTTGTAGACAAAACGCGTGTCTGGCGTATATACAAAATTTAGTCCTGGTATCTATGATGAGTTTAATTAACGTCTTCATAACAATTTGATGACCGAAAGTTTTAAATCTATTTCATTGAATACATTGTTATGATAGACGTCTTCAACATGTTCAATTAACATAAGAAATGTTTGACCCTTCTTAATTTGAAAACAAAGGAAAAGTTTTGCAACATCTTAAAAATGTATTCAAATTTCATGTAAATCCATATGTTTTTACTCGATATCATCAAACATACAATGCAAATCCTAACGGTTTACATATGTTCTCACTCTACGAGGTATGTGTAGCTGCATATTTGTTTCAAATGCATAATTTGTGCAAGAAGCGATTTTCTTTGATCATACGGTTTATTTTAAATTCTTTTGTAGGAACTGATTTATCTATAATGATGAATAACCCGTGTGCCGTCATGTTAATTCTGTGTTTATGTTTTGTAAATATATCAGCTCAACTTCGTTGGCCACGTGAGTAGATAGTTTGTTCCTTTACTATAATCTGCACAGAACGTTCCGCATGATTAACAAAAAAAACCACCCAAATTTATAAAAAAAAATGTTTTTAAGTATGGCTGGATATTGAACAAATTCATCACGAGATAGAAAAGTGGCATAATCTTTTCTTCTCATTTCTTTGTGTTCGCGGTGACAACCTACTATGAATGAAATTTGAATGTCCCTAAGACATCAATGGAACAAAACCAAAGCCCACAAAACAGCAACGAAAAGCAATATCTGATAGCACTTCATTAAAGAATAATTGGGTCACAATCATAAAAAACAAGCTGCATAGAATACTGAATTTGCTTATATGTAAATCATTCATTTTTATACTCTAATAACAACCCTTCGTATAGCCGAAAATACCTTATGGATTTTCATCATTGTTGAAGCTATATTTGTCTTATAATTTCTTTTCTTATACTCCATTTTTTTCTCTGATGAATATTTGTCTCATTTCCTCAATTTTCTGTTATATATAATTGACATCAATATCAGTATTAACCTAAAACATATTTTCGGAGTAGGAAATTTAAACAGTACAAAAGTGAAATCTATATTGAAATTCCGATTGCCTTTTTTTAAACAATGGTATACTTTAATCACATTCTTCTTCTATTAAGTGACCTATCATCAAAATTTATATGAATTACTTTTACAATGTTATTAAGGGGGTACCCAACACTATACCCCAAAATATTCCTGTCGTTTAATTTTTCTAAAATTTTTTCATTGATAAACTAGGCCAACCTAAACATCTTGTAAAAATTTTAAAAGATTTGAACCATAGGTTTAAAAGATTTGGCAATTCAAATATGGCATCTTTTACATACTAGTATCGGCCAAAATTGGAAGTTTCTGAAATATGGGTATAGGGTTGAATTTGTAAAAAATAAAATAATTTAATCCTAAATTGACAATAGCATAGCTAATAATGATAGCTGAGGAGAATGTTAGTTCACTGATACCCCCTTCTTGTAAGTTTTTTATTCCGGTTAAAAACATTTGCCAGAACTTTAATAGGGGGTATCAGAATTAGCCCCTAAAAGTGAATGATGTGCTTCTATATATATAACTAGTATTTGAAGAAGAATATTTTTTTTGAAAAAAAATGTGTCGTTTAATTTTTTCGTAAAACTAAGCATTTGGAGTGCTATACTAGTCGGTTGTTCGTGCAAATTTTTTTAAAAATTTAACCGTTAGAATTTTTGGAATTTAAGTTTAAATTAGGCCCCACCCTCAAATTGGTTCATTAAATAAGAGCAAAATCTATTCAAAAAGTACATAATGGCCATTATTTTGTTTGTCTTTTGAACTAGGCCTTAGTTATATGGCATGTGAATGTATCATCACAGGGTTAAGTGTCTTGCATCATGATGACTTTTGTGTGACCTTCAAATGTGACCTCAAGGTCAACTTTATGGGTGTTTTTCCGTAAAAAACACAACCATGTAGGCCGTAACTTCTTTGCCTTTTGATCTAGGCCTTACATCTTTGGCATGTGGATGTATCACCATGAGGTGGTGTGCCTTCTTAAAATTTTGACCTTCATATGACCTTGAACTTTGACCTCAAGAACGATATATGTGTTTTTTGGTAAGAAACACTTGTACAGGCCATAACTTTCATGTAGTTATGAATTCATATTTATTTAAAAAAAATCATATAACAAAAGCTTTAATCGACCATACAACAATATGGACACATTTTATGACATTTCAAGCCATTCAATGCACACGGAATACATAATGGACATGTAGTCACATAGAATTGTTTGAAAAGGGAATCGTTTCTATTGAAGCGCAGTGTACGTACTTAAATAAATACTCAACAGACAGCGAAGTGAAAAATTTCTAGGAATCAAACAATAGGAGGAGTTATGCCAAATAACTATATATATACCAATAAAGGGACAGACGGACAGGGGTAAAAAAAAATCCCCCCGCCCCAAACCGACAATCAGTTGCAGGGGAAACAAAAAGATGTAATTGATTTTTGATTTGAGATACGAGCTGTTGAAATTAAAAGCATGACACACCAAAAGTACACATGATACATAGGCAAAAGCTTTAAAGTTGGCAGATGCTTTACATGAGCAAGATTTCAATTTATTGGTCGTTTGGCCAGATTCAAACATATACGATTAAAAAAATAACGTCAAAACCATTGGTGCAAAGAAATTACGGCTTATGAGGGATGAAATAGAGCTGACTGTGCAAAATCCTTATACTGTTAAATCAAGTTCGTTAAACATAGACCATTTTTTAGTATTTCTGCAGAGGTTTATAAATATGACAATTAGATACAACTGATTTTTAGTTAAAAGCACGGCAGTTACAAGCTTCACATTATTTTTGGGCCCCTTATTATGATAGAAAATGATTACTCTATTCGGTAATAATCTTGAATTGAGACTTGAAAATAAACATTTTCACTTGTCACTTGCAATAACATCACACTTTCTTTTTTATATTTATTTCACAATTGCACTTGATAAAAAAAAATCCGAAAGATACACAAACATGACAATGGAACAACAAAAGAAAATAACAAATTTTGCTATCCCTTCAAAATTGAAGTTTGATAAATCGAAAATAGCATGTTCTATTTATATCATACATGTGTAGTTTCAGTTTCAACTATGATTCTAAATATAGACTTTACTTTCCCTAAAATTGCGGACGGAATAGAAGACACCCGTTAATTTTCTACACATGTCACGATAAAGGTTGGAAAAAGATACTAGAAAGATAAAGTTTTTTTTAGATGCATTAAGAAAGCAAAAATATGTGTAGTTTTTTTTGGACTGAATGAGATGTTTTTTTTCTTCTTTTTGCCTTGTTCCGTGACATTTTAATGATGCACTGGTGGTTGAGTAGTCCAAATAATTATGACGTCTGGGACGGCTATTTTTTTCTTTTTCTTGGACGCCTTCTAGTCCAAATAATTATGACGTCTTGAAAGGCTATTATAATTTTTTTCTTTGACGCCTTACATCGACGTAAGGCGTCAAAGAAAAAAATTATAATAGCCTTTCAAGACGTCATACAGTCATTCCCAAAAAATGGGTACAATTCGAATGTAGACACTGTTAAAAAATAAATTTCAACTGAGCAGAGAGAGAGTGTTGTTTTCTTCTGTGTCTATATCTAGTCTGTCATTTTTTTAAATTTTTACTTACACCATTTTAGTTGTTTTCTAGTTTTAGCATTTTTTGTAAGACAAGGTAAGTATGAACGTATCGGAGGTTAGTGTTGTATAAAGTCATCTTAAAAATTGCATTAGAGAAAAACACAAGATTTACATCCAGGCTTATGTGAAATGGGATACATTTACCACCATAGCAAACTGATTTATACGTATTATTCTGTATATATTGAAAGCAAATACCAATTTTAAGGTCTGAATTAATATAGTGTTTAAAAAATAATTCAAATAAGTAGTTTTCACAACTTATTTAGTAATAAATTTAAACTAGTGAAATGTTATGCTGTATAATATTTTAGTTTCATAATACAGCTTTTCAGGAAAAACCCTATTATTTATGTTTTGAATCACTTGTATGTATTTTTTATGCTTGTATTAATCCACACCCCCATCTTTGTTACGGAGGTTGATATCAAACCAGTATCTGAATGCTGATACATAGTAACACTTAACTCTTTAATGCTAGCTTTTCTAAACAATTTATTGACATTACAAACTAAAAAACTGTTTTCTCTCAAGTTATATGTTTCTTTTAGTCAAATGGACTTGTTCTTGTCAAAATCTCCGTAACGATTCATGAACTTTCACTCAAAAATATGTTTTACCTAAACCGAATACTGTTCAACTTAATTGTATTAGCTCTATACAGATAATGTCATCTTCCTTCACACCATAATGTATGTATTATACTCAACTATGAAGTTTTGGAGTCAAAATAGTTTCATTTCGAAAATTTCTATCCTTCGTAACGACATTTAAAACCTCCATAACGGACAATTCCAGTTCTTACCAACAGCAAACATATAAATGAATGTAAATATTGGAATTAAATGACAAACAAGACAACAGAATTAAACATTTTTCTTAGTAAATCGTTATCTAAAAAGAGTAAAGTCCTGTTAGAGAAAAAAACAAACTTTTTTTCCTTAAATTTCTATCCTCCGTAACGTAAATCAATGATGTCGTCTATGATTGACATCACCTTTTGATTTTTATTAGTGATAATTGATGAACTGATTTGGTATCTATAACAATGTACAAGAATTTCAATTGGTATGATCGTGTTTACATGCATCTTTAGATTTTTTTTATTTGCATAACCTCCGTTACATTGATGAGTCCTAAATCATCTTGAAAATGTTTGCCATAAACCGCTGTTAAAGTTATGATTGTCGTCGTAATTACACAAGTTGTGTTGTAGATTATTTTAAATCTAAGAAAATGGCTGATATAACGTTATAATGTTGCTCACTTATTAAATATTCGAAAGAAACCAAAGATATAGATTTAGGAATTCGATATACCAGATAAAAGATAACCCAAATTCATTGAAATCACTCGTAATATTTCCAATGACTCCAGATTACCTTCGTTATACAAATGAAGATAAATTGTAAGACAAACTAAATAATAATCATAATAAAAAACAACAAATAGTAAGTTTGAATTTTTGGCAATTTTTTGTCATGGATTTATTAGGACAGTACAACTATTTATCAACCGGCCTATGAATTTGCATTCATCGACAATGTCTCATTAATGTCCAAGATTAAAACATTGAAGGGCAACCATCATATGTTTTCTCCAAATGGCAACTGGGCTACCAGACGCCAACTGTAATAAATTCAGCCAAATGCTAACAAACTTGTTTGTAAGCATCGCCAACAAAATTTATCAATCCATGACAAAAAAATTTAACACACAAAACAAATGAAAAAACCTAGGTTTTGAACAAACATCTCAAGTTAAACAGAGTTCAAAAACTAAACATCAGTTCAATGAAGTATATCAACTATACTGTACAACAGTTCAACGAAGTATATCAACTATACTATACAACAGTTCAACGAAGTATATCAACTATACTTACAACAGTTCAACGAAGTATATCAACTATACTATACAACAGTTCAACGAAGTATATCAACTATACTATACAACAGTTCAACGAAGTATATCAACTATACTTACAACAGTTCAACGAAGTTTATCAACTATACTATACAACAGTTCAACGAAGTAATCAACTTTACTGTACAACAGTATAAACAACTTGCACAACAACAAAAAATTATTCACTATGTATTTACAACTAACAACAAAATTGTTGTATCTTCAACAGAGCTTTCAACTTGATACATGCTTTTAACAACTGAATAAATTATTCAACTGACATACAACTTCATGAGTACATGCACGATGGCTTACAACTTAAAACAGTTTAAAGTTCAACTGGATATAAAAATCTGTTTGGATACTTAATGAACAACTCTAATGCTGACTGAATAGCATTAATAAATATGTCATTGCCAATATAAGACAGATGTACGCCATCATCAGCAAAAAGAGTTGGATGGATATCATCAAAATCAGTATGTTTAATAGCCTTGCCCCCAACTTTGTGTAGGTAAGATCTAACACCCCTATTTACACGGGCTCTAGACCGTTCTATTGCCTTTTTATTCATGGCATTCCTCCAAATTCGCCTTGGCAAAATGTATGACCAAATAACAGTTGTGTTTGGTAACGATGACATTAACTGACGTAAAGTGTCCTTAATATTATATAAAAGTTTACCATTTTGAATGTTACATAAATCATTACCACCGCAATGAATAAGAATTATTGAAGGTGGCGGTCTCCAATTCAACAATGCAGTTATAATAGAAGGAACCATGTCCCATAACATTCCTGAATGACCTATCCACACAATACTGTAACCAAGTTTTTCCAGACCCAGATCAATACCAGTTGCTCTAGTTTGAGTGTGTTCAGATGCCTTTTTTACCAAAGATGAACCAATGATCCAAATGTCATTTTTTGCTGAAAGCAAAATTAAATATTAGGAATTCTAATGTAGCGCTGAAATGATGACGACATCCAGCGACCCATGGTTTTAATCTGATTTTCAGTTTTACCAGACATAAAGGCTGACGTCGCTGCTCCTATTCTGAACGAATGCGTATTAAATCTAGATGTGTTTAAACTCAAAAACTTGAGTCCTTTGTTTAAAACAGTCTGAAACTGAAATCTTGTCAATGATTTCCCATTTATATGGCAAAAAAGAGGACCATCATTTCCAGGTCTAATTTGCAAAAAGGCTTTCAAACTTTGTAGAGGACAAATCTCATTTGATTCATTTGTTTCCACAACTAAAGTAGTGGATCTCCCTTTTTGATCAGTTTTTGAAAATTTTATCGTAACAAACAGCTGATTTTTTACATGGTCAATATAAACATCCCGCCTATGTAAAACATGCTCTAGCATAACATTCGTTGTAATGGCAAATTCACTCACACGTAAAAAAGCAGCAAAAGCTAAGTTAAATGCTGTTTGAAACAATATTGTTTCATATCTTGAAGAGCACACGTGCCTCAAAGCCACATTTAATCTAATCAAAATATCAATAGTCAAAGGTTCCCGAAGATCTTTAGACTTGTAAAGTCTATCACAACCACCCAAAAGTTTCTGAATGATAAAAGATTTAGTTAAATCTTCATTCCCTTGAATTTTTAATTTGTAACTTATTCCAGATATATATGATCTAATTGTAGATGATGAATAATGATTTAGTGACAAAAAACCAATATAACGAATAATTTGTCTGTTACTTGGTGGCCAACTAAGGGGAATAGAATATTCCACCCTGAACATATTGAACGAATGCAATGCATTTTCATAAACATTTCTGGTACTTTGAGAAATTGAATAATTCAACAATTTTGAAGCTTCTACATCAAAAGATCTAAGAATTCTTGTGGAATTGTCTGTGGCGTCGGGTCGGCGTTGCTCGTTACTTCTCTGAACTTCTTCATCTGTCCACGAGATAAAGCATCAGCAATAAAATTATCTTTTGAAAAAATATGCAACGCTTTAATTTGAAAATTGAATAATAATGTCCACAAAACTATTTTTCTCAACAAAAACATAACCCTGTCATTTTTTGAAGATTTTGAATTTAAAATTGCAACAACAGCCATATTATCACAATGAAAAATTATCTTCTTATTCGTAAACCTTTCTTTCCATAAATAGATGGCCAAAGCAATAGGTATAATTTCCAAATAAGTAATGTCACTTAATAAAACTTTGCCCCAATTATATGGCCATTGTAAAATTGCCCATGACCCATTTAAATAAGCTGCACAACCCAGTGAATGACCACCTGCACTGTCTGTATACAAATGTAAATCAGCATTTGAAACCCAGTCTAAATCTTGGATATATGTATAGCCATTAAATTCTTTAAGAAAATATTGCCACATTTGCAAATCATCTCGTATTCCTTTGGTCAATCTTATAAAATGATGAGGTTTTTTAACATTTTTAAAAGAACCATATAAACGCCTCAAAAATGCTCTACCAGAGGGAAGAGCCCTTGCACAAAAAGCCAACGAACCCGTTAAAGACTGCATTTCTTTCAGAGTAATTTTTCTTTTTTCCAATACCCAATTTATCTGATCTTTAAGTTTTTCAATTTTATCATCTGGTATTCTAACCAACATCTCATCTGAATCAATTAACAAACCTAAATACTCTAGTTTTGTGCAAGGACCTTCAGTTTTTTCATTTGCTATAGGAACTTCCAAGCTTGAACAAACATTTGAAAATGCAGTCATAAGAAAAAGACAGTCATCTTTATAAGCTTCTCCAACAAATATAAAATCATCAAGATAATGATCCAAATTTTCAGAATGCGTTTTATTTTTAACTGACCAATGTAAAAAGGTTGAAAATTTTTCAAATGTAGCACAACTAATAGAACATCCCATGGGCATTGTTTTTTGGATATAGTAAAGACCATTTAGTTTGATGCCAAGTAAATCAAAATCACCAGGATAACATTTAAGTAAAGGAAATGCGGATTTAATATCCATTTTTGCCATTAAAGCCGATTTCCCCATTCGTTTAACAATTTTGACTGCATTGTCAAATGATGAATAAGTGACCTTGGTAAACTGAGTATCAATAAAATCATTGATACTTTCATTTGGTGGGTAAGACAAATGAGTTATCAATCTAAGTCCACCAGTTTTCTTAGGAACTAAACCAATAGGAGAGCACCGAAGATTTGAAATAGGTTTATGTTTGAATGGGCCTGCCATTCGACCTAATGATATCTCATTATTTAACTTCTTTTGAGCTTCAATAGGGTTTTTCAAAACAGACAACAAATTTCTATATTCACATGAATGTCTAGGACCTTCGTAATGAATTTTAAAACCATATTTAAATCCATTCAAAAGTTCAACAGCGCTTTGCTTATCATGATATAGTTCCAGAAGCTTAGATAGTTCATTTACATTAACCGGAGACTTTCCTAAGGCCCAAATATTAAACTGGTCTGGATGTAGTTCTGAAAAATTGTAAATTATCTCTTGTTAAAACCACCTTTTGGGTTTTGTCTATTATCAGAGTTGTTTACGAAAGGTGTAATGTTATTTCTCTTAAACCTAGATGGACCAGTATTACCTTCATTGTCCATATAGCGACGACATCGTAAAGCAGGATGATTAAAACCACATTTGAGACATGCATGTCTGTATTGGCAATTGCGTTTATTGCAAAAACCTTTAAAATTAAAATCATAACATTTATAACCAACATTAGCCTGCTGTTGTTTTTGAGAATTGTTAGTTAAAATACGCAACCACAAAAAACCGTCTATGGATGACCATTTTTTTGTATGATCCCTTGATACTCTCAAACGAAATTGTTGGTCATAAGAATACCATTTTGCAACAGGGTGATCAGTCGCTGCACCCCTTATTATGGACATATATGAGAAAAGTTCACTTGCTTTTCAAGGATGCCTTTCAATAAGGACCTGGGCATAAGCAATAAAACAATCAGTCCAATTCTCAACAGAAGTAATAGTAAGGTTATTCTTAACTTTGTTTTGTATTACCAGCATACCGTCATTAATGCCAATGGTGTTTTCATTTGTTTGACTGTTGAAATTGTTGCGATGCATAAGGGACAAATCAATATATTCAAAATTCCAAATCTTATCCTTAAGCTTTTGACTTATAAATACATCAACCTCATTAAAACCAGGCATCATTAGAGGTTCATCAAAAACATCAATAACCTCACCTAAGGCAGCTAATTGAGGTTCATTCTCCTGCAATTCTACATCTGGTTGCAAGGCAACTAATTGAGGTTCATCAACCCTCCGTCTTCTTACTACAGGGGCATCTTCATCAACCTCAACTTGGGGACGCCTTCTCTCATTCCTAACTGGTGGTTGCTGTTGTTCCATAGGAGCCCTTCTAATACGAAGTTCTCGACCTCCTACAACCGGGTCCTGCCGACGACGTCTGCCTCTACCCCTTGGCATTGTTATACACTATTATAATTATAAAAACAGATTAGATACATACATCAAGTATTAAAAGACTTAATCATATTTCAAAATATAATTTCAGGTTCTTAATAATCATTCAATTTAGATAAATTAAATACCACATATAACCCACTACGTTGTCTTCAATAACATTAATACATTTGAATGCATTAAACAACTGAAGTTTGTAAGTAAACACAATTAAAACAAGTGCAATGTTCTTTTTAACCAAATAAAACGTCGTTATAAACAGCAAGTTAAATTACCAAGCTGATTTAATTATCCGCAAATTAATAACTTATAAAAGATGAACGTGTATCAAATTAAACATTAGCGGACATGTAAATGTTAATACGGCTTACACTACAAACATGTAATTACCTGTTTAAAGAATATCGCTCATACATTACAATCAAAACAAATATATCATCTGTATCAAAGCATTTTAATTTAAAAGCTATTTAAATGCTATTCAATGATTAATATATGTGTGCACAAATGTAACTATTAAATAATAGTCTACATGTACTTCGTATAAATGCTATCCAAGTACGCGATACATTGAATTAAGAATCAAACTATTGCAATAACAACTTTAAAATAAAATAAAATTATTCTTAACAAAATACAGAAATAAAATCATTCAGAAAATTCAACTGCAATAACTATATCTATTTATCAATAAAACATATGTACTTATCTTATGTCTGAATCAGCCTATCCTTTTGTGTTCCTTCAGTTCAAATCACGCAATGAACAAATCACGAAAAGCATGCAATTTTATACCAAATAAAAGCGGGAAAACCGCTTATGAAATTATGTAGGTAAATGAAAGACGCTCAAGTCCTTCAAAATTAAAGAAAAGATAACTCAAGTTTAGCAGACGATAATCTTAATTTATTAAATTGATTTAATGCTTAATGATTAAATCTTAATAATAGGGAAAAAACAAGTTAACCTACCTTTCTCAAAACAACAATTTTTTTCTCAAAATCTGTATTTTGTTTGTCTGTTTTCTTTATAATAAATGATGTCTGCTACAAAAATGACTTTCGGCAGTGTCGACAGCCGCTGATATTGATAAAAAAGTCTGACAACTTAACTGTAAATAACTGCGTCACGGAGGTAATTTAAACGGAGGTTAGTTTTATTTACATTATACATGGAAATATGTAACAATATTGTTGAGTTGCTTTCTCAAAACTGATTATTGAGAAGCTTTATGGGTGCTTTCAATGAAATAATCATCATTTTGATAAGTTCTTGGTTAGTGCGTTCCAAAATACGCGTTACGTAGGTTGGATTCTTATATGCGACAATCGAAAAAAAGAGAAAGAGAAGATTTTTTTTTATTTTTCGTTTCATTGCAATAAAAGTTAAAGGCAGGATTTTGAAATTTGATGTATCAACTTTGCTTAAAGTCACATTGGGCATGATTTCCAATCATATAAATATGTTTTGACTGTACCTAAAGATACGTTACGGTAGGTTATACGTTTATCGGCGACATTGGTTTAATGGGTAAATCAAAGTGTATATTATAACGTTTGATTCTAAAATATTTTTGTGGATAAAAATCAATATAGTGTCAAATAAAAAAAGCAAATCTAATCATGATTTAGATGAAATAAAGTATTTTAATTCACACCGATATTTGGAGTTTTTCTTGGCGACATTCGGAATTCGTGTGATTTCCGTATATTGAATAGAAAATCACACAAATATATTTACGATATACATCACAAAAGAATTTAATTTTATTTTAGTATACATATTAATCACTTAGCACACAAAAAAGATTATCTGTGACATATGTTAAGCTTGCATTTTGTGGAAATTTTGTAATTGTACCCATTTTTTGGGAATGACTGCATAATTATTTGGACTAGGACGCCTTCCTCACAGAAAAAAATTAAAATAGCCTTGCCAAACGTCATAATTATTTGGACTAGTGGTTGAGTATCCCTCTGGGTATCTTCAAACTTTTTACATGAATATAAATCATTCAAAAAATATTCAATTGCACTTTAAATAATATGACAGCAATTATAAAATCATGAAGAATTCGTTATCTTTTTTTACATTACTACATGTATTACTAAGGCCATAGTGTATTTTATTTAAAAATACCAGTTTCGTTTAACAAAAAAAAAAGTATGAGAAGTCAATTCAGTTTTGATTTAATCAAGTTGATAAGAAGATCTACAAACATAAGATTGTGTAATTGTCCAGGGATTCTTATTTATTTGGTTAAAATTTTATTGTCGGAGGGAGCTACCATTTGAGAGGAGGGTAGGAGCCCGGGGTCCTGATTCCGAAATCCCGGCTTAAAAACATGAAATCCGGAGGTCCCGAATTAAGATAAATTTAAATCCCGACATCCCGATATCCGAAAATAGAATTTCGGATCTCGAAAGGGTCAATCCCTAAATCTTAACATTAGAAACACTCTATCCCGGAGTCCCGATAAAGGTCATATCCACCCTCATTTGAGGAGGGGGGCTTGGATGAAATTTGAAAAAGGCAAGACAGGCTTTGGAACAAACAAAGGCAGGATCAGTAATTTAGCATAACAGGATGACAATTTATGAAAACAATTTCAGTAAAACTAATGAAAATTACAGGTCCGTATAGAATGAAAAAAAAAAATGCAGGACAATATAATGATGAGTTCAACTATAAAAAAAAATGCAGGACAAAGTTTTATAAATCCTACCCCCCCCCCCCCCCCCCCCCCTCTTAATTTCAAATGGTAGCATCCTTAGACTTTTTGCACTTTATCTCATTTTATTTAAGACCTACATGTAGGCATTGCCAAGTAAAAAACGAAAACAGTTATGGTCCCTTCTCTTTCTGCTTCCCTCCTTTTCAAACGTCCTTGTTTTCTTTTGGTAAATTTATTTCACTTTGAAATTTCCCATATATGAGGCAGGCATTACCTTTAAATGGGGACGAAGTCTGTATGAATTATTTTTGTAACTTTTAAATATTTGTTAAAACAAGACACGGAAATACCGTAACGTTTCCGATTTTGGTTCTGTTGTTAGGGATTTAAGTTGTGACGTTATTCAAGTTATGACGTCATATGCAATATAAACAAAGAAACGCTATCATCAGGTAACGTTTTTTCATTTCAAGGAATTATTAAAAATGAAATTGGTATTGCGTTCCTTGCTATTTATATATACTAGACTGACAAATATATATTTTACTCAAAGATTCATACAAACGAGACCGGAAAAAGGAAGTACATTGTACATTTCTGCGCAGGTCTGGGATTTCAAAATATGACATAAAAAAAATTGAACGATTTTGAGTTCATTAGTACAATGAAAAATTCGGGAAATTTTCCCGAATTTTTTTTTTTTATTGAATTTTCTACTGTTATTGGGGACTACGTCCCCATATTATGTCTCATTGAAGATTCTTTTATTGAAAATGATTAACTTTAAATGATTTTTAAGGATTAAATTAATAACAAAGGGTGTACAGCTGGTCTTAGCAATAATGTATCATTATAACATGATAACATTCTGATCATGATCTTTTAAACGCTTGCATATTGTACATAATTTTAAAACGCAGCAATGAATCAGACTATGAGTAAGAGTTATTTTTTCTTAGGTGTTCTGTACCCCCTTAAGTCAGATTATTCGGTGCTTGAAACGGTTTTGCCAGATGTATCTATCTTTATGCGAATCCCTCTACACTTGTTTATCTGATATGATAATCTTTGAAGACGGTCAACACATACTAAGGCCGGAACCGGATATTTTTTTTTAATGCGGGGTCGTCTTTGACGGAAAGCTAAGACAATCCAAATCACAAAGGCATGCATGATTTTTACATATATTGAAGGTAGTCAAACAGCTGTAAAACAAAATGGTTATCTTACTCTTATTAACAGACCGCAATATATGCTTTATGAGTTTGATATATATATATTTAAGCTCCATTAACATGTCCATCATCGGTGAAATTTGTTTGCGGTGAAGATGGCAACTCATACCGTAATGCCTGCTTTGCAAGAAGAGCGTAAGTAATCTAATGTTATTTTTAAAATACTTGGTACTCGTCCTCTGTTCTGTTTTTCTCCCTTTTTTATTTTTTTTTATCTGCTTCCTCATTTGAAATAACAAGTTATATAGCATGAGTAACGAATAAGGACAGAGAAAACTATACTCGATAGATTTCCCACAATAAATCTTATAGCGTTTAGTTTTCTGATTTCGTGAATGCCTATATCAGTAACATGATTACCTACAAAACATGAAAACTACACGTTATCATTTGCATGCGTCCAACGAGCTTTTCAAGTTTTACCTTCATCCGGAAAGCCCAAAGTCGAATATTTGAAATCCAAGGATGTATGGGAACAGTTGAAGATCTTTTTGACTACGAAATGGCGGGAAAAAAATGGTCAAATCCATCAAAGGTCAACTTTGCCTTTCATTTAAGCAATAAATTCGCTTCAAGGAACAAATACATTGCAAACATAGAAGTATAGATTATAACATGGCCTTTTCCATATTGGCCCTGGTATCATCCCGAGACTCCCATATCGGCCTCGAGGCTTTAGCCGAGGGCCGATATGGGTCGAGGGATGATACCAGGGCCAATATGGAAAAGACATGTTATAATCTATTTATCACATATCTAAGTTCTGCAGAATAGAGACACAAAGTTCAATTATACCAATTTAATGAAACATAACAGGTTAAATTTTAAACTTTGTATCACAAGAGTGTCGTCAAGGACGCAATGACGTGACGTCATTTTGAATTAGGGCACAATATCAATATAGTTTTTTTTGCCCCGGGCAATTTTGAGGTTATTGCATATGCAAAACCCAACGTATTCGTAACAAATATGTGATAAAGAAAATTAGTCCATTCAGTTAGGAAGATATCCAGCACTTAAGTAAAAGAAGGAAATCAATAGCTTTGAATATATCAAAATGTTATCATTGCTTTATTTGTAAACAATTTTTCAGAAATGATTTGATCTATTTCAAAAATGTTTTTTTTAAATATTAGTCTTATTTCATATGTAATGCAAAATCATACATATTCCTGTCTTTGTCTGTTTCCCTTAGGACGTTCTGCTTTGTCTGATATTATGATATTTTTGTCTTGAAAAAACTCCATCGCTCTTATTCTATACATTTCAAACATTTGTTTACGTGTTAAGGTTAGACCTCTACAATTGCAAATGGGTTATTGATTTGGTAAATACTAGGATAAAAGTAAAACAACTTCCTAATCCCCTTCACAAATATGACGTATAAACGTATTTTAACAGGAATAACATGAATGATGTAAATTTAGATAAGCCGATTATTTTAGAGCAAACAATTTAATCCAAGTTTATATTCCCGACCAATGCCTTGTCATTTTTTTTTTATTCAGGAGTATTTTAAATTGAATGTTATATGACTGTTGTCTTTATATTTTTCTTTTGTCAATGGTGATATGAGTTTTATTTTGATTTCCTACTGACATCAGATATCTTTTCTATTTTTCATTTATTGTTTTAAAAGAGATATTGAGTGACAAATTGTTTACTTTAACTTATGCAAAACATATAAAGTTGACACTAAAATTATGAAACATCGTGTCATTCCGAAATATGTATATACTATAATTGTCCCCTAAAGGCCCTTGGGCTGATATCGGTGTCTCGGGATGACACGACATATGACACGGATTTTGCCATTTATTATTCTCTATTTAAAAGCCAGAAATATATACAGATGTTAACACGCTTAAATAGTTATCAAAGGTACCAGGCTTACAATTTAAAATGACAGACGCGCGTTTCGTCTACATAAGGCTCATCAGTGACACTCAGATCAAAATAGTTAAAAAGCCAAATAAATACAAAGTTGAAGAGCATTGATGACCCAAAATTTCAAAAAGTTAAGCCAAATACGACAAGGTCATCTATGCCTGGCAGCAAGAACAGGGATTTCAACAGATCAACATCATTCAAAAAAGGAGATTTGCTTGAAGGAGTTGGAATCAGTTTCAAACTAAGGAAAAAAACCTCTCAACGGATAATTTTTATATATTATTATTCACTTATTTTCAGAAATACAAGAATAGAGTGTAATAAGAAATGCCCCTGTAAATCATCTTGTACATCATCATGCTCAAATACTTACCAACCAGTTTGTGATAGAGATGGAAAAACATTTTTTAATGAATGCTATGCAAGATGTGCGTAAGTATAAATTTTGTAGATAAAAAAGAAAAAAAAAACGATTATATATTTATAATATCTTTACTACCTCAATTCAATTTTTGTCCTGACTATGTTGAGTTATTTCCCACAGAACAAGCACTCAATTTTCAGTCAGTTTTCGTAAATATATTTTGACCCCAATTGGCATCTACAAATGACTAATTCATTTATATCTATTAAACAATGTGTATACTACAGTGTAACCTGCCTAATCCGAAACCTGAGTATCCTGCTTTAACCGACATATTTTCATGGTCCCAACATATGCCTAGTTTTGCAGACAAAATTGAGCATTTCGACACCCTACTTTATCTGACATTTTTGTCTTGTCCCTCAGTGTGTTGGATAAGACAGGTTACACTGTAATTATAATATTAGGTGACAGTACAAAACTCTTTCATATATCACATACATGTACAAAGCTGGTTTTCTAAATTATCAAACAGTGAATGTCTTTTTATACTAACGAATACACGTTTAACTATTTCAGATTTGCTACAGTGAAGTGTCAAAATCGATGTCCATGCGAGACATCTTGCAAATCCTTTTGTAAAGACAATTATAAACCAGTGTGTGGAAGCGACGGAACAACCTACAACAACGAATGTTTAGCTAGATGTGCGTAAGTATATACACTTATTTAAATGAAGCATAAACATTTATGGTATAGAACCACTAATTCAGGCCCGATCGGAAAGAATATACAAGAAAGTGGTACATATTTTAAACAAAATAGTTCCTACGCATATGTGTATATTTGTCATGGCATTAAATGAAAGCTTCGGGACTTGGGAACACTGTAGACTTTTTGTTGAAAGGTTTATTCGAATAATAAAGAAGAATATGACATTTTTATAGGAGGGCACATTTGGCCCGCTGTTCAGATCAGAAGTTCCTGTTTTTGTACTATCAAATTGCCTGTAAAGTAGCCATTAATGCTTGAAATAACAGAATTTAACATAGAAAGAAATAAGGCTATGAATCGGTGGTTTTAAACTGAAGTATTTTTTGTTGAGGAGTCAGTTATCACAATAAGTTAGTTTTAATATGGAAGTTTAACGCTGATCAGTTATACATTTTTCTTGCCGTATAATTCAACAAAGTTGGGAAAGGGTGTCAAGAATGTTCAAATGAAAGACAACAGCCGACAGTCGAGACTTCCTAGTTTGAAGAATCCAGACATGTCAAGGTGTGTTATACCACCAAAAATCCATTTCTGACTTTTATACCGTCAATAAATATTGTTGTTCTCAAAATTTTGAAGCCAATTGTATTCTATTTTACTTTAAAGGTGGATGTTCTGTTCTTATTTGTATAGGTATAGCGACACATAAGCTTTATTGATCTAGATATACTAGTAAACAGAAACCAATGCAAAAAAATTCCGAAAAAAATGAATGTATGACCTTTTTATCTTTGACTTCATTACTGAAACTAGGACATCATATGGCAAGCTTATTATCATTCTGCAGTAGTTATCATAAGTTTAAATAGTACACGATTGATGGATTTAACTCTATGATTAGTTTTGTAGACGAAAAGCGCATCTGGTGTACTCAATTTTAAGCATGGTATCTTTGCTTTGTTTATGGTTTTTGTTTTTGTTTCGAAAGTCTGTTGCTGTTATGATTATTTATTTATTCACCTCTAATTACACATAAATTGCTTTCAATTTAAGAGGTATGACCATTAAATGTGACAAACCTTGCCCATGTGAAGCATGCAAGTGCCCAAATCTACCATTTCCAGTGTGTGGTGCTGATAACAAACAGTACAAAAACATGTGCTTTGCTAAATGTGCGTAAGTATGAGAGCGTGATTGCACCACATTTACACATAAACCAAAGTTTTGTAGTTTGTCGAATCTTTGTTTATTATGATAATTTCCCATGCACTCCACCAAATTAAGGGCAACCAGATAAAATAGAAAATGATTATATAGTCTTTATATAAAAAAAACATTTGTTCACATTTCAAAGTTTACGGATTCATGCAGTTTTATTTTACTAAATTTCTATTTTGTGTAAGATGCCTGATTATGTTTGGGAGTTTGAATATTAACTCTAAGTGTCTAACGTCAACACTCATCGGTAGTTTGACAGTTTAGCTGATTGATTAGAACGCCGACTTTTTTTATTATCTAATAGTGTTTTGTAATGGGCATATGATAGTGCAGTTTTAACTCATATTTTGTATATTAATATTTTACAGTTTTACATAAATTATTTTAAAAAAGTCAGACGATAAAAACAAATTGTTTTTGTGAAAATATATTCATATATTTGTATTTTCGTTCCAGAAATGTGGATGTGTCTTGTATTCCTAATTGTCCATGTCAAAGATGGTAGAAACAAAAAGAAATTATATAATGAATTTGTGTACACTCTATTGGTAATAAGGTTAATAATAAAATAAAAGCGTGCTTTAATTTACACATAATGGATTCTCTTTATTTTCATTTCAATGATAAAAAGTAAAATCACAAAAATATTGAACTCCGACGAAAATTCAAAACGGAAAGTCCATAATCAAATGGCAAAAGCATGTGATAAAACACACCAAACGAATGCATTGACAACAACTGTCATATTCCTGACTTGGTACAGGCATTTTCGAATGTTGGAAATGGTGGATTGAACCTGTTTTTATAGCGCTAAACCTCTCACTTTTACGAAAGTTGCATCAAATTCCATTATATTTTTAACGATGCGTGAACAAAACAGACATAATTGTCAAAATAGGGATACAGCAGTCATTACCGTGTCAAACGACAGATTCACGACAAGACATTCAACCGAATTATAGAATTTAAAAATCATAACCAGCCTGCTTTATTTGCCTCGGAGACACAATTCAACGATGCCGCAAGAGTTTTTATATTACCTAAAAGAAACAAGCTGTCGAGATTTTATGGTAGCATATTCAGATATATTCAAGATGCACACAATAAACCAGATATAATATTCGGAGGCTGTAGAAGTCGGTTAAAAAATGCTAAGGTCATTTTCAGTAAATATGACGTATTGTTTGCGAATGATCGAGATATCAATTGGCTATCCAAAGCTATCTCCTTATCCAAAGCTATAAAAGTTTTGTAGACATTAAGTTGATCATCCAATAAAATTGAGAATGGAAATGGGGAATGTGTCAAAGAGACAACAACCCGACTAAATAAAAAACAACAGCAGAGGGTCACCAACATGTCTTCAATGTAGCGAGAAATTCCCGCACCCGGAGGCGTCCCTCAGCTGGGCCCTAAACAAATATATACTAGTCCAGTGATAATGAACGCAATACTATTTTCCAAATTGTACACAAGAAACTAAAATTAAAATAATACAAGACTAAAAAGGCCACAGGCTCCTGACTTGGGACAGGCGCAAAAATGTTTGTAATTGTTATCAAATTCACATTTTGTCCAAAAGGAATGTTTTGAAAACTTCAAATTTAGAAATTTAGTAAATATAAAATCAATACATTCTACACGATTATGAACTTATTATTACTTTTATGCAAACTAAAAATATCAGACCAGTCATAATAATTATGTGGAAAAACAAGGGCACATCTGAAAAATTAAGGGAATAAATATGACTTCATGTCTGTGTCAATTTAAGGCGGAAGAACTCTACCGATGTTCCAATGTCGTGTTCGATGAGGAAAACAAATTAAGGTAATTACACAGACACTGAAGAATTATATGAACCTCAAAAGGAGCAATATTGGGTGATTCATACATTTTAAAATGTAACTATCAGTAACAGAAACAAACGTAAAACCCCCATATCAGACGACTAAACTGTTATATTTGTGTATCTAAATATCTAAAAACATAAACACATGTCGCTAGTGAGTTGAGACATAAGCACATCGTATCAGTTAACCAATTCGGGAAGGAGACTGCAAAACTTATAACTCCTTCCTCGTGAATCTATAACAGTAGTCTGGTTTATAAAAAAACTTAGTTAGTCTTCCTTATAACTCAGGTATAGCTTTCATTTCGTATACGTAAAATGATATTACCAAATGAAAGCTGAAGAACTGAAGATTACTTTAGAACCTTGGTGAAAATTACTTTTAGATACTGAAAACATAAATGAAATATCAGATCAGAACATTTTCAAAGTCACAACTTCAAGCAACTAGTAGGCTAAAATTTGCAATTAAATGTATGTTAATTTGTTTAAGCAGAAGTCAGGATATTACTTTATTTGAATTAAAGACAAAATGGTATGCATGCTTGAAAATCAGATTTTTAAATAGACGGCAATACGCTTCGTGGTTTATTTCATAAAAACCGATAACAGCATCAAAAGATGATTGAATGATTGTGTAAATTGCAAAGAAAGTTATTCAAGAAATAAAATCGATAACTTCCCTGGCAAAGCAGCGATACCATGGCCAAAAAGTCAAACGTTTACCAACAGTTACATTCAGATAACTTTACTTTAGGCATCAACCACCGTTAAAAAATAAGAAATAACTTAGGTTAACTAGTGGAGGCAGCAGTAACCATAGGGACATTCTTGATGGTTTTATTGTAAACATCAGTGTTACATCAACCTAAAAAAGTCAGTCCAGTCAAAAAACATTCCAATATTATGAATTAACATATCCATGCGACTGTAACATTTGATGGTAGTTGAACTCATCAATATACGGGAGACGCAGGATATAAACTAATCATAGATACCAGGATTTAAACTGTGTACACCAGACGAGCGTTTCGTTTTCAAAACTTCAATTGATTCATCAGTGATGTACAAATCAAACAGTTTAAGATGGTCAAATAAAATACGACGTTGAAAATCATTGAGGACCCAAATGTAATGTATACAGTTAAAGCAGACATTATTTTGATTAACAATTTGGCCGCTTTGTATATTTGTATTTCCCAAGTTGTGCTTCAACTACAGCCCATCAGGTTGCGGTACTATTCGCTGTGTTTAACATCCATTGGTAGCGTTTGCTTGTTTTCTGTTCTTTGGATGGGTTTTCATCTCTTTCACACATTCCCGTTCCTATTCTCTATTGTATATTCCGAAATAGGATATGTTTTTGTAACATACCTATATCATAGGCCGACACGCTAAGCCGCATTTAAAAGTTTTAGTTCGCGACCGCTATAAGACCGCTATAAGACATTTCCCACTATCCACACACATTATTCTTAAGACTATTATTTGCCCTATTCTTTCATGCCGATTGCTTAACAGAAAAGCAGCATTTATCTATTGTGAAATATTAGGTTGAACCCAACCGGGGTTACGATCTACTACACTCGAGTGTGATACGCTACCCTTAAGAATTTGACCAAACGCAAATAATATTCTTCGATTGACTTACTGTTTTTTTATAGTGCTTGACGCTTCTTTCAGCTTTATTGAATTGAGGAAGCCGGAGTTGATAGAGAAATTGCGGGGAACGTATTAAGCATTTATAATTTTAAGTTGCGAAATGTTTTCAGTAGATGGAAGATAACCCTGAAACATGTCCTTTATACATTTACAATGACATGGTAAAATACATATGCTAAGTACATTCAAGCATGAATTATCTGGCGACTTTGTTAATCATCTTTTTTCATTGTTTGGCCAAATTAATGTTTGCTCGAAAGCTCGTCAATATGTCTCCTATTATAGGGAATATATAAAACAGATTTGCAATGGTCGGTGACAAAACGAGCACTTTGTCATACAATTGTTAGATATTTGTTGTGTTTGCCCGGAGATAATTGCAATGGTAAGAATCAATTATATAGAGTTTTTCCTAGTACATGGGAGATAACCCTGTTTTAAACACGTCGCATTTATAATTTCAAAGGCATGTTAAATACTATAGTTATTCCAAGTTCAATTATGTATGATTTATCACGCTTTGTTAGATGTCTCTTTCAGTGTCTGTCAAATTAATGTTTACGTTTTAATTAGTGCATACGTCTTATGATGGTAATGGCGGATGTACATAAGACAAATGCAAAATGCTACAATGGAAATTTTAAAGTTTAATATTTGCTTTACATTTCGTTGGAATTTTATGCAGATTTGCAAAAATCTTTATGCATATACCCAGTAGGTGAAAACGCGGAAGTAACTTGAAATAATCATTGTACTTGAAAATTGTAAGTACTGCCTATCATTTCTTCTACTCTGTAGTTTATAATTACGGTTGAAGTTATAAAAAAATATTATTAGTTAGCTCCTTAAACAATAAGGAAGAAGTAAAAAAAAAAGATCTTTTTACAATAATAAGCTAAAAAAACTGAACTATTAAAACTGTTAAACACTGACGTCAGAATTCATTTTAGTTAAAGCGTTTTTATGCGAAATTGGTATGACGTTAAGCACGTTATTGCGTCAATGCCGTGAAATGCGACAGAGCAATTTGATAAATAGCTCTTCTATGAAATCTAATTAGTTCAGCTTTATGAAATTTATATCCAAAGATTAGGCAAGTATTACTGTTTCCAAAAATATAAAATAATATTCTTTAACTTTTCGTAATAGTTTCAAATAATGATACAAATATTGCCAAAACGTCAAAAATATGCGTGTCAGACGTAACAAATTATTCGCAAAATAACTTTTGCGGGAATTTTCGAGGTCTAAGAAAGAGTTTAAAATCCGCGAAAATTCGCATGAATGATAAACGTTATATATGATTTATGAAGTCATTGCTGTTTTTTGTGTTGATAGAATGGTCAAAGCTATGTTTTTCAAAAATGAATAATCTTCGCTATGGTCAGGTTTCGGAAAATGGTAAGTTATCAAAAGTCATCGTCTTTTAAAATATCAGATGATATAAAATTTTGTTTTCAGAAATTATTCCTACAAAAGTGCTTAGATAGACCATTTTAAATCCGGAATTTAACAGCACTCGCACCACAAGTAAAAACGCATTGGCTTCGGGAAAATGTCTTGCAAGATTGTCCAATGTCGAATTTCGCCGCTTTTTACCAAAAGACTGTCAGTTTCAACGTCATTATATTAAATATTCAATTTATAGCATACAAAATAGTGCTTTTGCGTAATTGTGCTTTCACCCCACATTACGATAACATACTTTTTGATAAGCTGTTAAGTCGAAATGACTTCGTTTTTTAACAAATCAAATGTCTTGCAAGTTTGTCCACTGAACAATTTTCTTACGTTTTGAACGTTTTCGATTCGGGACGCTATACATATATGTGTTTTCAAATTATTTCTAGAAGTTTGTTCTTTGTTTTGGTGTTAAACACCACTACATGTATGAAC
This sequence comes from Mytilus edulis, assembly GCF_963676685.1. NCBI lineage: Eukaryota > Metazoa > Mollusca > Bivalvia > Mytilida > Mytilidae > Mytilus > Mytilus edulis. Next base: position 48,528,115 of record NC_092353.1, on the reverse strand, counting down.
GACATTTGTTGTATTTTATTGACCTGTCATCATAGGTAGGAGAAGCCGGACATCAGGCTACCTTAAGTTAAAATATTTGCAATAACTGTCGATTATGATCGGAGTCGAACAAATCTCGCCACGAGCGTATCTTATAATCGCCAGGCTTTTTATCACTTTATATGAACTCAGTAGGCCAATCACCCTTCTAGGCCATCGAAATTGAAAGCAGTTCGTGATATATGAACGATATTTCATTGCTTTTAAATAAAAAGTACGGTTCGATTTCATGTTTTAAGATAAGAGGACAAAACAAAATAACCAAATTACAAATTTCGAAAATAGATAGAATCATAGAAACCACGATAAGAACTGTAATATATAATAGTAGTTATAATCAAATAGAAAATGAATAATTATCTAAAAAGAAAAAAAAACATATGGCAATTTGTCAATAAATAGGTAAAATATTAATTGCAGAACAGAAAAATTGTTTGTCCGAGACAGAGAGAATTGAATATTGTAAAGAGATGAAGAAACTAAAAAGAAAAGAGCAGAAAAATAAAAGTTACATTATATATAAAGAAAAATACAACACCAACAGCAAAACAATCTTTAAAACGACAGAGTTCATCTCTCTCTGAAAAGGTCTTAGAAAACATGAAGGGATTTATACATGAAACAAAACAGAAAAGAAATTACGATGCACGTAATGCTATGCATGTAATATCGGCTTCGGTCAGCGGGGAAAAAATTTCAAAAGGAGAAAAAACCAAACTGAAGTATTTTTAGAGTTTCAAGCAAAATACCCATATTTTAAAATATCACAACGTTTGTTTGAAAGTTACAAGCCGTTTTTCGTAACATCGCAATACATGTTGTTGTCGGCAGCACATAGAGGTACAGTTTTTGAACATTTAAATGACATATGTGCTGATACTTTATGCAATAAGACTGCACCGGACGCAAAGTGTTTAAATCGGTCTTGCAAGGAATGTGGAGTCGAAAAACTGTCCTTCTACGACAATGAATTAGATACTTCTAAAAATGCTCCCGACATTAAATGAGAAAAATTTGAATACCTATTTTGTATTGTCTATTTTTCAGGCGCGGATCCAGAGGGGGGGTTCCGGGGGTTGGAACCCCCCCTTTTTTTTGACGATCAATGCATTTGAAAGGGGACATGTAATTGGAACCCCCCCCCCCCCCTTTGTCCTGGGTTAGGAACCCCCCTTTTTAAAATGGCTGGATCCGCCCCTGATTTTTGCTTGCGTAACTACCAGTAGGAAATATTTCATACATATTCAAGACTTTGAAGTATCCATATCGACCAAAAATGATTACAAACAAAACGAACAATGTATACAGATTACAGACGTAAAACGTCAAATTTTGACGTTACCAATTGGGACGCAATATCGTGCGTAACGTCTATACGTTCTATAACTCACTTATATTTATAGATTATCGTTGATCATCTCAACGAGATTGGTTTTCTCGCTTGAGCTGGTACAGCGAAAGTGAGAAAAGCAATCGAGTTGAGATGACCAATGATAATCTGTTTATCGCTATTTTACCTATGACGACGTTGTCAATTTTATGTCAATTTCGTTAGCAACGCCACGTGGCCTCCTTAGTTTCTAGCGATAATTTTTCCATCTCAAGCAAGAAGCATGATATGAAAATTATCACAAAAAAAGATCAAAAGAAAAATGCACAAAATAGCGATAAATTCAAATATTTCAATAGACTTTAATGATCATCAGTGAAATATGCAATAGTTCATACCATAGTTTGATATGAAGTTAGTATAAATGTTTAAGGGCATATGTTACAGTTACGGGTGAGGTTATGTTGTTGTTAACGTAAAATATTATTTTCGCGACGTCAAACTGTGACATATCGGGAAAAGAGGCATTTTTTTACGGATTTTTATCACTTAAACTGATTTAACTTTTAAACGAGTTCATGGACCCCTCTGTTTTAAAATGCCATACGGTTTAATTACGTAAGAAGACTATTTGTACCAAATTTTATGAAAAATTCAACGATGCAATTTTTTAAATTTGATAGATATACTGCATAGGATACTTATATAAAAGAGAAATTATGAATAATTTAACAAAAACAGTGTGTGTTTATCTTTTAAAACAAAAAAGTTATGCATTTCTGTCGGGAGGAAAAATACGTCCACAAATCCGAATTTTGAACCAATATCTGAAACTTCGACGTCATTTTACTCAAAAAGTAGCACATGAAGGTATATATTTTTTATTACATATTTGATTTAAGCAGGTAAACATAGCCTATATATCACAAAGGGAAAAAAAATCTCACCGTAAGAAATAAACTGTTGGATATGCCCTTAAGAAATAACGAAACAATATCCGTTAATTGTACTAAAAGTAAACAATTGTTAAACAAATTCAATGATGAAGGGTTAATTTGCATTCTTCGTTCCATCCAAGCAATAATGTGTGTTACACTTATCATCTTGAATTATTGAATCAATATTGAGGTTTGAATAAAGCTCGTTAGGTTGCAATTCGGTAAATATAGACAAAGTAATTTCCTATAAGAACTCCTTTTACGGCTAAAACTGTGGCACTTGTGCTATAAAGTTGCGTAAAACATAATATCATAGAATGGAAAGTGCCTATGCTCTACTATGTTTTTCAAAGCCTAAATAATGGGCCTTGCGGAATATTTTCAACATTTATATGCCTCGCACTTTTAGTGATATAAACTTTTAATAAAATTATGTTATGTCCCTCCCTTCACTTCGGTTCTTCCTCAGAGTTTAATTTGACCGCTATCGATGTGTATTTGTACTTGTAAAATTCCAAAGTTGTATTTCTATGCGATGAAACATCTTTGGACATTTTATAACTCACAAAAGATGAGTGGTGTTTGAATCAGCTGTTTTTATAAGTGCAAGTTGTAGTTACCTTCGTTTTTCATCTACTTGTACTGTCAATCAATGAACTCTTCATCTTTGAAATCTGCTCAGCATTACACATCTTTTAGAATGAATGATGAGATAGATCGATTCCAACAGAGTTTTAACACTGATTTTTGTTTGTATTTCTTAAAGAGTTAATATCAATTAGATTAAAACACAACGGCACAACAAAGAAAGGAAAATCCATCAACAGCTGACCATAATAGAAGGTGTCCTTTATTTTTGTCTAGGTTAAAAGTCAATGTTGGAAAAAATTTACATATATGATGAAAGATCTGCAATTAAGAATGACGTCCCATAAATGTAATTGTATTCTATATAAGTTATTGCATACACGTTTGTGCATAGAATCATGTATAGTCATAGTCTTATTTTTTGTTTTAATCGCTTATACTTTTTACTATTTAACATATTAAAGATTCGACCAACTCGTAAACAATTTTTAAATGAACTACTTGTAAAAAGACAACAGTTTATAAATATTACATAGCTGAGAGGGTGATAGCTCAGATTTTGTTATAATAAAACACCCATGCAACCACGCATCCCATAACAAAATGTATTTAAAGACGGCTGTCCTACTGCACCTTACCGATAATCGTTTTCTGCATTGAGAACGATCCGCATTTCCTGTTTGATGGGATACAGTGTTAATTTATTTCCGGTGGACAAAGCTTTTAGCCTTGAGTTAAAAATACTTGATGGCCTGAAATTCTTTGAAAAATTCCACAAAACAAAATGACTAATTTACACATCATCATCATGGACAATTTCTCACTGCTATCTTATCCCCGCCTATCAACCCACGTGAATGGGGACGGATCTTCTTTCAAGGTTTATAACATGTTTAAACCTAAAAATTCTTCAGCCACCCAATGTGAGTTTAACAAAGGCACGTAGCTAAGAGAATCACCCAATGTGAACCCCAAAAAAGGCACTTCGTTTTAATAGAAATGCTAAAAAGCAAAAATTCTGATTCTACAATAAAAAAGAACGGAATGAATACAATATGCAGCAAAGGACTGCACATGCGGAAAAGCAAGTAATTAATCTATCAAAACGCAGATTGTCAAATCAGGAATATATTCTGTTGGAGAAAGGCTTGAAATTTATACCAACACCATCAAGCAAAAACGCGAAAATGTCTATTCTGAAAGACTACAATGAATTTGCTAGAAAAATACGATGTAGGTATATGTTGAGTCAAGAAAAAACTGACCTTCATCCATTTCGTAGCAAAACCTCCCTCTACGTGCCATACGTTGGAAAATTATATAGATTTAACCAAGCTTGAATTGTCTTTTCTACCAATAAAAAGAAATGTAAAAAACAATCTTACTTGCGCTACGCAATTTGAAAAATGATGAAACAATAGTAATAAAAAAGGCAGATAAAAATTCAAATGTGTTATTTTAGACAGGCTAGACTACATAACAGAAGTCACAAGACAACTAAATACTCAACATTACTGCCAATTAGATTCATTTTACATGGCTGAACTGAAAACCCAGGTCATTGAGTATGTTAAATTATTATACGACGCATAATCGACAAAATGTCATTTAAATTTTTAACAAATGGTCAAAAATTAAGAGATGCACGATTAGGGAGAATTTATATTCTCTCAAAAATTCACCGTCTTGAAACAGAGACAAGTGGTTGTCGTTGGTTCATGTCTCGACTCATATTTGATATTTTGTAAATTGTTTTGTTATGTATAATGAGGCTGTTCGTTTTTTCGTTTCAAATGCTCACACTTTTCATGTCGGGCCTTTTATAGACGACTTTACATTATCAGGTTTTTGTCATTGTTGAAGGCCTTACGATTGTCTATAGTTGCTTATATCCACTTCATATTGAACTCCGTTGGATAGTTGTCTTATTAGCAATCATATCCCATCTCTTCGTTTTTATATTAGATACCTGACTTCTAAGCACGAACTATTTGTCACTCGGCGTTACAAATGACCAACAAACAATCAAGCAATTTAAATTTGTGTTAAATAAGTGGAAAACCATTTGATATTTATTTATTTGTTGGGGTGGGTGCAGAAGGATTTCATATATGAATATGGTTGCCTGGTAAAAGCTGCAAAACAGGCATGATTAGCGACAGATAAAAAATGAATAATAATGCCATCTCTTCCCTTCCCCATCCTTCATCTATGAATTAAAACTGACCACTACAGAATAGCCCAATAGTGTTGAAGGTAGCGATAAACACCAATCAATCAAAATCCCTTCCCTAGAATATTAAATAATTGTCCCTTAACTGTTATTGTCCGACGGTGTAGTTCTTATATCTATTCAGCTTATCTCCTACATGGATGTCATACTAGTTAAGGCTGTCATACCATAATAACGTTTATAACACAGCTCACATTCTAATATATCTGCATTCATAAATTCATTAATATCATTTAGGCTAAACGACACTATATGTTTGTTATGTGTCTCTGTCGTCTTAACAATCTACCAAAAAATAAAAGATGGAAGAGAGCAAGAAGAGAGCCATGCAAAAACAGAAATGGACTTCGTCTGGCTCACTACCGAAGAACAAAAAACGCGCACCATTAATATGTTTTAAAAAAGCCTTGCCCCCTACCCTTTTTCCAAAAAAAGGGCATTGTTATATATATAAACATATATATATTCAGCATTAAAATGCTACTGTATTTTTATAATACCTACTTTATTACATGATCTGGGACTAATGACATCTATCTATAAGTCCAGGCATACTTTAAATTATTATAATATGATCATGTTTCTTGTTTAAATAACCACATATGATGCTACAAAATTAAGAATAGAAATGGGGAATGTGTCAAAGTGACAACAACCCGACTATAGAGCAGACAACAGCCGAAGGCCACCAATAGGTCTTCAATACTGCGAAAAACTCCCGCACACGTAGGCGTCCTTCAGCTGGCCCCTAAACAAATATGTATATACTAGTCCAGTGATAATGGACGTCAATCAAAATATGGCATTTTAACTTGAAGTATAAAAATATGAAATATCTACAAGCAAGCAAGACCGTGTGATAAATTGCATATTCGGTCATTTTTTCAGTACTTAAAATTTCAGTCACATTTCAGTACTTAAAATTTCAGTCACTTTTCAGTACTGAAAATTTCAGTCATTTTTCTGTACTGATAAAATACATGGTACAAATTAAGAAATGACATTTTACAAATTAAGAAATTGCGGGGGGAAAACATCACTTATCAATGTCAATCTGGCATAAATATTACAAGCTGAATTTGTGCAGCATCCCCAGAGCTTGCTTCCATTGAAAATTTGTTCTCAGTTATCATGAGGGACTACCGAGAAATTGTCAAAAATTTCCAAACAAATTGATTTTTTAAAATCCCCCCTTTTTACCTTTTGATCGCAATTATAAAAAATCTGCACCACTTTGGTATCTACGAAATGCCTTAATCGAAGGGTATTATATTTATCTTCAAAATGAGACCAAAATTAGCCGTGAGGTATTTCGGTCCATTAATTTTTTTAATTTATCTTACTTGTCACCGTACTATACATACAACAAGGACATTAATGTGTTGGTCAGTCTTTGGTATGTGTGTAGTGATTTGCAGATGTTTGTTGGTCTTTTTGTCGTTTTTATGTGTTATTTGTCATGTTTTTGTTTATTTTTTTCTTCGACTTATGTTGTGTTTTTTGTTCTTCTTTAAGTATAATCCACCTCTTTTAACAAATAAAAGTATTCGAAAAAAAGTTGCTCCTAACTCATACATTTCGGTCCCTATCTCTTGAACGAAGTAGTTTTTATTAAAAAAAAACTTTAAATAAACTACATATCAAATAATATATAATATATGCCGTTAATTTCGTTCAGAAATCGTCGTCGCGTACCTCTATTCGACTTTGTGTTTTTAAAGACAAAAAGTTTTTTTTTAAGCATACAAGTGTGGACACAAATCAGTGTGGATAGCATATTTGAATGTTTGACAGTGTTTTCTGACATAGAGAGTTCTCTGGGTTTTTTTCTAGTAGGTTTCTTTGTTGAACTGTGACAGCCAACCTGTACCAAACACTAATCTAGCAGTGTCTTTTTTATATTTAGTTTTAATGTTCAAGACTGTCGTGAAGGAGACACTAATTTAAATCAGTGCCAACCATTCATAGATTTTATTTAGATAAAAAATACGATTAATATCAAATTTGATACTTGTATAAGCCTTAAACTGTTTTGATTTCATTGCCACTGATTTGTCGTAAGAAGAAGAAACGCTCGTCTGACATTCCAAATTATAAGACTGCTATATTTTGTTTGTCGTATAAGATGGAAACAACTAATTGAATAAAAAAAATGGCTTCGAAAATTGAAACGCAAAATTTTTCTAAACCTGAACTGTACTCTACAAAAAGCACTAGACCCAGTACACATGACACGTAATTCGTTTGTTGATATTTCAGCTGAACTTCAGTATCATCATAAGATCTAGTATGAAGTCTGCCATTATTCTAGCTATTACCTTATATGTTCTTTTTGCAGGTAAATGTTACAGTACAAATGTCACATATTGTCTGATATATTTGTCTTGCCTATGACAGTTTAAGATGGAACCCAGCACCGGAACTAAAATTAATTTGGCTCGTTTAATTTTCTTTAAATTTTGACAAAGTATTTAGTTTGACCCTTTGACAAAAATATAAAAATTTCAAAAACTTTGAACCAACCGTTTAATCAGAAAAATTACACTGGTTATATAGCAGTTTGACAAAAACTTATTTTGATCATTGAGAAGCTTAATATTCTCGTAACAACACAACATCATTAAAACGTTCTGCTGATTTTACAGAGTTATCTCCCTGTAGTGTTAAGTACCATCTTAAGTGTTCAAAAGTACAAACTTCTGAAAAGGAACACTTTTAGTAATTTCAATACAACTTAATTTTGAGAAAGAATTTCAGTCATGTTTTTATCTAATCACAAGTAAATCTAACCTAAATCATTTACATTCGGGATATGTTGTGGCTGTCAGTGTGTATCTGTGGAGGAATTTTGTAGTGACGGAAAAAAAACCAGCGCCCCGGAGACTTGCATAATCAAAAAGCCTAATTTATATTGACAACATATGGGAACAAAACGTGCTTTTCTTTTTTGCCGACTTACCGCTCACACGTTATTGATCACAAACAACATGTGTTTTTTAATTTGATATACCATAAGTCATGAACTGTTGAATTGAACAACCCTTTTAAACGCATCGGCATATATACTAAATTTAGTCCTGGTTTCTATGATGAGTTTAGTTAACTTTCGATGCTAGTTGTCTCACCGACAATCATATCACATCTCGTGATGTAGTTTATATTCAACATGGCGTCCACATGGTTATGTGTGTCATTAGTTTTTATTGGCAGTGGCTATTATGCCGGCACTTCAAAGTTATTTTAAAGGCTCCGGCAATATAGTGATCTATACAAAGTTTTGCTACTTTGCAAGTCTTAATCAAGATTTCTTAATTAAGATTTTCAGTATATTAATTAGGAATTGAAAAACATATAGAAACAAACAGTTTAAACGAAATAAAAAAACCGAAAAAGACTCATTTTCTCTCACTGTCTAATAGACACTTAGTGTGCCTCTACCTCTTCTCTCTCCTCTTCTCTCTCTCTCCTCTCCTCTATCTCTTCCCCTCCCTCTTCTCCTCTTTCCTCTCTCCCACTCACATGCACTCTCTTTCACTCACACACTCTCACTCACACTCTCTCATTCACACACACTCTCTCACTCACACTCACATTCTCTCACTCACACACACTCTCTCACTCACATACACTCTCTCACTTTCTCACTCACACACACACACTCTCTCACACTCTGTCTCTCTCTCTCACACACACACACTCTCTCTCACTCACACACTCTCTCTCACTTACTCTCTCTCAGATTGTCTTCGACTTATGAGTTTGAATATCCTATGAGTTTTAAAAAAGCAAAGGCTAATATACCACATAAGGGACCGTTCAATACTTACCAGATGGATGGGCCGGTGCATTCTTAATATTGTTTCATTAAAAAAAGCTAACGCCCATCCTTTTAAATTCTGAAAAAAAGTCCTTTCCCATCTAAAAAAATCTATAAAAAAAGTCCTTGCCCCTCTAAAACTATAAGACAATCAAAAATGATTTAGGTTATTTTTCTATTTTAAAGTTTTTAAAATTTTATGTCTTGAAATCAAAGAATAAACTTTGGTGTTAATACAAAATTTAAAATGTGCTAGTTAATTCCATATATATGTATACATTTAGTTCAAATATGAATATTCCTTTATCTGTTCTACTTTTGGAAAAAAAAATTATGGTCCTTTTAAGCAAATATAGGCAGGCATGTTTTTAAATTTGATGCAGCCTTTTTCGCCTATTAATTAATTCCCTAAATTTGACAACTAAACACCAAACTATCAAAAAACCTAGCATTATGTAAGATTGATATATAAATGAGAAAGCTGTACAGTTATATGAAATTCTAAGTTGATTTGAAAAAGTTAAAAAAAATTTCAAAGGTGACCAGTCACCATCCAAATTTGGTCCAAACTTAAAATTGCAGCTTTTTTAAAGCTATTAACTAAATCCATAAAAATGACAGCAAAAAAACAAAGTACTAAACAGCCTTGCATTCAGTAAGATCCTCAATATAAAATGATTTAGCAGTAGAGTTTTATGAAAATGCAAGTTGATTTGAAAAAGTTATGAACAAATTTAAAGATGACTATCTTGAAATAACCTAAAACAGAAAATTTAGCTTTTTCTTAAACCTTTTTATCAAATCCATAAGAATGACAGCAGCATACCAAACTAGCAAACAATTTGGCATTCTTTTAGATCAATATATAAATGAAATAGCTGTAAAGTTTTATGGAAATCCATGTTGATTTGAAAAAGTTATAAAAAAAATTAAAGATGACTATCTGGGTTTAGCATAAACTGAAAATTTGAGCTTTTTCTTAAACCTTGTTATTAAATCCGTAAGAATGACAGACATACACCAAACTACCAATCAACGTGGCATTCTGTAAGTTCAATATATAAATTAAAAATTAAAAGACTGTATAGTTTTATGAAAATCCAGGTTGATTTAAAAAAATAATAAAAAAAAATAAAGATGACTATCTAGATTCAGCCTAAACTTAAAATTCTAGATTTATAAAATCCATAAAAATGACAGCAATACACCAAAGTACCAAACAAACTGGCTTTCTGTAAGATCAATATATAATTGAGATAGCTCTTGAGTTTTATGAAAATCCAAGTTGAT